>NC_052068.1:69181703-69493965 GCF_015852505.1 Tachyglossus aculeatus | reverse complement strand
ACTGTATTTCCCAAGTGCTTAGTACAGTGGTCTGCACACGGTAAGTGCTCAATAAATACGATCGAATGAATGAATGGGGCGGGAGGCTATGGCTCCGGTTGGCAGGGTGTCAATGGAGTCTTCCTCCCCACTCAATCGCTCACTCACTCCTATTTAGTCAGTGCTTACCGTGTGCAGAGCACTGTACTAAGTGCTTGAGAGAGTAGAACAACCTAACAGAGTTGGCAGACGTGTTTCCTGCCCACAATGAGTTTACAGGCTAGAGGGGGAGTTAACATAATAGTAAGTGTGGTATTTGTTAAGGTTGGAAGATGGTAGGGGGAAGGATGGGATCTATAGATGGGAGACAATGGGGTTTGTGTGAGATGTCTCCCCCCTTCTAGACTGTGAGCCCACTGTTGGGTAGGGACCGTCTCTATATGTTGCCAACTTGTACTTCCCAAGCGCTTAGTACAGTGCTCTGCACATAGTAAGCGCTCAATAAATATGATTGATGATGATGATGATGGGCCAGGCAATTTACTAAGCATTGGGGTGGATACAAGCAAATCACACTGGACACAGTCCCTGTCTCAGGTGGGACTCTCAGTCTCAATCCCCATTTTACAAATAAGGTAACTGAGGTCCAGAAAAGTGAAGTGACTTCCCTAAGGCCACACAGCAGACAAGTGGTGGAGCCAGGATCAGAACCCATGACCTTCTGACTCAGGCCCTGGGGCCCACTGCCAGTCTCACACAGAGCCAGGGCTAGACCCCATGGCTCTCAGCTTGCCAGTTGGAGCCCCCCATCCCAAAGTACTCTAGGCTAACCCCAGGAAAGATGGCACAATGAGGGCCACAATTAGGGTGGCCCCCTCACCGCCCTCCCAAAGGCCAGGCAAGGAGACTCCCATGACATCACACACTACGCCGGGCACGCAGCATGACGTGACGCTGTCTCAGGTTCCATTTTGTGGGAGCATTTGGGTTTTACGGGATCTATAGGCCATTTATCTGGGGAGCCCTGGGCCCTTCCACTTGCTGCAGAGCTTTTGGGTTCCCCTCCTGGGTCAGTGAGAAGTCTCTTCCAGCATCTGAGCCACAGAGCTTGGTGCCACAACTGCAGCGAAGCAAGGCACAGCATTAAAATTAAACAACCGGATGTAAAAGTGGCAAAAGTCCAGTGTCACATCAGAACGAAACATGGCAATGGGTCAGATGAAAACTGTATTGTCAGGAATATAACCCGACTACTGGCTATCTCATCCAAACCCAGCATACTGGGCTCTTGGGTTGATGATGATGATGATGATAATAATAATAATAATAATAATAATAATAATAATAATAATAATGATGGCACTTGTTAAGTGCTTACTATGTGTGAAGCACTGTTCTAAGTACTGAGCACTGTTCTAAGCGCTGATGCATGAGACACTGAGGAAATGCCTGAATGCTTTCTCTGAAGAGGAGTGAGAATGTGAAAGGGAGAATGTAAGAGACTGTGCTTGGGTGTGAGAGTGTGTGGATACGTTCTCTGTGTGGGTATAGGTGAAGGTTAATGGTTGAACATTCATGAGTACTTGTTTTTATGTGTGTGAGAGTGTAACTGAGGGGCCTCCCTGGGTGGGTGTTTGTGAATGTGTAGGTGTGGGTTTCAGGTGGGCATTTTTGAATGCATTTGTTTGTTGAATGTGTGTCAGAATGTGTTGGTTTTTTTTTTAATGGCATTTGTTAAGCACTTACAATGTGCCAGGCACTGTACTAAGCACTGGGGTAGAAACAGGATACTCAGGTTGGACACAGTCCATGTCCCACATGAGGCTCTCGGCCTTAATCCTCATTTAATAGATGAGCTAACTAAGGCTCAGAGAAGTGAAGTGACTCACCCGAGGTCACACAGCAGACAAGTGGTGGAACTGGGATTAGAATTCAGGTCCTCTGAATCCCAGGCCCGTGCTCTATCCACTATGCCATGCTGCTTCTCACCCTGCTCAAGGTTGGAGAAGCTTACCTGTCTGAGTTGACTTTGCTAATTATTTTCTGGCTCTTGCCCAAAGCCTTTTTAGGGATCATGCACAGTCTGGACTGGTGGGTGCATTGATGGAATAGGCTGGAGGACAATCCCATTTGTCCGCACCTAGCTAGGCTGCCTTGGGTCCCCAGAGCAAATGGGAAATGGGCAACTTTGGAGTCCTCGACTGGTATTGATGGGTTCAAAAGTCAAGAGAGAAAGAGGGGAGGTCTCTCAAG
Organism: Tachyglossus aculeatus; assembly: GCF_015852505.1. NCBI lineage: Eukaryota > Metazoa > Chordata > Mammalia > Monotremata > Tachyglossidae > Tachyglossus > Tachyglossus aculeatus. The sequence goes on along the minus strand of NC_052068.1, from coordinate 69,491,733 downwards.
TGTATACTGGGTCAGCTTTTGCCCAAGTTCCTCTGCACGTCTCTGCTGTCCAGGGTCATTGGTACCTTGCCTGCTCATTTCTACTCCCCAGACCCTCGATCTTGGCTCAAGTGAGTGTGTTGAATGTTGGAGTCAGAATCCTGTAGGGACTGTCTCTATATGTTGCCAATTTGTACTTCCCAAGCGCTTAGTACAGTGCTCTGCACATAGTAAGTGCTCAATAAATACGATTGATGATGATGATAAAAGGGGTAGCTCAGAGGATGTATATGTGAGACCCAGTGGCCAACTGATTGACTTAGCTCTTCCCACAACCACCCTCAAATTCCTCAAGGAGAGCCCTCAGTGAGTCCAGAGTCTGTCCATTTCAGCAGTCAGAAAAATTGGCTTCTGATGCCCAAGTTGTTCATCAAGAAGCTTCAAATATATAAACATATATATATATATATATATATATATATATATATATGGCTCAGTGGAAAGAGCACAGGCTTTGGAGTCAGAGGTCATGGGTTCAAATCCCGGCTCTGCCAACTGTCAGCTGTGTGACTTTGGGCAAGTCACTTCACTTCTCTGTGCCTCAGTTACCTCATCTGTAAAATGGGGATTAAGACTGTGAGCCCCCTGTGGGACAACCTGATCACCTTGTAACCTCCCCAGCGCTTAGAACAGTACTTTGCACATAGTAAGCGCCTAATAAATGCCATCATTATTATTATTATTATTATTTCTATTTAATGGTATTTGTTAAGCACTATGTTCCAGGCACTGTACTAAGCACTAGGGTTACATACAAGCTAATCGGACAGGTTGGAGACAGTCCATGTCCCAGGTGGGGCCCACAGTCTTAATCTCCATTTTACCGCTGAGGTAACTGAGGCCCAGAGAAATGAAGTGACTTGCCCTAGGTCACACAGCAGACCTGTGGCAGAGTCAGGATTAGAACCCAGGTCCTCTGTATCCCAGGCTCATGCTCTTTCCATTAAGCAGCGTTACTTGAAGATGGAATAGATTCACCTGGGCAGGGGACCTGAATTGGAGAACTCCATTGGAGAACTCCTCTGTCCAGTAGGAAATCCAGCGGGACTCACTCTGGTTTAAAGTCACCCTGAGGTCCATTCCATCTGATGCCTCTTTTTTCTTACAGGATTGTAAACGCTTCAAGAGCAAGGACGACATCCTATCCTGTTCTGTATAGCAGGAAACAGGTAACGAGTAACCATTGGAGGTTTCTGAAGCACAAAGAGATCTGTGTCGAATGAAATTTTAAAAAGATGTCTCTCTAGACTGTAAGTTTATCATAGGCCGGGAATGTGTCTACTAATTGTTACATTGCCCTCTCCCAAGTGCTTAGTACAGTGCTCTGCACACAGTAAGTACTCAATAAATGTGATTGATTGATTGAGTGAGTGTAGTACAGATTGAAGAGGGGACATGCAGTAATGTAGTTGGGAGAGGACGAGAGCAGAGCACCAAGACACAGCAAATGCTTAGTTCGTCCTGGTGATGATGATGCTGATAATAATGAAGATGAAGACATGCCTGTGTTTTGCTATTTCCTTGTCCATTTTCAATTCCACACAGCCGCCTGCCAGAAAGTATGGATATTTAGTTTCCTATCTGTGTTGCCCCACACTTTCAGCACACACTGTTCCTTTTATGGAAAGGAAGAGTGGACTTACACCATTGTTAGTGTACCCTGTGAAATATGACTAGCATGGTTCCGGCAAAACTTAGATAATTAAATATGAGTCATGTACTACTGTCATTTGTCATTGTAAATTTAGTGCATTGATTACTACTAAAAAAACACACTCTAAAAAGTAAGGGTTTTTTTTAGCTTCTGTTAAAGGCAGGATTCCCTTGGCTTCTATTAGCTTTTAGTACACCCAGCTATGGTCAGTTACAAAAACAGTTTTTAGGTTGAAAATCAATGTATCATATTTATTGAGTGCTTACTGTGTGCAGAGCACTGTATTAAGCACTTGGAACAGCACAGTACCACCAGAGTTGGTAGACATGTTCCCTGACCAAAAGGAGCTTACAGTCTAGAGGGTGAGACAGACATTAAAATAAATTATGGATATGGACATAGTTGGTATGGAGCTGAGGGTAGGCTGAATAAAAGAGTACAAATCCAAGTTCAAGGGTAATGTGGAAGGGAAAGGGAATAAGGGAAATGAGGGCTTAGTCAGAAAAGGTCTCTTGGAGGAGATGTGACTTTAATAAGCGCTTACTGTGTGCCGAGCACTGTTATAAGTGCTTGGAGTTCCAAATATTATGAAACTAATATATGTTGAAGTTTTTTAGACTGTTGTTGTTTAGACTTTCTAGATTACTTTTTTAGAAGTCTTTTAGACTGTGAGCCCACTGTTGGGTAGGGACTGTCTCTATATGTTGCCAACTTGTACTTCCCAAGCGCTTAGTACAGTGCTCTGCACACAGTAAGCGCTCAATAAATACGATTGATTGATTGATTGAAGATGTCATAGGATGGTGACGATATGAGAGGTACTCTAAGTTCCTTTCTGCTCAAAACACCCCCCTTAAGTGAACTGAACCAAAAGACCACTCTAGTGGGTGGAAGAGGAGGTGGGAATACTCTTATGTTTCAGTTTCATCAGCTCTCCCAGGGAAAAAAAGCCCTGGTGAAGAGCTTGGGAACTTGTATCTGCTCTGTCCTTAACTTTTTTTTATAGCATTTTTTAAGTGCTTATTATTGGCCAGGCACTGTTCTAACCACTGGGGTAGATACAAGCAAATCAGGTTGGACACTGTCCCTGTCCCATATGGGATTCATAGTCTTAATCCCCATTTTACAGATGAGGTAACTGAGGCACAGAGAAGTGACGTAACTTGCCCAAGGTTACACAGCAGTTACGCGGCAGAGCCGGGATTAGAACCCAGGCCCTTCTGACTCCCAGATCTGTGCTCTAGCAGACCATCTGACAATGGGACAGATTTGTCAATCAATCAATCGTATTTATTGAGCACTCTCTGTGTGCAGAGCACTGTACCAAGTGCTGGGGAGAGTACAGGACAACGAAGTTGGTAGACATATTCCCTGCCCACAACAAGCGCACAGTCTAGTCATCTGTTCCTCTGCAATTTGCAAGGACGTGGACCCCACTCAATGGGAAGGAGGTGAGTGATGGATGGGTGCCCATAAGAGGCGTTTGTTGTCAGAGATATAGGAACCTCCGAGGGAAACCTTCCCCAAGAGGATGAGCTTGTGCATAGCCATCCTTCCTCCGGGTCCTAGAGTTTGATGCCTGCTCCGGATACCATCATCGCCATCACCAATCAACCAACAGTCAACGGAGAAGCAACGTGGCCTAGTGGAAAGAGCAGCAGCCTGGGAGTCAGAGGGACCTGAGTTCTAATCCCTGCCCTGGCACTTGTCTGTTATGCAACATTGGGCAAGCCAATTAATTTATCTGTACCTCAGTTCCCTCATCTGTAATTTGGAGATAGAGACTGTGAGCCCCATATGGGACAGGGACTTTGTCCATCCTGATTACCTTGTATTTATCCCAGTGCTTCATACGGTGCCTGGTACAGTCAGTCAGTCAGTCTGCCATATTTATTGAGCACTTACTGTGTGCAGAGCACTGTAGTAAGCACTTGGGAGAGTCCAATACAACAGTACTCCTGATTTTCCCACCCAAACCCTGTCCTCCCTCTCAAATTCCCATCACTGTCGCTGGCACCACCATCCTTCCTGTCTCACAAGCCCATACCCTTGGCATTGTCCTTGACTCCTCTCTCTCATTCAACCCACATATTCAATCCATCACTAAATCCTGTCAGCTCTACCTTCACAACATTGCTAAAATCTTCAATTTCCTCTCCATCCAAACTGCAACCACATTAATATAATCACTTATCCTATCCCCGCCTTGATTACCGTATCAGCCTCTTTGCTGACTTCCCAGCCTCCTGTCTCTCCCCATTCCAGCCCATACTTCACTCTGCTGCCAGTATCATTTTTCTACAGAAATATTCAGGACATGTTTCCCCACATTCCCGGACCACAACAAAATTCTTAACAAGTGCCAAAATGCCATTAAAAATAAGTATTTATCGAGCACGGACTTTAACCTGGAATCCATTATTCCCCATACAAAGCCCAGGATGCCAGATTCTGGCTGGATTTCAGTCAATGCTGAGATCCCAGACAGTTTGGCTCGCTCAGTAGGGGTGACTAAGCACTGTACAAAGCACTCATTTCCCCTAAACACCCTCCCTTCTGCATCACCGATGCATTTTGCTGTGCACCCCTTAAACATTTTGATACTCACTCCAGCCCTACAGCATGTCTGTTTATTGTTATATTGTACTCTCCCAAGTGATTAGTACAGTGCTTTGAACACGGTAAGCACTCAATAAATATGATTGAATGAATGGATATATGTCCATATCCTTATACTCTATTATTTTCCCTATCTGTAATATATTTAAATGTCTTTTCATTCATTCATTCAATCGCATTTATTGAGCGCTTACTGTGTGCAGAGCACTGTACTAAGTGCTTGGGAAGTACAAGTTGGCAACATATAGAGACGGTCCCTACCCAACAACAGGCTCACAGTCTAGAAGGGGGAGACAGACAACAAAGCAAAACATGTGGACAGGTGTCAAGTCATCAGAATACATAGAAGTAAAGCTAGGTGCATATCATTAACAAAATAAATAGAATAGTAAATATGTACAAGTAAAATAGAGTAATAAATCTGTACAAACATATACACAGGTGCTGTCGGAAGGGGAAGGAGGTAGGGCGGGGGGGGATGGGGAGGAGGAGAGGAAAAAGGGGGCTCAGTCTGAGAAGGCCTCCTGGAGGAGGTGAGCTCTCAGTAGGGCTTTCTCCCCCTGTAGGCTGTGAGCTCCCTGAGAACAGGGATCCTGTCTACCAACTCTGTTGTATTGTACTCTCCATAAGTATGAGCTTAGTACAGTGCTCTGCACACAGTTAGTGCTCAATGAAAACCACTGACTGGTTGGTAAGGGAGCCCTAACCTTCTCCCAAATGCATCCCTTCCTGATCGTCACCTTTCCACCTCCAGATGCCTTTTCCTGGCCAAGCCACTCACGATTCCCAGGGCGATCCCCTTACCCGGCTGGTAGACGGAGGGTCGGATGCTGGCGGTGGTGACCATCCTGGGCTTCGGGGCGGGGGCCGGGGCCTCGTTGTAGGTGGAGGGTCCGTGGGAAGATGCAAAAGCCGGGCTGTAGGATGAAGCCAGGAGTCTAAAAGCAAAGAGGAGCGGTCAGTCACTCCGTGGATGAGTTAGAGGGGCAGCCTCAGCCCCAGGGGACATGGCGAGGGTGAGAGCGCTCCCAGAAGCCCCGATTGGGCTACCCAGTTCCTGCATGGATGGGGCCCCTCTGTAATCTCACAGCTCAACATCTTCAAAGTGGCTCTTGGGAGGAGAATTTGAACCAGGAGGTCCCCACGGTGGTGGGTTCACCCGAGTTCACCCAAATCCCAATGTGAGGAGGGCAAAGGGTGGAAGGAGAGGAAGAAGCTGGAGGAGAGCTGTTTTCTTGGAGAGAGGGAAGACCCTGGAAGCCAGGCTTGGTCCCAGCCTGCCCCAGGAAAATAACTCTGTATTTGGAGGCCCCCTGAAGGTGGCTAAAGCCATATGTCCACCAGTGGCTTTCAGAGAATGCCATCCATGGAGGCCTTTCGGGGAAACGCAGAAGAAATGGCCTGTGTTTCTAGAAACCAGTCCCTTGGAAGAGAGGAGTTGTCCCCTGTTCTAGCCATTACTGTTACAGGTGTCCCTCCCTCAACAAAATCCTGGAAGTTCGGGGTAGTTTATCCCCTGGATGAACAACAACTGATAATGAGGTTGTGCGGGGGGAAGAGCCCGACTTCCAACCCTTCTGTGTTTTCTGCGGGTTTAGACAGGGATGGTGCCGAGCTGTAATGTTCTAGAGCCCCCAGCCACTGGGACTCTCTGTGCCTCATCACCTTTCTATTCTGGAGGCCTCACCAATGTGCACTCCCCTCTTCTTGCGCTCAGCCAAGCTGACCTAACTCTGCCCTTCAAATCACTGAAACTGTCTCCGAGACCCCAGGCCCCTTCAATTCCTGCTTTGCCCCGGAGTCACTGGACCCTAACTCAACCGGACACTTTTCCATCTGCAGGCCAGCCTGGGCTCCTCCTTGAAATACTGCAACATAGTTTCATTCCTAACTCCGAGATGGCTTGACCCTTGAGCAGTGACCATCAGTGTCTACCACTTCGCGAGCCCATCTTTTCTTTCCGCCTTCAAAAAATTGCGTGCTGAGAGGAGGTGCATTTTTAATGTATAACAATCATACTTCCTGATGGATCCTCACAGAGAAGCAGCTTGGCCTAGTAGAAGGAGCACAGGAAAAGAAGTTAGAGGACTGGGTTTCTAATCCCTGCTCTGCCTCTTGCCTGCTGTATGACCTTGGACAAGTCACTTACCTTCTCTGTGCCTCTGTTTCTTTATAAAATCATCATCATCAATTGTATTTATTGAGCGCTTACTATGTGCAGAGCACTGTACTAAGCGCTTGGGAAGTACAAATTGGCAACATAAAATGGGGATTAAATACCAATCCTTCATGCCACCTGTGTATTCTTTCCCAGTGCTTAGTACAGTGCACTTCACAAAGGAAGTGTTGAATAAATACTACTACCACTACTACTTAGACTGTCATGGGGGACAGGGACTGCCTAATCTGATTATTTTATAACTAGTCCAATGTTTGACACACAGTAAGCACTTAGATACCACTATTATCATTATTAGTTTTCCACAGAGGCAAACAGGTATCAGATATTGTGCTCCATTTTTCAATGGAGTAAATTGAAGCCCAGAGATCGAGGAGCTGAGATTCAAGGGCAGAGCTCTCGACTTGCCTGAGAGCCCTCTCTTCAAACCTAGAAACTGCCCTGCTTCTTTGCAAGTGTGGGAAATTTGAGACTCTCTCTTTCTGTGTTTGAAAGTATATCAGATCTTATCTGTCTGCAATGGGTAGGTTTGGTAGGGGGGCAGTGAGAGAATCCTGGCAGGAGCCAGGTTGATAGACTGGATGACCTCTCAAGCCCCCCTCCAAACCTGAGTTCCTGGGATTCCGTGGATGAAAGATAATCAGGTGATACCTCAGTTCAAGCTGTGGTCAGGTCCACAGGAGTAACTGCAGCTTCCTGCTGGGAGAGTGAAATCTGGTCCGTTAGACCACGTCCTCTAGACTGTAAACTTGTTGAGGGCAGGGAACATGTCTACTCACTCTGCTATGCTGTACTCTCCCAAGCTCGCCACACAATAAGCATTCAATAAATATGACTGATTGATGTAAAGGAATCCCCTGGCCAGGCTGCACAGTGAGCACAGCTGAAATTCACTGTTCTGATGATCATTTAGGTCCAGGACAGTACTGCCATTATCTTTGATCATCAAAGATACTGGAAAGAAGACCCTACCCTTTCTGGGCCTATTCCACTCAGGTCCTGGCTGACCTCAGTCTGGGGAGGCACTGCCTCATGGCTGGGAACCAAGTGCTTAGTACAGTGCTCTTCACACAGTAAGTATTCAATAAATATGATTGATTGATTGGCTCTCTGGCATACTTTTTGGGGTGCCCTGGTTGACAAGACAATCGAACTGACCAACCAGAAACCCAGTCACTGATGTTTGTAAAGGGATGGAACATAAAGCTGGGACCTGGGCTAGAGCCAGAAACCTTTCTCAAGGTGTTCTCTGCTGCATAGCCTGGCCTCCTGCGTCTGCACCAATCCACCAAGATAGGCCCCAAAGAGCATAATCGTTCTGGGAGGAGAATGGATTGTCGCAGCAGAGCAGGAAACGTTTGGCTCCTGAACATCATTTCAGGCTAAAAGGTCCAGAAGTCTTTGGGACATACTTGTACAGAGACTCACATGACTCCAGGCCCTTGTCAGTGCTTAATAAACACCCCTTTGCCCATGACAGTTGGGACCATCTGAATCTGGAGCAAGACTGACTTGCTGAGGGGACGATTTCTGCTTCTGAGATTGAAGCACATTTAGGAAGCGGGAGGACGCTAGTGAGGATTAATGGTACCATGCAAAGGCATCTGTGCCAGCAAACAGTTCCAGCCATGTTTCTGACTGAGGCAAACCCTAACAAGTTTGCAAACCCTAAGAGTAGGAAAGGGACAGCCAGGTTTGAAAATGACTCATCAGCAGGGAAAGGAGAGGGGTAGACAGTGCGGAGAATGAGGTCATTTTTTAAATTACCTCATCTTTTGCTCAAAATTTGCCAACGCACTGAAGTGGCCTTTTGAATATTGCTGACAGTGCTGTTACCTGGCTGACAGAGCAGAGCTTCTCCCTCCATTTGAACCGCTAGTGAATGAGATGAAAGTATACTTGTTGAAGCTTTAAAAAGTGAAAACTAAAGACACTTTAATTTTGAAATTGAAACACTTTAAATCTGGGCAAAAAAAAAAGCCTCTAAACTCACTGAGGGCAGGAATCGGCTCCACCAACTCAATTGTATGGTACTCTCCCAAGAGCATAGTACAGAGCTCTGCACTTAGGAAACACTCAACCAATACCATCGATGGATAGAAGATCACAGTGGAATGCTGCCTAAGGAAGCTGGTTTAAACTTCTCCGGGTAAGTGCTATTTTTCCACTGAAGTTTTAAAAGCAGATAATAAACCAAGGGTGCTGATTTGCCCCTTTTTGGCTCTGTCAGCGAATCTGCCAAACTTCACCCTGAGCAGCTCCTTTGTGTTACACTGTTGGAATGATTACATTTATCATGGTCTGCAGTCAGGTTAAGACAGAGCTGAGTCTTGCTCTGGGTCCTTGCCCTGGAGAGTTGGAGCTGGCAGAGCCCCAGGGATCCTCTACCTGGGCATCCTTCCTGAAGCCGGGATGATCGCAGTGCAGGGGCGTTTCAGGACCAACTCTTGGGAGGGTCAATGGGGAAGAAGGAAAAGCAGAATTCAAGTACAGTTTGGGGAATGGATTTAGAAGATCCTTTTTAAAGCATGTTTTAAGGCCTGGGGCTTTCTTTGCTGTCTTTCTGGAACTCACTTCCTGCGTGGTGCCAAGGGTTGTCAGCTAGCAGAGCAGATGGGACAGTCTCTGTTTGCTAATAATTCTGGTACTTGTGATGCACTTACTAAGTGCCAGGCACCGAACTAAGGGCTGGGGCTGATACAAGAAAATCAGGCTCGATATAGTCCCTGACCCACATAATAATAATCATAATAATAATAATAATGGCATTTGTTAAGCACCTACTATGTGCCGAGCACTGTTCTAAACATTGGGGGGGATACAAGGTGATCAGGTTGTCCCACGTGGGGCTCACAGTCTTCATCCCCATTTTACAGATGAGGGAACTGAGGCACAGAGAGGTGAAGTGACTTTCCCAAGGTCACACAGCTGACAAGTGGCGGAGTCGGGATTAGAACCCATGACCTCTGACTCCCAAGCCCGGGCTCTTTCCCCCGAGCCACACCACTTCTCACATGGGGCTCACAGCCTAAGTAAGGGGGAGTAGGATTTAACCCCCATTTTACAGAAGGGGAAACTGAGGCACAAAGGAGTTCAATGACTTGCCCAGAGTCTCTCAAGTGGCAGAGCCGGGATTAGAACCCAGGTCCTTTGACTCGCAGGCCCGTGCTCTTTCTTCTAGGCCACACAGTTTCCCCTTTCCTGCTGAGCAAACACACCCTCTTCTGCTGAGCAAACACACCCTTCTGAGAGCTCCCAATAGCTCCATGTGCCAGGGTTTGTGGTTGGGCTCAGGAGGCCACAGGGGGTTCCCAACCACAAACCCTAGACCTCAGAAAGAAGAAGTAATCCAGATGTGTGGTCTGGCATTTCAAAACCAAACCCGTAGCCATACCTCAGAGGCCTGCATCCAGCGACAAATTTATCCAGCGAGGGGCTGGGCCTGAATATCCCAGTTATCCAGATAAATCAGCCTCCAAGATATACTTTGATCTTTCCTATCTGGGAATCTCCGGTGGACCACTGAGCTAGCCATATCATTCAGATTTACGGAGCATTTAAGGCCTTCGTTTTATGGGTAAGTTGTAGTGGAAGATACTTGTTAAGCCATTCTCATTAGCATCTTTGAGGAGGGCTGCAGATGGCTTTGCTATAGTGGCATCCTGGCCAACCATTTTGAATGTTAGAGGAAAAGAGCAGAGCATGACTGGAGAGAGAGAGAGAGAGGAACCCACAGTGCTCCAGTGACTCCTTTGCCCATTTGACACTCCCAGCCTCCAGGATTCCACATAGTAGTAAATGATGAAATTGCCCAACTGGAGCCCCATCAAGAATGCCTCAGCTTCAGACTCCACTCTAGATCAACCCAGGGGTCACATTCATGAGCTCTGAGTTTCATCCCTCGTATTCACTTCCTCCTTTCTGTTCTTTGAAAAAAGTGTGTGTGCCGTGCTGGACAGAACTGGGGAAATATTTGAGTAAAAATCATGAACTGGTACGTCAAATGCTGCTCTCATGGGAGGGATTAAAAATGATGGTTTAGAAAGCAGAGATTCATGCAGGAATTTTTATTTTCATCCTTCTCCATCTCTGCCTCCCTCCAACATGCCACAAATGGAGATTTTCTTTGAATCAGTGAATCTACTCTGGTCAGACTAGAAGTAAAGCCAGCAGAGGGGTGGCCATCCATCCTCCAGACCAGGAGAGAGCCGGTGGCAGGTCTGTAGGAAGGAAATTTACCTCAACTCAACTCTCTTGGCCCCCTGATCCTCTGTCAATCTCACACCACCACCTCCCAGGCATGGATCACCTCCACAGTATACTTCTTCCACTCATGTCCTGGTGGAAATCCAGGCATCAGACTGAGTTTGCTCACTTCGAAGTTGTCCTTAAAAGGCTCTATTCTCTGTTTCACTCAGCAGCACTACTTCTCCTCCCTCTTTGATTCCGATGCCCATTGCCTTTAGCAACAATTCCAGACTTTCAAAGTCCCTTCTGCTTCCTTCTTTCCCTTCTCTTGCCCCTGATGACTTCGCCAACTATTTTGTAGATGAAATGGAAACCATTAGGTTTGAGCTAAACCACCCCGAACGTGGCCTAGTGGATAGAACACGGGGCTGGGAGTCAGAGGTCATGGGGTCATATCCCAGCTCCGCCAATTGTTAATTGTTGGGTAAGTCACTTAACTTCTCTGGGCCTCAGTTACCTCATCTATAAAATGGGGATTAAGACTGTGAGCCCCACGTGGGACAGGGACTGCATCCAACCCAATTTGCTTGCATCCACCCCAGCACTTGGTACATTGCCTGACACATAGTTTAACAAATACCACAACTATTATTACCTCCCCAGCTACCTCTTACCCAGATCATTTTTCTACAGAAATGTTCAGGACATGTCACCCTACTTCTCAAAAAACTCCAGTGGTTGCCCATCCACCTCTGCATCAGACAAAAACTCCTCACCATTGGCTTTAAAGAATTCTATCACCTTGCTCCCTCCTACCTCACCTCGCTACTCTCCTATTACAAACCATCCCACACACTTCACTCCTCTCATGCTAGCCTCCTCACTGTGCCTCAATCTCACCTATCTCACTGTCAACCCCTTGCCCTCATCCTGCCTCTGGCCTGAAATGCCCTCCCTCCTCAAATCCAACAGATAATTACTCTCCCCCCTTTTAAAGCCTTATTAAAGGCACATCTCCTCCAGGAGGCCTTCCCTGACTAAACCCTCCTTTCCTCTTCTCCCACTTGCTTCTGCACCACCCTGACTTGCTCCCTTTGTTCTTCCCCCCTTCTAACCCCACAGCACTTATGTAGATATCTGTAATTTATTTATTTATATTAATGTCTATCTCTCCCCCTCTAGACTATAAACTCACTGTGGGCAGGGAATGTGTATGTTTACTGTTGTATTGTACTCTCCCAAGTGCTTAGTACAGTGCTCTGCACTCAGTAAGTGCTCAATAAATATGATTGAACGAATGACCTGACATCCTCCTTCTGTGGTTGCATCTTGGAGCCAGTCACTCCTCTGCTATGCCATGCCATTGAGGCAAGCTGAACCACCTACTAACCACCCACTTGGTATAATAATAATAATAATAATAATGATGATGATGATAATAATAATAATAATAAAAAAAATAATAATGGCATTTTGTTAAGTGCTTACTATGTGTGAAGCACTGTTCTAAGTGCAAATGGTTCTTCCAAACATTCTGGTGTCATTACTGAAGACAGAACCTGTATGGGCACAGACAGGGCTGTATGGACCATTAGTCCGTCCCATTAATGGCTATGTCTTTATGCTCATATATAAAATAGAAAGCTACACATTTATTAAAAAGTGTGGGCACCATAAGAGCACCAATGGTGGAAATTTACAAGCAAATATTTTCAGCAATACACCCAAGAATAGTTCTATGGGATAATAATAATAATGATGGCATTTGTTAAGAGCTTACTGTGTGCAAAGCACTATTCTAAGCGCTGGGGGTGGGGAATACAAGGTGAAATACGATTGAATGAATAAGGTTGTCCCACGTAGGGCTCACAGTCTTAATCCCCATTTTACAGATGAGGTAACAGGCTCAGAGAAGTTAAGTGACTTGCCCAAGGTCATACAGCAGATGTGGTGAAGCCGGGATTAGAACCCATGACCTCTGACTCCCAAGCCCGTGCTCTTTCCACTGAGCCATGCTGCTTCCCGGCCCTTGTCTCATTCCGGCCTGACTACTGCATGAGTCTCCTCCTTGCTATCTCTGTCTCCAGTCCCTCCTCTCTCTAGTCCATACTTCAGGATGCTGGTCAGATCTTTATTCTAAAGTATTCTGAACACTCCTGCCCACTCTGCCAAAACCTTCAACGGTTGCTCACTCATCTGTGCAATATGCAGAAACACCTGATATTGTTTTAACACACTCAATTTAACTGTCTATCTCCTTATTTATCCATTCTCTTGTCCCGCTACACCTCAGCTCCAAGTCTTTACACCTCTCAAGCTGGCTTACTCACTGTGTCTTCTTCTTAAGCTTTCCTGCCGTGACCTCTTGCTCACATCCTCTTTCACGCTTGGAATTCCCTCCCCTTTTTCCATTTGATAGTCCACATTTCACCCTGAAATCGCTTCTGAGATTACATCTCCTCCAAGAGGTCTTCCCCAGCTGACTTCTAATCCTCTCACTTTATATTCTTCCGAACTGCAATTTCAGGACTTTTGTAACACATAAGCATGTAAGAACTCAGAAGCCCCTAAAGTACTGACACATCTTTATACTTACTCTCTCCTACCTGTAATTTATATTACTGTTTGCCTCTCCAACTAGATTGTAAGCTCCTTGAGGGGAGGAATCATGTCTACTAACACTATTGTACTCTCCCAGACACTTAGTATAGTATTCTAAACACAGTAGGTACTCAGGGAATACTACTGATTGTTGATTGAGCTGGAAATAGCCCAGAACTAGGTTATTTTCTTAGAGTATGAGAGAGCACACATTCACCAGAAAGAGTATGTTGTCTGAGCAGAGGTCTCATGGGGTGGAAGAGGAAATATTATTATTATTATCATTAATAATAACAGCAATAGTATTTAAGCACCAACTATATTGCTAAGCAATATATTAAGCATTGGAGTAGGTACACTACAATCATATCTTATCTGTCCCACATGAGAGCTCACAGCCTAAGCAGGAGGAAGAACAGGTATTTAATCAACATTTTACAGATGAGGAAATGGTGGCACAGAGAAGTCTAGTAACTTGCCCAAGGTCACACAGCAAGGCCCAGAGAAGGTTGTGTTGGGTTAAAACAGAGGCAGATTGGGAGGGGGCAATGTGAGGGGTAAGGTGGACTGGACTGTGGGCGGGGCAGTGTTTGCTGGTTAGTGGTGGGAGTCAGAAGGCAAATGTTAGATCACTAACTGCCAAAGTTTATAGAACAAGCATTTATATAAGAACCACTAGCAGAGAGGGAACTAAATTCTTCTCTTCCTGTTAAAAACACCACATTGGCCTAGGCTTGATCTACCTGCCAAAAGAACCCACACATCTAAGCAGGATGAGGAGAAGTCTAAAGAAAGAGAGGTGGGGTTAGGGGGTCAAAGAAAGGGGACAGAGAGGGAGAGAAGAAACAGGCAGGGAGCCCCGCCTGTTCATCCAGTCCTCGGATTCTCAGGCCCATGCTCTTTCTTCTAGACTATGAGCAAGGAAAACTTTGAATTCTACTCTGTCTTCCAAATTGTTGGCAACCCCACCTAATTTAGTGCCATTTAAAATATGTGATGAGCATGCTCAGTTCTTACACTCAGGTCACCAGGCAAGATGTTAACTAGAACCACTCCTAGACTTGATCCCTTTGAAATAGCATGCACTAATTCCCTTCCCTCCTAACCCTCCTGTCCCTCAGGCTGATGATGAATCATTGATAATCATTGCCTTGGCTTGCCAGTGAGGATGCCAGGTGGAATGGAATCCAAAGCCTTTCTTTAGACCTAGAAGGATGGGTTACATCTACCTTGTTTACATCTCTATCATAAAACTAGATGTAAATGGTCCAAATTTACTGGCTTCTCATGAGGCCATGTGATTTCTTATTGTTATCCTCCTTGGAAAGAGGGAGAAACCATGGCACAGAGAGGTTAAGCAACCTGTCCCAGGTCACCCAGCCAGCTGGTGATATAGCTGGGGATGAAAACACAGCACTTTGAACTCTGAGGTTCATTTTCTAACTGGAGTTTATTCAAACCATCTCACTTGTCAGTGACGAGATGTGGAGACCCTCGGACACCGGCAAGTAGCCAACTGAGTTGGATCACATCCTGCTAGGGACCATATCTCTGTGAAATGGGGTGACTGGTCCTATCACTGTCCATTTTCTTGTGACTCAGACCCGGGCCGCCTTCTCGTCTACGGAGGGGATACGTGAACCTCAGCCACCACTTTGAGAATGGAGAAGGAGATCACAGAAATGCACCCAAGGAAACCCTTGGGCTTCTTCATGTCAAGATCCATCTAAATCACACTAAAGCTCCACCCACACCAGCTATTTTTGCAGACCTTACACTGTTCCCACATCTTGGCTCCGGCCCCAGGAACCCTATCCTGTTGAGGGAAAATGGAGAGAGAAGACATATAAAGTCAAACAATTGAACTAGAAAGAGAGTGAGGGGGGCGGGAGGGGAAGGGACAGAGAGAGAGACAAAGGAGAGATGATGCAAATATACCTAGACCGAGAAGAGAGAGCAGAGGAAATGGTAGAAGCCGCCAAGGATATACTCTTAGGGTCAGGAAAAGGCTTAGGCTGTGAAGAAGAGCTGGGAGCAGCAAGCACTCTGCAGAGGACACAGTAAAAAGCACCAAAGCATGGACACGTGAAATACGCCAGGATCAAAACCAGGACATCTGGAACCCAAGCCCCAAGTCAGTCTGGACCCTAAAGGGAGGCAGCAATGGCATCGGCCACACATTGATTTTTCTGGCTCAGCATCTTGGCTGGGGGGCCCAACCTAGCACACCCCTGCAGCTTACAGGACCTGCAGACCTGCCTGGGTGAAAGGGAAAGAGGAAAGAGAAAAGAGGTCAGACTGCACGAAGCCCTGGAAAGAAGGTCTGTTAGGTTGCTCCGAGATCTGGGAGGCGGCACTGGAGCTTGTCTCCTGGAAAAAAAACTGACCTGTGAAGGTTAGAAGGAGCAGCGTGGGAGGGGAGCAAAATGGGGGTTTCCCTCCCATTGGATCAGGTCAGCTTAGGGCTGGGTCCCAGGAGAAGGAATTGGAGAGCAGTCAGGGGCTCGAGCAGAGAGCCCTCCCAAAGCTCCTGGATAGTGGGTGATCCAGTCTGTGGATTTCCAAGGATCTCCTTCTTTCAGATATGTAACATAGGGGCAGTTCAGGGAAAGGTTTGGTGGGTTGGAGGAGGTGAGCTAATGACAAAAATGGCTTTGGGAACACTAGTGAATTTCAGCTCTCTGGTTGACCAGGAGCCCCCAACACCCGGGGCAAAGCCAGGCTGAGCCTGCTGCCACCCCAGCTCTTTTCTAGTTCTTCAGACCTGAGGGGCAGTGGTCCCCTTTTCCTCTTGCAGCAGGCAGATCAAGCTCATTCCAGAAATCAGTATGGACCACACAGACCAGAGCCCCTGTCCCAGGAGCATTACCTTTGGAGTGAGGGCGACAGGGAGTCGTCGGGACTGGAGAAAGAGGTGGAGGCCGGAGGTGACGTCAGATGGACTGCATTGGGAGTGGCAGTAGCGGGCAGATGGGTGGAAGCAGCTGACATGGGAGCGGAGGCAGAGCTGGTGGACACTGGAGCATGCTCGACAGGGGTACTGATTAGAATTAGAATTAAATAAGACAGAGAAGGGGCTTGAGAAAAAGGTGGTGCACACTTTCAGAAGGTCCAAAAACCAACACGATTGTGCCCCTGAGGTGGGCTAGGGACAAGAAAAGGACATTAGTTATGCAAACGATGGGGGGAATAAGAACACTGGAGGGGCCTGAAGAAACCAACTGGCCCAGTCCCCTGCCTCCAAAGCAGCGTGGTCAAGTGGGACCATCCGGTCATATTGGTGCAGCTGCCAACAAAACAGTCGCAATCATCGATATTCTTTCTCCTGTTTCATTTGTTTGTATTTTGCCAGATACTGTACCTTCCATTTACAATCGGTACTGATTGGTCTTATTTTAAGAGAGGTCAACCACCAAAATACTCTGAAGGATGCTGTTTCCTTTCTTTCTCAGCACCCTTCCTTTGCAATGAACTGGTTTAACCACCCTAGACAGACAGATGCCTGCTCTGTTTGGAGAGACTGGAGATTTTTTGTACAGACTTAGACTTTGCACTTGTACTCAGTTCCACCTTAAGAGAAGATGTTAAAGACAGGGCTTCTCAAAGGGGATCAGCACTTTAGAAAGTGTTCTCTTTATGGAGGGGCACATGTGGAGCTCAGAAGTTCACTTCCCTGGGAAAAGGGCATAACTGGGCACTTTTCTCTCCTCCTCACTGCGAGGGTGGGGAAGGGAGCTATGAGGGAGAGTAGACACTAGAAAGCATAGAAGAAAGGAAGAGAGATGGGGAAAAAAATCAAGAAATGATCACATGAAAGAGCTAAGTGCTTTAGAGGAGCACAGGCAGATACTTGTCTTAGGGCAGAACTAGAGAAACGACTGTGTGGACCCTAAATAGAATGGGTAAGGTGTTGGTTTTCTCCATTACTTGAGTCTGCGTTCTCATCTCACTGATCCCTTAAACCAGGATGAGAGTATGGGATAAGAACAGAGGCTTGATTCCTATCTGGCTGCTTTCCCTGTCACCCTGGGAAAGTTCAGTGATCTGGCCCCATGAGTCGATTGATTCCACTCTCACCAATGGAATGAGCTCTTCCTACAGAAAAGCTATGGCAGATATGAACCCCTCGTCTTTCAGTATTATGAAAAATGTCTGAAGTTATACCAGCAAGGAACTCTCAAGGTGGTCTATTGGGAGGTTGCAAATTTACCTGCTCCATTCCCACCCAGTCACACACACACACACACACACACACACACACACACACGCACTTACATTTACACACTCACAGACTTCTGCTGACAGTCCCTTTGCCACGTCCATGCCTTCAACCCAAACTGGACACAGTCTCGCCCCTGTTGACAAGATGATTCACACCCCAATCTTGTCCTGGAAACCTTGACCAGGAGTGGGCAGCCTCTCTAAATCTTTGGTTCATTCATTCAATCGTATTTATTGAGCGCTTACTGTGCGCAGAGCACTGTACTAAGCGCTTGGGAAGTACAAGTTGGCAACATCTAGAGACGGTCCCTACCCAACAGTGGGCTCACAGTCTAGAAGGGGGAGACGGACAACAAAACAAAACATATTAACCAAATAAAATAAATAGAATAAATATGTACAAGTAAAATAGAGTAATAAATTCATATATTCAATCGTATTTATTGAGCGCTTACTGTGCGCGGAGCACTGTACTAAGCGCTTGGGAAGTACAAGTTGGCAACATAGAGAGACGGTCCCTACCCAACGGCGGGCTCACAGTCTAGAAGGGGGAGACGGAAGACAAAACAAAACATATTAACAAAACAAAATAAATAGAATAAATATGTACAAGTAAAATAGAGTGATAAATTCATTCATTCAATCGTATTTACTGAGCGCTTACAACATCTAGAGACGGTCCCTACCCAACAGTGGGCTCACAGGGAGACGGACAACAAAACAAAACATATTAACAAAATACAATAAATAGAATAAATATGTACAAGTAAAATAGAGTAATAAATTCATTCATTCATTCAATCGTATTTACTGAGTGCTTACTGTGCGCGGAACACAGAGGTATTCCTGTAGCCTGAGGCTTCTGCATTTCTGCTTTCATATTAGCAAACCTAGAAACTGTTTGCCTTTAAGTTCCCTACCCATTTTTCTTTTCCATTTTAAACGATTTCCACTGCTTCAGCTCAAATGCTTCCTAAACTTCTAAAAGACCAGGAAGAGTCTTCAGTCTTCTTAATAATGATAATAATAATAATTACAATAATAATTATGGCACTTGCTATGCACTTACTATGTGCCAAGCACTGTTCTTAAGTGCTGGAGTAGATACAAGGTAATCAGGTTGTCCCATGTGGAGCTCACAGTTTTAATCCCCATTTTACAGATGAGGTAACTGAGGCACAGAGAAGTTAAGGGGTTTGCCCAAGGTCACACAGCAGACAAGTGGCAGATCTGCGATTAGCAACCATGTCCTCTGACGCTTAAGCCCAATCTCTTTCCATTAAGTCATGCTGCTTCCTCTGAGCAACTAAAGCCAACACAAAGATGGGAAGGACAGTGAATTGTCTTAGACATTGAGACAGTGGTCCTCAGGGCCCAACAGGCTCCTAGACTGTAAGTTCCTGTCTACCAACTCTATTGTATTGTAATCAATCAGTCAATCATATTTATTGAGCATTTATTATTTACAGAGCACTGTATTAAGTGCTTGGGAGAGTACAATATAGCAGACAAGTTCCCTGCCCACAATGAGCTTACAGTCTAGAGGGGCTTTCCCTAGTGCTTAGTACAGTGTTCTGCACAGAGTAAGCACTCAATAACTGATTGATTGATTACTTTGTTTGAAAGGCAATGGGAGCCGAATCATTTAACTGCCATGTTTAGCTTCAGGAGAAGCCATTCCTGTGAAGAGTTTAGGCCCCGCAGTGAGATGCACCAGGCAGGACTGTCACAGGGAGGCAGCTGCCGTTGCCCAGGAACTTTCCCACGGTAGTATGTCCCACTCTGCTCCATCTACTGATCAGGGAGAAATCCAGTACAGGACCCCTGGAGGTTAGAGGTCCAGGCCAGAGAGGTCTAAGAAGCAGAATTCCAGTCCTGGCAAGGAGCTCTGCTTTTCGGGCTTCCCTCTATTCCCTAATCCAAAGCTGTCCCCGGGAAAATGCCCTTTTCCAGAGCCCATTTGCTGTGCCGACTCTGACACCTGGCAGGCCCAAGTGAAAGAAGTGCAAATGAGGTTTCTTGGGGCTTCCTGTTGCTCTTTCTGAAAATGGCTATGAGCCTTTCCTCTTCCTTCCCCGGCTTTCCCCGTGATCTTGGCTCTAGGCTGTGTGAACTTGAGCAAGTCACTTCACTTCTCTGGGCCTCAGTTTCCTCTTCCATAAAACGGGGATTGAGACTGTGAGCCCCATGTGGGACAGGGACTGTGTCCAACCGGATTTGCTTATATCCATTCCAGTGTTTAGTACAGTGCCTAGCATATAATAAGAGCTTAACAAATACCACAGTTATTATTATTATTAGGATTCTTTCTGGCTGACATCAGGCCAACAGTCTCTTTTCCCAGAGGGAGAGGAGAGCCTGGTCAGCTTGCTTTGGGTCCCAATGGGAAGCAAGGGGACCCTAACCCAACAGTGCTATTCCTTGACATGGTGAGCTTGAGTCTCACTTTGCAGGTTCAGAACTGAAGATAATGGCACAGATCTTGGCATGGGGCCTTGAGAAAAGGAACCAATAGAAAGAACAATAAAATACAGTCACCAAAGAACGACAGCCCCAAGGCAGGGAACGGGTTGATTAAGCTACCGTGGGCTTTCCAAAGCAGCCCTGCAACTCTGGATTTTATGAGTATTCAGGTTTTTTTCCTGAAACTTCACCCAGATCACTGCACTGAAGATTCTCATTTTACTACAAATGAAACAGAAGCTAGAGAGGCTAAGGGGAACCAAACCTGTGAATGGAAGAAATTGGAGGAGTCACACACTCAAAGACCCATTCTCACAGCCTCTAGTTTGTCGATGCCTCGGGTCCCTGGAGGTTCAGCAAGGGAAAAGGAGATTGTAAGCTCCTTTTTTTCAATCAGTGGGTGTTTACCATGTGCAGATTGGAAGAGTGCAATACAGCAGAGTTGGTATACATTTTTCTGCCCACATTTTCTCCCACTAGAGCTCACAGTCTCGAGGGAGAGACAATCGTCAAAACAAACCACGGATACATATGTGAATGCTGCGAGGCTGAGTGTGGGGTGAATAACTAGTACTTACAGGTGCAGATTCAATAAACACGTAGTATAGTGCAAGTGCTTAGTACAGTGCTCTGCACACAGTAAATACTCAATAAATATGATTGAATGAATGAATGAAAGTGCATAGATGACACAGAAGGAAGAGGGAATAGGGGAAAAGAGGGTTTAATTGGGGAAGACCTCTTGGAGATGTGATTTTATTAATATTTTGAAGATAGACTGGTGATCTGTTGTATGGGAAGGGGGAGGGCATTCCAAGTCAGAGGGGGGATGTGGGTGAGGGTAGGCAATGAGATAGATGAGATCGAGTACAGTGAGTAAGTTGGGTTAGAAGAGCCAAGTGTGCATCCTGGTTTGCAATAGGAATCACCAAGATAAAGTAGGAAGGGGCAAGGTGATTGAGCATTTTAAAGCCAATGTTAAGGAGCTTCTCTTTGATGAGGAAGTGGATGGGCAACCACTAGAGGTTTTTGAGGGGTGGGAAGATGTGGATTACTTTTAAGAAAAATGATTTGGGTGGCAGAATGAAGTATAGACTCAAGTGGGGAGAGGCAACAGGCAGAGCAATTAGCAAGAGGGCTGATGCAGGAGTCAAGGCAGAACATGATAAGTGCTTGGATCTGCATGGCAGCAGTTTGGATGGAGAGGAAATGGTGGATTATAGCAATGTTTAGGAGGTAGAACTGAAAGGATTTGGCGACAGATTGAATACGTGGGTTGAATGAGAGAAATGAATCAAGGATAAATGCCAATGTTATGGGCTTGTGGGCAGGCATCAGGTCTATCCACGCTATTGCATTGCACTCTTTAAAGCACTTAGTACAGTGTTTTGCACACAGGAAATGCTCAATCAATACCATTGATTGATTGAATGCTTCCTTGCTGATAAGCCTTCCCTGAATCCAGGTCCATTCTCGATGGGTTGCTGTCAACTCCCTGGCAAACAACAAAAAATCTATAGTTCATCTTGCTTTAAACAAACCCCAGTGACCCAGCCCCATTAATGTTTCAAGTGGGGAATACTACTAGTAATAACTGTGGTATTCGTTAACTGTTTATTTTGTTCCAAGCACTGTACTAAGCCCTGGGAAAGGTACAAGATAATGAGGCCAGACTCACTCCCTGTCCCAAATGGGGCTTAGTCTAATTATTTAATTCTAGATAGTCGCCTGACACATACAAAGATCTGGATGAAGAAAAAAAAACCCGGTTCTTGCAAATGCTCTTGATTCAACCACAAATCCCCAAATAGTTGTGAATCTGCTCACAAAGTAAGGTAATCAGGGGGTCAGACATCAGAGCCCTTTCAGGAGGGTGGGTAGGTGGGAAAAAAAGGGACACAGCAAATGTTACCTGTTTCTTGCTGATGTAGCCAGCCGTCCCTTGCCTCTGCGAAAGGAGGGTACAAAGTGAAAACAGCCAGTGGAAACATAGGGGGTAAGGCAGGTGTGGGGCAGGGAGGGGAAGAAGGAGGAGAAACATGAGGAATTGGAACAGAAGGCCGCAGCAGTGCCAGGACAGATGCTTGGTTGCCAAAGTCTTTTCTGAGTTGGGCCTAGGGAGCTTTGACTAGAAATCCTCCAGATCCATTGTTCTGAGACCCTTAGTTTGAGAGTGCACTGGGCGTTTTGCCCAGCCACAATTCCAAGGACTTCCCTTTAGCTCTGGTGGGCAAATCTCTTGACTACCATATCCCACGTGCTTTCTGATTTCCTCTTTCCCCAGTCGACCGGCAAAAGTCACAGAAAAAACAACCAATCTTCACCAAAGCAGTCTCCTGTGCAAAACTCTGGGGGAGAGGTAGAGAAAGCCCTTTGTCCCATGGCTTACAGCAATAGGGAGTGTTAGGAGCCTGATGGGTCTGAAAGCAGAAGCAGCTCCGCCTAGTTGGGCTTTAATTGGTTGAGGCTAAAGACTGATTCTGCAGGGGGAAAAAAAACTATTTTCACTGGAGATGGCAGTACCAATCACACATGCTTTTTAAAGGCAGAGTTGATTGAGCTTTACTTTCTGGATTGGTTTGTGGCCATGCAGTCATGGATTCTTGTCCATGGACACCCTTGACTGTCTTGGGCATCTGCTTGACCGCTATTGCCTGCACATGCTGGGGACTCTGGGCTCCTCCCCCTCCTGCTGTCAGCCTGTAGGTCTGGGCTCTGAAGACGGCCGTGAAGCTTCAAGGATGGCAGCAGATGGTGGGGCTGGGCAGAGGGGCTGGAAAACTTTCTAGATGTCCAGGGCAATCAGGCCAATGACAGACAGTCCACATGACTCCAAGATGGAACCACTGGGCAAAGCAGACTCGAGGGAGCTAGTGGGATTTATCACACTAGAATGAAAGCTTCTTGAGGGATCACATCTCCTAATTCTGTTTTACTCTCTCAAGCACTGCCTAAAGTATTCAGTTCACACTATTGATTGATCGCCACGACAGGTGGAGAGTAATGGGATGTACTGCCACAGGCAAGGCCTGCCCACACAGTACTCTTTCCCCTAATGTCAGTGGGCTGTTGAGAGTTAGGGTTGCCCCTTGCAGGCCAGGGAAAAAATGGATATTTCAATTCCCCACATCCTTTTCCAAAACATGCTTGCTCATGAAAGCCTAGCCACGGGTCCTGTAAGGGCATTGACTATCTGAGGGAACAAGTGGACTGAAAAAGTGTCTTATTACTCAATCAATCAACGGTAGTTATCGAGTGCTTACTGTGTGTAGAGCACTCTACTAAGCAGTTGGGAGGGTGTAATTCATTCATTCATTCAATGGTATTTATTGAGCACTTACTGTGTGCAGAGCACTGTACTAAGCACTTGGGAAGTCAAGTCATGTAACAGAATTGGTAGACACGTTCCCTGCTCATAATGAGCTTACAGTCTCTGTTCCCTCTGATTTTGGCCCATTTCCCCAGTCATTTATCCAGGGTTTGCTGGTGGTGGGCTCCTTGGGGAATGTAAATGGAGCAGGCCAGTTCCTGTCTAGGAGCTAAAGGGGAAGCTCTCTCTTGGGTACCCCAGAGACAAGTAGGGTGTGGAACGGTCAGCCACTGAGGTGACCCATGGGCCGGTTATCCCTGGGCAACTTCAGCCTACGCAGATCAGTCCCTGGTACAAGCCCCCTTCCCAGGTAGAAATCCTCAGCTCACGTTTGTAAAGCAATTCACATCCTAAGTCAATCGATGGAGGTGGCCCTCATCGCTCACACTCAACCCTATCCTCTGCCCAGGGCTGTGGTAGCTGAGAGGGAAAGTGGCTCGGTTCCATTGACCAATGCAACGGCTTTGATCCCACTGTTCGTCTGCAGCTGTCTTGGACCATCGGCCAGGATCGAGAGTCTGTTGTCCACGTGGCTCCCCAGCCTGCCCTGGGTTTGGGGGTGACCCCTCTCTTGTTCCATGAGGCTGCTGGGAGCTGGCAAGTGGAAAGCGGAATTCTGTGACGGCCCCCATTTCCCAGACAATGAGGATCAACCAAACAGCATCTGGAAACTGCGACCCCACGGGGTGTGTGGTTTGAGTGTGACACAGATCGGGGTGGGAGTGGGGGAGTAGATCACACACACACACACACGCGCGCGCGCACACACACACACACACACACACACACGCAAGAGTCTGTGCCGAAAGGGGAGACATCAACAGAGTATACCAAGAACCAAGAGACCATGCAGGACTGGAGAGACATTAAAAGAAACACACACCACAAAACACGCTCACTGCTGGAGAAGTAGGAAGCTGGTTTATTTCCAAGGTAGCCACTGTGTGTGTGGACACAGCCCCATATCCAGATCAAGAGGCAAGCAGCAATAAGCCACTACAGTTGGCATGAGCCCCTCAGCCCCACCACCTTCCCGCTCAGTGCAGCAGCAGCCAGGAGCCCTCTTGCTGATGTGCGTGTCAAAGAGGGCGCACTAAAGGGGCATCGGGGGAGTCCCAGGGATGGAGACAGAGAATGTGGGGTGGGGTGGAAAGAAATGAGGCCATCGGGCAAAGCAGGGAAAAAGACAGGTCCAAAACCCAAGAGGGGCTTTGATCTGGAGGCGAGCAGCTGTAGGAAGGTTGATGTAGAGCCGGTCTGTGGCCTTAGGCCGTCAGTGTGGAAGGCTCGCTCCCTCTTTCCTGACTTGAAGATGAGCAATGACTGGCTGGTTGCCTTCCCCGGCTTCCTACGGTCATGAGCTCAGGAGTGGGTGGTCTCTACTGCCCCAGAGGCCCAGCCTGCCTGTGGCAGTGCTGAGCCAGTCACCGTAAGGACTCAACACCACACCATGGTAAGGATTCTACATGACATTGGATAGGTTGATTTAATACGTCCCATGGCCCTCACCAGAAACTTGGGAGATGCTTCCCACCAACCTAATGAAAAACATCCTCTGAACTGAGCCAAGGTCCAGGCCACTCCATTCCACCTGCCTCAGAACTCAGGGCTGCTGCCAACGGCCCAAGGTTTAGACGGAAATCTTACGCTAAATTTGGTCTCCAGGAAGTACTCTCCTTAGTAGTTTGCAGGCCTCTGAGATTGGTACTCTGGACATGGGCTGGGGGAGGGCTTTTGACGGGGAAAAGAAAATCCTGATCTAGCAAGCACAGTCGGTAGGTTGTGTTAGTGAATGATGTTGTTACTGAGAACACCCCGGATTTGTGTGACTTCCTATGGGCTCTGGCCTCGGTGGAACAGAAATGCTCTGTCCCCAATGAAATGGTAAATATAGATCAGGGCCAGGGCTGGTGGCCCAGTTACATTGTCATGGGACCCAGACTCACTTGGGGCTAGCATCTGGGGAGTGGACTGAGCATGGCGTGTGGGCCCTGGACCAACCCTGGCACTACCCAGCTCCATCTAGATCTACCTCCCTCCAGAAGGTCCTCAATATATCACCTCGGCACACGTGTGCTTAGGGCCTGCTGGATGGTGGTGTCCACTGGCCTCAGGGGAGTTAATGCTGTCCACTGGCCTCCGGGGGGTTAATGCTTGGGAGCAGCAATGTGGGGATGAAACATCCAGCAATGTGGGGATGAAACATCTTCCCAGAACCATGGGGAGGGAAAAAGAGACCATAGGCCTTGGTAGACACTAACTATGGGGGAGTTTACTCCCCAACAAAGGAGGAACAATGGAGCTCACTCTAGTGCTAAGTTCCTAAGAACATGGCCACCACTCTGCGATGGATTCAGGTCACCCCAGCCTCTATGACTGCAGACTTTCTGGCCAAGCCAAGTGGTCACAGGGGCCCATAGGGCCCCAAATTCAGCCAAGATACTGGGATGATCTTGAGGGCTAATGCTCATTTGGGCAGGGGTGGACTTAAAGTTCTTCTCCTTCACACCCACTATGCAGCTCCTACTGGCTCTAAACCAATGTGCCACTCTCCTGCTTGGGTCTTCTGCCTGGCTCTGGGTGACTACTTTGGCTCTGAACCAGTTAGAGCAACACAGTAGAAATGAAGGGACTTCCGCTCTTCAAACCATTCCCTTTGGCTCTCAAGTTTCTCTCAAGGATTTCCCAATAAAAACTTCAGCACCAGTCTGGCCCTAGTCCAAAAAGCCACAGATAACTCCTCTCTCTCTCTCTGCCCCCTCTGTTTCTCTCCCCCAATGCACTCCCTGGAAGAGCATTAACTTGGCAATTGCCTTTCCCAGGTTTTTGTGTATTTGTGACCCCCTGTCACAAGTACCCAGGCCTAGCCTCAGTAAGCAATGATAACCCTCAGGAAGAAAACAGAAGTAGAGTAAGGCTGTCTTCTTCTAGCCTCAACGAAGTGTCCCAGTGAGGGAAAAGAGAGAGAGATAGAGAATGAGAGAGAGAGAGTGAGGGAGAGAGAAAGAACAAACACTACAGAACTGCGACAGATTCACAAGCAGGGTTCACAGTTCGAGCTGAACTGAGGGAAGCCACTTATGGGAACTGGGAAGCCAGTGCCCAGGTGCAGAGACCAGGGAAAGCGAGGGATCTTGTCCCTGGCTTGCAGGTGGGGAACTTCTCAGTGAGGTGGCTTGGCTCAAGCACTTGTTCCAGCAGGCTCTGTTGCCCCAGGGGCTACTGGAATTTCCGCCTGCCCAGGACTGCTTTAACCAACACCCCCTTCTGAAGGGAGAAGCTACTGGAGGGGAAAAGGTCTAGGCAAGTCAATGGCAGGAGCTCAGAGGTGGGTACTGGTCACTTTCCTTAACAACTATCTCAGTCACCACCTGGTAATTAGGAAGAGGTGGAAGATATGATCAAGTCACAAGAATCTCCAAGGTCCCTGAACTTGGATTCAGGGAAAATGAACTGAGCCAAAGAGGCCTGGAAGGAAACCCTGATCACCTGGGAGTTGGTGTAACCATAAGGCCAGTTACCAGGGAGACACTGAGACTGTACTCCACAACACCTGGGAGACAGTGTAACTGTACTCCTGGTAAACAGGAGAATGGTACAACCATATTCCAGATGACTTAGGATATGAAGTATCCTTTACAGCTGGTTATTAGGGAGACGGTTCGATCCCACTCCAGATTACTTGGGACATGTACATGGGAATGGGACATCTTACCCCTGGTTACCCGAGAGTTGGACATATCTCTACCTCAGATTACCTGGGAGATTGCATACCCTTACTCTGAAGCCTGCAGATACCCAACATAGTCTGCTCCCAGGGTTTTCCCAGTCCTACTCTCCTCACATTCAAGCTTGGATGTTGAAATTTCCTGAAAACCTGTTCACCCTCAACCAAGACTTGAATGTCCCAGGAGCTCTGTCCCACCTTCTCCCGGAAGGAGGACAAGGGTCTTGGAGGAGGACTGGAGCAGACCCCACCAGGAAACTTTACGGGCAGAGATGCTGGTTAGTCACCCTCATGTTCCTGGGATGGGAACCCCGAAGCCTGTCAATTTCACTCAGCTTGCTCAACAGTGAATTGTATCAGGCAAGTCTGGTAGCATCCTGGTCCTAGCCTTGAATCTGCCATCTTGGCAAAACTGAAGGCCCATCTTTCAGATCCACTGCATTCCAGAAGCCCTGAAGTGAGATTCTGACCTAGGATCAAGGTGACCCGGACTTTCCTTGGTCATTCACTCAGCCATAGTTCCCCTTTCCGTGTCCCTTTCCTCAGCCTCAGCTCCCTTCTCTTCCACCAAGTTTTCCTGCTTGCATATTGCTCATCCACGATGCCCATCCAGTGCTCAGAAAGTGTCCAGCCTGGGGGCCTTGCCCAAGGTGGGCTCCCAGCTCTCAGCTGGGTCCTATGTCCTCACCAAAAAGCCTGGCTGGGCTGTAACTAGGCAGGGCTCCTACTGTGGCTTCTAGGGGAAGCAGCGTGGCTCAGTGGAAAGAGCCCGGGCTTCGGAGTCAGAGGCCATGGGTTCAAATCCCGGCTCTGCCAATTGTCAGCTGGGTGACTTGGGGCAAGTCACTTCACTTCTCTGTGTCTGTGCCTCAGTTCCCTCATCTGTAAAACGGGGATTAAGACTGTGAGCCCCCCATGGGACAACCTGATCACCTTGTAACCTCCCCAGCACTTAGAACAGTGCTTTGCACATAGTAAGCGCTTAATAAATGCCATTGTTATTATTATTATTATTAGTTATGGAGGGCTAAAAGTCCAGCCTCAGAGGTGATGTGCCAGCTAGAATGAAATGAGCCAAGGACCTCCTTCTCTTGCTATTTCTCTCTCTCTGTTTCTTTTTCTCCCCCCACTCCTCATTATTTTTGTCTCCCTCTCTTTTTCTCTCCCTCTCCATCTCTTTCCCTTGCTATTTCTCTCTTTCTTTCCCTCTCCCACTCTCTCTCCATCTCTCTCCCTCCCTTTCTCTCTCTCTCTCAAGAAGGCACTACTATGACCATCAGCATTTGCCTGGGCTTCTGGCTAAAGCTGCCCCTGTCTGCCCTGGGCCTTTTTCGCACAGGTCACTGCAGTTCCCCCACTAGCAAGAGGATCCATAAATTTCTTGGGTGGGCCAGGGTTGGGGGAAGTGTAAGAAAAGGGGATCCTGCTTGGATGTCCCTCCTCCTTCCAGGACCTCCAGCTTTGTGGCAGGAAGATGAGTGCTCAAGTCTCCACACACAAGCTCATGCCGGTCACCGCATGCGCCACATGCTGTCAGTAGTCCTGCTGCAAGCCCCAAAGGGGTAAGAGGCCAAGATTGGCAGGTGGGAGAGGCAAAGGGGAGACAGTCTCTCCATGGAGGGCAGGGAAGGGGTTAGTAGTGATCAAACAGGACTCAGCCTACAGCCGAAAGTGAGCACTTCCCTGGGCTGCAGCCAGACAAGCAGATTTACCTGGAGGCATGACTGCTGGAACTGCCTTGGCTGGATCTTCGTTAAATACTCAAGGACGTGCGGGGGGCTGGGTTTGGTGGCGTGGAAGGGGCAGGGCCCAGCTGGTTTGATTAGCACACTCTGGGTTCCTCCATCTCTCTCTGTGCGGGACAGTGGCTTGGGGAGAGGGACCTCGGCCACTGTAACCTGAGACCTAGGGACCAAGGCTTCCAGAGCTACAGGCCCAGCAAATTGGGTCACCTCTATTAAAACAGGAGGGAAGCGAGGCCTGGCCAGACTCCCAAACAAACACTTACAGGCAGCCGGCTCCTTCCCTGCCCAGCTACCTAGCTGCCCAGTCCCTGTTTTCTGCCTCTCACTACCCTCAGGTTCCTACCCCAGGCCTTGAGGAAGTGCTCCAGAAACCCAGTATGACAAGCATGGAGGGGAAACTAGCCCAGCCTACAAGCTACCACATCCTCTTCTCAGCTCCAAGGCCCAGCAAGAAGATGAACATGAGTAACAAAGGAAAGCCAGGCCCAGCTGGATGGAGAAACCTCAACTTGCCTGATGTAGTGCAAAGACTATTTCCAAGGGCAGTTCCATATCTCAATTCTAAAAAAGCAGCTGCCTCTCCTGCCCCTCAGATACACTCGTCTCTGCAACCGAGCAAGTGGAGAATTCACGCAAACCATTTGGGCCCATCAGAGAAGGCATTGAGAACTGGAGGAGTCTGGGCCTGAGCTGCAGAGTCCAACAGGAGAAGCCTCTCTGCCTTCTAGACCAGCTGACAATTCTCTTGATTGTCAATGACTCCAGAGCCACCAAGGGTTAGAGGAGTGTCCCGGATGCGGAGACCACAGGGACACTGGGGCACAGATCAGAGAGGTGGAAGTAGTCCAGTCCTGTATAGCTTCACTGTCACCCTAAAGCAGCTTCCTTGGATCGTCAAAGAAAGCTCCCACCAAGCGCTCCCCACCTCCTTGGGAGCCACCCCGAACCTGCTTGTCCAGACCAAGGTCAGAAGAGCTACCATCACAATCAAAAATCAATCACCAAGGGAAAGAGGAAGTGAACTAGGCCTGATTGTAATATTCCTCCCAGTTTGAGGGGAGGGGGAATGGGTGTTTGTTCCATTTTGTTGGCTAGCTCGAGGCTTTTGTCCAGCCTGGTTGTAAACCTTTGGAGACTGAGTACATAGAGAATCCCATGACTGACCACTGGACCAAACACTGCTTTAACCAGTGGGAAGAAATACATTAAATCCATTCCCCTAGGAAGCTGGGTAGTCAAAAACATGTAAAGATTCCAAGGGGTTTGGGATTTAGATGCACAGGCATGCATTCTCTTATGGGTCACTAAGGGGTAAGTTGAGGGAGATGAATGGTCCATCTCTAAGGACGAGGGTTAGTACCCAGGAGGGCAACCCTGCCACTGCTCCTTCTAGCATCCTAAGGCCAGGATTGGGGACAGAGCCCCCTGGGCTGATAGATTACAGGTTCGTCCCAGTAATGGCAGGGTCATGGACATGTGGCCAAGCCCTAGGAACTGGTGAAAAAGGTCTCCTCCCTTCCTTTTCCTCATAGGCTTTGACATCTTCTCCTTTCCATACTGAAGCTCTAGTGCAAAACAGGCACAGCATGACTGGATAGGTTTTCAAATTCTTTTTTTATTTCAGAAGAAACATGCTGCTATGTACAGAAGAAAAAAGGGTGTTGAAGCAAAGCGAGAGCAGAACAGAGAGGGGAGCACTCGGGGCTGAAACTTAAACCACTGTGGAAAATCCCAGGACCAGTCATCTCTGGCTCGACTACCCTTTGGAGCCCTGAACCTCCTCTAACAAAAACCCTATCTCCCTAGATTTCCACTCCCATTCCCTGAGCTGCTCTACCCAACCTGGGCCTTTTGGATTTCTGGCTCCAAAAGGAAATGTCTGGGACCTTGTCCGACATTCCAGAAAAATAATCCCAGGTCACTTGTCCAGTCCTTGATCCGAGGCAATTGTTCATCTCTAGGAAAATGACCATATGCACAGACTTGGCAAACTTCAGGCTACCTTCAGAAGACCTTCGTGTCAGATTATCCAATTTTTACTGCAGTAACGCTCCTCAAAGAAAAGCTGACCCTAGAATGCATCCTATTTTCTTTCTTTAGGCATGTACAGTAGTAAATATGTCTTTCCTCCCGGCTATAGTTTAAGATTATATTTGATTTAGCAGCAGATAAACAGCAATCCAGTGTACAATCAGCAACATTTGCTTGAAGGGGTGGTTTGGGTGGTGGTGGTGGTGGAGGACTACTAGCTAGCAACCGAAAACAGTGATCTCATAACTTAGATATAGAAGAGTGCTTGCTCTGCTTAAACTCTCAGCACAGCATAGAATTCTCTAGCATCACCATAGGTATTGCCTTCAGGTGTTTTGGAGGGTTTCCAAATGGGTTTTTAGCTAATTAACATTAAGAATTTGCGCAGAAAGGCCATGATGCCATTTCCGCAATTTGGCAAAACGAGGGCTGTTACGTTCCGTTTCAAACCTTTCCCTGTGGCACGGAGAGAGAGACAGAGACAGAGAGAGAGGAAAAGGGAAGGAGAGAGAGAGAGAGAAAGAGAGGGAGAGAGGAGGAAGAAAGGGGTTAAAGAATGTGTCCACCACTCCCTTCCTGTATATCTAGCTGTTGATTCGATTTAGTTTGGCATCCAAGAGCACCCCAAAGGGGCCGATGGCAGCTCTAGAAGGTTCATCAGACTCCTGCTGGAGGGGTGGGTGCTGACTATGGGGTAAAGGACTTTGGGGGAAATGACCAGGCAAATTCTACTCCCCTCTTTCCCATCAGACTCCGATCTGGGTGAGGGCCAGGCCTGGGGAATCATATTGGCCCAGACCAGTCATGTCAGGTATGGCTTGGAAGAACTCTGAGAATTCCTCAGTGTTCTAGCCCCACCCTGGAGGTTTGGGTACTCCACAGGGCAGGCTTGGGGGCTCCAACCGTGGGCTAACCTACAATGCATTTGAACCCTGGGTCATTCCCAGAACTTTGCTAGCTTTCACAGTGAGTAGGATTGGGCATGCCCACCAAAGACCCTCTCTAGTTGGGATGCCGTTATTAGCTTCATTGACGGGCAACACTGTCCGCCTGGGGAACTCCATCAGATTCTGCAGATAGTACAGTGCTAAGCGCTTAGTACAGTGCTAAGCGCTTAGTACAGTGCTCTGCACCCAGTAAGCGCTCAATAAATACGATTGATTGATTGATTGTTATGTAGCGTGGGCCCTCAGATCAGATGGATTGGAAAGGACGGGTTGGGTATCCGATTGTATTGGATTGGCTTGGCTGGATTGGCTCATCTGATTGGATTGGCTGGATGGATCAGCTGGTTGGATTGGTGGTCCGATTGGTTGGGTTAGACAGGGCTGCTTTTTGCTAGGGTCTTTGCTAGGGCATTATCCTCAACTCATCTCTCTCTTTCAACCCATATATTCAACCTGTCATCAAATTCTGTTATTCAACCTGTCATCAAAATCTGTGGGTTCAACCTTCACGACATCACTAAAATTCAGTTTTTCCTCTCCACCCAAATTGCTACCACATTAATCCAAGCATGTTAATTCCTTCTCGATTACTGCATCAGCCTCCTTGCTGACCTCCCTGCCTCCTATCTCTCCTCACTTCAGTCCACACTTCACTCTGCTGCCCAGATCATTTTTCTACAAAACTGTTCAGTCCCTGTTTCTCCACTACTCAAGTACCTCCAGTGGTTGTTCAGCCACCTCTGCATCAGACCGGCACTCCTTACTGCTGGCTTTAAAGCCAACACTCTCCAAGGTCACCAATGACCTCTTCCTAGCATAAGCGATTAGGGATTACTCTGTCCTAATGCTTCTTGATCTCAGTGTTCTGCCTTGGACACTGTGGACCATTCTCTTCCTTTTGAAAGGCTTTCAGACCACAGTTTTGCCAACAAGGTACTTCTGCTTCTCGACTGGTTCCCCCTCCACCTCTCGGTTCCTGACTATGGGTATTCTGCAAGACTCTATTCTGGGCCCCCTATTCTATTCTCACTCTACATTCCCTCTCTTGAGGAGCTCATTCACTCACTTGGCTTTAACTACCACCTCTATGTACATGTCCTCCACATCTACCTCTCCAGTCATGATCTCTCCTTTAATAAAAAAAACCAGCATTTTATCCTGACTCCAGGATGTATCCATGTGATGTCCTGTCAACACCTCAAATGCAATATGTCCAGTGAGAAGCAGCCTGGTATAATGGATAAAGCACAGGCCTGGAAGACAGAAAGATGTGGGTTCTAATCCCAGCTCTGCCATTTGCCTGCTACGTGACCTTGGGCAAGTAACTTAACTTCCCTGTGTCTCAGTTACCCTATATGGAAAATGGAGATTAAGACTTTGAGCTCCATATGGGGCATGAACTGTGTGTCCAAACTGATTGTCTATCTACCCCAGCCCTTAGTACAGTGCTTGGCACAGGGTAAGCGCTTAGCAAATACCATAAAAAATGTCCAAATAATGTCCATATTGTCTCTCTCAAAACTAGTTCTTCTCCTAACTTTCCTATCTCTGTTGGCAACACCACCATCTTCCCTATCCCAGAAGTTCAAAATCTTGGCGTTGTCTTTGCCTCCACACTCTTTTTTAGTTCTTACATTCAGTCAACTATGAAATCTTGTCGATTTTGCCTCCATTTTATCTCCTGGATCTGCCTCTTCCTCTCCACTCAAACAGCTACCGCGCTGGTTCAGGTTCTGGTCATATCACAGTTGAACTACTCCATCAGCTTCCTTGTTGCTCTCCCTGCCTCTGGCCTTTCCCCACTATAGTCCACACTCTATGCCCGTGCTACGACATGAATCATCTTTTCGCAGAGTCACGGGGCACATGCCTCTCTACTCAAAAGACCTTCATTAGTTATTTATCTCTCACAGAATCAAGTCCTTACCACTTGCCCCTCCGCCAAGCTAGCTCTCTTCCTCCCTTCAAGGCCCTGCTGAGAGCTCACCTCCTCCAGGAGGCCTTCCCAGACTGAGCCCCTTCCTTCCTCTCCCCCTCGTCCCCCTCTCCATCCCCCCATCTTACCTCCTTCCCTTCCCCACAGCACCTGTATATATGTATATATGGTTGTACATATTTATTACTCTATTTATTTATTTATTTATTTATTTTACTTGTACATTTCTATCCTATTTATTTTATTTTGTTGGTATGTTTGGTTCTGTTCTCTGTCTCCCCCTTTTAGACTGTGAGCCCACCGTTGGGTAGGGACTGTCTCTATGTGTTGCCAATTTGTACTTCCCAAGTGCTTAGTACAGTGCTCTGCACATAGTAAGCGCTCAATAAATACGACTGATTGATTGATTGGGTTGAAAACTCTGTACCAGCTGTCTCCGTTATTTCCATATATAAATATATAGATATTTATCTATATACATGTACACACACATATATATATATATCTATGTAAATATATATGAATATACATCTATAGCTACACACACACACACACACATATATATATGATATATGGGCTCTCTTCACCACCATACTCCCCTCACATTCTTCATCCTTCCCAAGCTCATCTTCCAACTTTCTGACTCTCGACTCTCCCACTTCCAAGGCCTAGCTCATGACGATGCTTCTCCAACCAGGAACTCCCTTTCCTCCCAACTCTGCTTCACCACAGCTCATCCCATCTTTAAAGTACCTCTAAATTCCCAGCTCTTCCCATCTTTAAAGTACGTCTAAATTCCCATTTCTTCCACCAAAGAGCAGCATGAGGTGTGGGTCTAAGATAAGTTCCAGGTCTGAGCTGAAATAGTGGAAGGAACGTAGTGCATGTATGGAAAGACAGGAGTTCAGAACAAGACCCTGAATATCTAAGATTCAGCGGGCCAGAGAGGTTGAAGACACATCTGCTGCCATGCCCCAGTCCACCCACAAAGAGGTTCAGGAAGAAGTCCCCAGATTTAATTAACAAAAGCAGCCCTGCACCCATGGATGGGAACCAAATGAACATAACACTTGAATCGTAGAGTTAGAAACTCCACTTTTCCCAACTGAGTCATTCATGGAGATGCTCTTTGTGCCATACCAGCTCTCTCACTACAGCCTTTAGCCACATCCAGGGACCTTTCCAATCCATGGTTCCCACCTTCTCCATAATCCAGTGGTTTGGGCACCTCCCCTGAACCTGGGTCCCCAACATTGCTCTTTAGATTGACTGCTGCTAGACAAGGACTAAGCCAGTAGCCTTGAAGAGTTTAGTGGTTTTTGAGTAAATGAGTTAGAATGGTTCCTTCCAAACGGAGGGAAAATTAGCTTTTTTCAAAAACACTGATTCAGATTACTGCTGTTACGGAGCATTAGGAATTGGTTATCTGTAATGAGAGGGCCTCAGAGTCGGCTTCATGGTGCCTACCTTGATCTCCTCAGAGCTTCTTCATCAGGGTCTTGCACTGAGGAGGGAAAAATAATTCAGTTACCACTGGCTACATTGGGTCCCTGGCCCAAATCCCCTAGCAAATGTAATGGAAAGTCCACCTCCGTGGCTTTGGGGAATCCAGATTTTCTAGAGAATTTGGATTGGGATTTAGGGTTCCCAGTTTGGTCTGAGGAGTGAGGGAGTGGAGGAATAGGAAAGGTGGGGAGGGAGGGGGATTAGAGGCTGCTGTTGTACAACTTTCTCCACCAACAAGAGGAAGGGAGAGAACTTGGTTGGTGGGGGGAGGTTTGTTCGTGTGTGAGATTGTTTGGGAGAGGTCACTGGAGGAGAAATGCCAGAAAGGAGAGAGAAATGCCCAAGTGCAGCCACAACTCTAGCTGCCAATGTGAAGTAATGGGCAGTCCATCCCCTGACCAGGCATTGAGTTTCTCATGCAAAAGCAACAGGCTAATTGCTTTAGAAACAGTCTCCTCTTACTCACCAATGGTGAACAGCCACTTAATTCAGGAGAGTTTCTGTCATTATTCTAGTGGCCAGGGCAGAGTCGGCTGGCAGAAACTATGTAGGGGCCGGACGATTTTTATTCTTATTCACCAGGCCGGCTTGTTTAGCAATTTAGGCTTTGTGCTCAGGGCTCATGGAAGAATCATGGAGGGACCTATGGAAAACCCACCCCAAACTCTAGTGTGAGTCCAGACCCTGGACTTACTGTACTCCGTTCCGGTCAGCTGGGCGAGGATGCGGAAGGACTTAGACTGCAGGTTGGCTGAACGGCGGGCCCAGTCGTCTGTCTCACCTTCTGGCTTGTTCTGGCTTTTAATCACAGCCTGATACACAGGGGAAGCACTGTCTACGGGAAGATCTTTAACAGGAAGGTTACTGCAACGCAGAAAGAGGCCCGTCGGAAAGGGGCCAGGAAGGGGTGGGCCGCCCCCGACACCCACGCCCTCCCCTCCTCTCTGACTTTTGCCTTTTCCATGGGAAGAGGAAAAAGATCACTTCATGGTGAAACCAAGAAGGTAATTTCAGTAGGAGGGAGAGGAGAACAACTACTGGGGCCCAGTCCAACTTATCTGTTCTCAAAGGGGCTGGCTTGGGATTTGCTCATTCCAGGATTTGCTCATTCCACCCTCCTGTCCCCGATCCCACTAGGAGTTCAATGGTAGGAGTTCCATGGTAGGAGTTCCATCAGGATCTTCCAACAGGGTGGTCCCTGGGACTTTGTAGTCTAAAGAGCACTGGATAGTCCTTGCGGTTTTGGAGCTGGACAGCAGCATTGATTTGACCCCAAAGACCCTTGGGTAGGCAGTGTGTGGTTCTGTGACTCTTCATGGCAACTAAAAGGGCAGTGGAGGGGGGTGTCTATTCCTTTAAAAGGGATACTCCAGAATCAAGAGAGAGGGGGATTTCACTTGGTTGTTTCCCTCAGTAGAATCTTGCCCTGACTAGGAATCAGTTCCAGTTCTGGGTGTTTTCAGCCTATTTCATTGGCTTCCTGATCCTATCCCCTGACATAGGCTTCCCTTTTCCTCCCCATCTAGTTATTGCTTTCATGAGCGAATAATGGGCTTTGCATCAGGTACCGTGCTGCTATTATCTTTATACAGTTGCCCACCTCCTCGCAATGGGGAGGATGGAAGCAGCTCCCTCTTGCCCTTTTCAACAACCAAGACTATTTCTACAGCTCAGGACCTACTGTGTTTAGGGTTCTGAACCTTGTGCTTTGACCTACCAGGATGCACACACTGCATTTAGTGCTTTGAAATTGAAGTGTAGCTGCTGAGAAAGACAAGGGAAGGAACCCCCCCATCTCCTGGCCCTGACGGCTTCAAATGCAGGCTCCTAAGAGTTCCCTTTATTAAAAATAGGGTTGACCAGTCAAAAGGACGGTCTTCTTCCCACTGAACTTCAGTTCTCTATCCTCTAGTTGAGGGGGTTGTAGCGTAGGGCTTAGGGGTCTTTTAAGCTGTCCTCCCCTTTGAGTTGAGTCATGACCTGGGCCGCCCTTCCATTGGTTCCTTGGAATAAGGGGATTGGTGGCTACCTCCTGCATGAATCGGCACTCAGGTCTCTATCGGCTCATCCCTTAGAGGTGTGATGGATTTCCACATGTGTAGGGCAAAAAGTGTATTCCTCAGTAACCATTTGGGGAAGCTAAACTGTCAAGGATTTGAGAACAACAAAGCACAGAAATGGAGACTCAAGAGTTGTGCTTTTTGCTCTGGAGAAAGGATGATTCTGATGCGTGGTATAGGTTATTTGGATAAATGCCTCAAGTTGACTACTGCTTTGAGCTGAGCATGACTCGCCCTCAATCCTCTCTCTGTAAATTGCCAGGACTGCAGTGTGGGGCGGGGAGAGGCAGCAGAAAAGTCCATTTCTCACCTGAGCTAGGGGAACTCTCACGTTGAGCATGTTGGCTGCTGAGCTGAAGGAATGAGACCCGTCCCCTTCTAGGACCACCCTCCACCCACCGCACTGCTCCCTCAGAGCACTGAAACATTCCAGTAAGCACCCCCAATCCCACCAACTACTTCCACCCCAAAGAGACTGAAGGCCATCAAACCTCTTTGAGCCAGGGGTCAATCCAATTAAGAGGGAAGTCTCACAATTTGGCCATGGACGGAGACAAGGAAGCAGATTTCTGGGGCAATGATGGGTATGCCCCAGCTGGAATGCCAAGGGAACCCATCATTCGGGATGGAATGAGAAAATAATCTGGGCACCACAGAGGAGGTGGAAACCCATTTGGATATTTCCATTCATGGATACTAGGGGCAAGATTTGATTATGGCTTTGAAAAGAGGTTTGATTGAAACATGCAACACAGACAGACGACCATAGCATGTAACTCTTGGTTCTTGGTATATTATGGGTTCCACAGACAGAGTATGGCACGATGAAAATGGAAAATTTGTCCATCAGGAAAGAAGTATGTCCTTTCTGCAGGCCTTGGCATGAGGTTTCGATAATGCCAATCTAAATGGCTGGGAGCATTTCCCGTGGCACCCAGTCACTCAAAGGCTATGCGGCGAA
Organism: Tachyglossus aculeatus; assembly: GCF_015852505.1. Lineage (NCBI taxonomy): Eukaryota > Metazoa > Chordata > Mammalia > Monotremata > Tachyglossidae > Tachyglossus > Tachyglossus aculeatus. The sequence continues at coordinate 69,453,486 of NC_052068.1, read as the reverse complement.
CATGTGATTTCATTATACTTTATGGCTAGCGTAGTTAGTGAAGTTGTAGTTCTAGATCAGTAGAAACAGGGTTTATGCATATCTGCCAGAGCCACTGAGAGATGGTTTGGGAAAGTTGCCTCTTAGATCTTGAAGTCAAGTGCTACTTCTTATGTTATCTGCCATTCTTATTGGCTTGGCCATTTTTACTAGGCATTAAATTTGGACTTTTGTTTCAAGTTCCTACATCAAAATACTGTGAAATCTGTAGCATTATGTCTTGAATTCTGCTTCCTCACTTTAGAAGTTTGGAGTATTCTCTTGACTGAAAAGTTTCATCTCCTCCAAGAGGTCTTCTCCGACTAAGCCCTCGATTCCTCTTCTCCCCCTCCCTTCTCCATCAACCTTGCATGTGGATTTGCATCCTTTATTCACTGCTCCCCCAGTCCCACAGCACTTATGTACATATCCGTAATTTATTTATTTATATTAATGTCCATATCCCCTTCTAGGCAGTAAACTGTAAACTCATTGTGGGCAGGGAATGTGTCTACCAAATCTGTTTATATTGTATTTCCCCAAATGCTTAATACAGTGCTGTGCACACAGCAAGCAAGCAATAAATATGATTGATTGACTGATTCATTTGAGATTAAATGGGCTTGCAGGTGACTCAGAGAAAGGTAGGATGCTTAGCTTTTCATCTCCATTTACCGCAACCCTACACCTCTCAGGGAAGGTTCACTCTGCCATCTGACCCGTTCTGACCCAATTCGGTAGGATCAGTGTCAAACACAGCACTTTCTAATCAGCTTGAGGTCTGGCAGTTTCAGACAATCTTCTTCCTCCACTCTTCTTCCATTCCCAGCCCAAGAAAACACTCTTCTGAGTTATGCTCAACTCCAGAACCCTGCTAAGGACAAAGGGGATGTTTGAAACCTCTGCTTGAAGATGAAGGGAAATGGTCAGAACAGCTTTCTAATCTCAAAGTATCTGAAGTCCTTACTCATTAAACCCTCATGTACCCAAAAGTAAATGGCAGGCGCATTTGGGTCTCTCACCCCTTATAATATGGACTTTACTATCAACTGAACATTAGGGTTTTATTGTGCAAATATACTGATCTTTGACCTTGAACTGGACTACCATCTCTGACCTCCTTTATTGCATGGTAAACTCAGCCTCAGTTGAAAAAGACCCTTCCCCAGAGGTCATCCTTCATCATTCCTGTAGAAAACAGGGCTGCACAAGAAACGACCAAAGACCTTTGTCTGAAGCGCACCTTTGCTCAATGCCGGATCACTACAAGAACAACTCCTTATCTTCTGAAAACCATCACAGGGGTTCTTAAGGCTTTGAGGGGCAGCATAGGTCTAATCATGTTACTCTTTCCTACTACACAAGTCCTCAAAACCAGATCCACCAGCTCCAAGGCACTGGAGAATGGAACTGCCCCGATTTCACCGGCTCTAAGTCCATAAAATGAATATGTGACCAGGATGATAGGCGACAACCAGGAGACAGACAGACCAGGTGAAGAACAACTGTGACCATTTCCCCTAAATACCACAGTGGGAGACAAAGCCCATCCAGTAACCCAACACACCAAATCAGCACACCATTTCCCAATAAACACAACCACTGAAGACTTTGTGAGGGAGGAAGATGGGTCTACTTACATCAGTGGAGAGTCACTGTAAGGCATACGATGAAAACCCAGCAAAAGGTATTGATTTGATTGATTAGTTTCCATCATTATGCAGAGGGGGTGATGGATGAGCACAATAGAGCAATGTTGGTATCAGAAATAAGTTAAAAAAAGGAAGGATTGGATAGAGGAGAGAAATAAGAAAAGAAATCATCAATGAGGAAGAGATGAAAGAAATCAACATGAAGCACATGAATCCATATTATCACTGTAGATTTCAGTTAAATAGAAGATCATTTTTAACTCCCCACCCACACAAAATGGATAAGTTGCCTAGTGTTGACACTCACGGCTGGAGAAGAAAGAGAGTGACTTGGGTTTGGACAGTGTCATAGGCTGCTATTGCCCTAGCAAATTACCGAGATCATTTTGGACACCAAAGTATTTTTTGGACCAGTCAGTTTTCTGGATTCTTCAGACTTAAGTGTTCTTTAGGCCTGAAATGTCTGGAATGTTTGCTAGAGTAAATCATATGGGAATTGCAGAATACTAGATTCCAAGGTCTTGGAAAGCAGTTGTGGTCTGTACAAATTCATCTAAAAAGCCACTTCTTCCAGGCCTGTCATTTCAGCACTCATGTATTTATTATCACTGTATTTGCTATTTATCTTTTCTCTTATGTCTATTATTACATCACTATTAACTATGGTATGCTTGTCTCATTACACTGTCATCTTCAGGGTAAGGATTGCACCTTTTAATTTCACTGTATGCTTCCAAGTACTCAGTTCAGTGCTGTGCACACAGCAGGTGACTACTATAGTGCTTTGCACACAATATGTTCTTATTATATCACACTGATATTAATACAAAGATAATAATAGCTTTTCTTCTGCATGGGAGGAACAAGACAGTTACAAGACAGTTTATCTTTGTAAAAATTTGCTTCTTCTGGCCCGCGTCAGATGTATCCCCCCAACCCACTCCCCACATGATAGCAGTGACTACAGGTGCTGCTTTAATGAAAAAGTCATGGTTTATAGAGGAAAAACCCACTTATTTTTTAAAGCTCCATCTCTTCGGAAAAAGAATGACCTGGTGGAAAGAGCATGGGACTGGGAATCATAAGTCAGGAGATCTGCTGTGTGACTTTGGGCAAGTTATTTAACCTTTCTGTGCCTCAGTTTCCTAACCTGTAAAACAGGGACAAAAATCCCCGCTCTTCCTCCCTCTTAATCTGTGAGCCTGCGTGGGACAGGGACTGTGTCCAATTTGAATCTTTTGTACCTACCCCAGAGTTCAGCACCATGCTTGGCACATAGCAAGTGTTTAAAAAGTACCATCATTATTAATATTCAACTTCAAAAGGTCTTTTCTTTTCCCCAGTGGATCAGAAGACTTTCAGGGAAGCAGGGAGGAGTTGCTGTGAAAATGGGCAATTGAATCATTTTGAGAAACGGAAGGAATGGGGCCCTGGAGAGAAGAGTGACAGAGTGATGGGAGGGTAGCTCAGATTCTTTTCTATAGGGCCATGGAAGTAGGGGGCAAAACAAGGAAACAGCCTAGCCTAGTGGAAAGACCAGGGGCCTGGGACTTGCCCTGACCTTGGGCAAGTCATTTCACTTCTCTGTGCCTCAATTACCTCATCCACAAAATGGGGATTAAGACTGAGAGCCCCATGTGAGACCTGGACTGTGTCCTACCTGATTAGCCTGTATCTACCCCAGGGCTTAGTACAATGCCTGACACATAGTAAGCGCTTAACAAATACCATAAACCACTCCCCCACAAAAACAAAACAAAAACAACTTCTCCATGACTACCAAATGGCTTTGGGTCTTCCACTGGTATACTGCAATTTCCTAATGGGCAGGGATCGTGCTGACCAACTCTATTGTACTATACTTTCCCAAGTGCTTAGTACAGGGCTCTGCACATAGTAAGCACTCAGTAAATACCACTGATTGATTGATTAATTCTACAGTCCTCCTCTTTCCTTCAGAAACCAGATGATATTAGAGTTTCATTTCCACCCCGCTTATATCTGTGCTGACAAGGGCCCTCTTGCCAATTCAGGTCTCAGATGGCGAGTGGCTGGCCAGAACCCAAATTCCAGTTACACATCTCTCAACACTCCATTTAGAATTCCCTTCTACTGCTTTCAGACCTTCATAATAAATCTTCAGCTTCTTCGCAAAAAGGTTACAGAAACTCTATTTTAATCTGGCATTCTAAATACCAAATGTTTTCTTATTAGGAGTGCCTAGCTCTTAGAGAACTGGAAACCCACGGAGGAAGATTTTTTCCTTGGAAATTCTGAGTTGATTCATGGTGAAAAACAAAAGCTGAACTGAGGAATATTTCCACAGTTTCAAACCTCCTCCGTTTCTCTCTCCCTCCCATTTTCCTTGTTGAAGCACCCAAGCCCCACTAACATCACAAGGATATGAAATAGAGTTGAGATATGTATGACACAATACTGACTGCCCTGCTTTCCTTGGCATCTCTTTCCTTCCTCTCTTCTCTGATGTGCTAAAACTTACCCAGTGTCTTCAGAGGGAAAAATTGGACACTTCTTTAAGACTGAATTGGAGCCACTTTCAAACCTGGTCTGCGGGATGGATGGATCCCAATATATATGCAGAGATCAATATTTTCAGTGCTTCATCCACTTGCTCAGGAGTCACCACCCAGGCCAGTTTTCTTCAGAAAAGATCTTGGAACTATTGACTTTCAGTTCTGAGTGGGTCTGAGACCCATGGGGAATGATGGCTGGGTTGAAAGTCTTAGTTCCAGAGGCCAGGAGTGGAGAGTGGTGATGGCTGTATGTGTATGTGTGGCGGGGCTTTAAACAGTTGTGGCAGCTCTGTAAAACCCTCCTCCCCCTACTTATCTTGCTTTAGCCTAAGGGTTTACTCTCCTCCTCCTGCTGCTGCTGCTTACAGAACTCCTCCTCTGGGTTTTCCCAAGAGTTCCAGGACTCCAACATGGAGCAACCCTACAAAACCATCCAAAACAGGAACTGCATTTCATGCTTCTGGCTTATAATTCAAGGAGCCTCAGCCCCCTGACCATCCCAAAGGATGGATTTGGAGGCAATGGCCTTCAAGTCAAAGAGCAAGAAATTTTGGAGTCAATCCGAAAATCCCTCGTGGGGTCTCTGGAGTTTCAATGCGGAAAGCACGGACACAAAGCCACTTAGTCTTGAAGGATTAGGAATCAACTCGACCCTTTGCTGGCAGGAGGGGGAACCGGAGGTTACAGAGGTAGGAAACGGCCCCCGATGTGCTGCAAAAAATTACTCCTCTTAGTAAGAAAGTCCCTTTGTGATGTCTCTTCCTCTGAACTAGCTCTTTGGGAAGTTCATGGGAATCCTTTGTGTTGATTAATTTGGTAGGGGTGCCCGGCTGGTAATTTCAGTGAGAAACTCCCGCTCAGCTGGGCCCTTATGACTCCTCCTGTTCAAGTCCATTGTTCCCTCTATCCATTGCTGTTTTCCCCCCGCTAGCTAATCGCTCCTTGGGCCATGTTAACCCAAAGGGAGTGGTGTTTCCATCCACCAGGACTCCTCAAACCTAGGCTGCAGGCAGCCATACCAAACCTGTGCTGGGGTAGCACTGGGGAGGAAATTGAGATGTGGGCCAAGCTTATTTCCAAGACTATGGCAGGGACTTTCTCCCCAGGTTGTACAAAGAGGACGGTTCTTACCCACTTAATTCACTGCCCTGGGCCTGAGCCTGGCCAGCAATGGCATCCATGATGGCGTCCTGGGAGTACATGCTGATGGGGGTGTTGTACTGGGCGTGAATGATGGTAGCTTTGCCCCCCAGCCCCTTCACTTCAATGGGCTTGTGGGTCGACAGAGCCGAGTCCTTCAGCGCGTTGGGGTTGAAGCGTTCGGCGGTGTCGGCACTGGGGCACGGGGGGCAGGAGGGGTGCAGAGGAACAGGGGAGGTGAAGCAAGAGAAAAGAGAGGGAAACAAGAAACAGGACAGAATGGGGGAATGGTTACATGGAAAAATCAAAGAAAATGAAAAAACTCAGGGCGATGGGGAGGTGATGGGGCATACATGGACAAAACTCTCACCACACCAAAGCTTCAGCCTCAAGCACTGTAGAGAGAACAAACCTTTGGATACAAAAGGGAGATGTGAAAAGGTTATGGGAGTTTGGATGTTCAGCCTTGGTTTTGAGGAGGCTAAACACTCAATAATTAGTCTCAATTTCAAGGAAAGAAAACCTTATGGTCTATAGCGGGGAAGTTAAGGGGTTGGATGGACCGTCTCTTGTCATGAGGATGGGTATCCAGGAAGGCAGACATCTCACAACTTAGTTTTTCCAAGCTTTCTGGTGTCACTGTTAGAGAAAGAAAAAATTACTGGAATGGATGGATCAGGGGTCAGGATCATGGGCCTGAAGCTGGGTTTGATCTTCATAAATTTGTGTCATCGCTGGGAAAGTTTATAGGACAAACTTATTGCTGCAGGAATGGAAGTGTCTTTTCATTTAGTGAGATACCTCCAGGGGAGGCACAGAGGCGCAGCAGCCAAAGAACACCCAGACAGTAGCATGCACAGGGGACAGACTCATGCAAGATAGAGATCCAAACCCAAAATTCCCAGCCCAAAAGCTCAAGAGGTCATGACTCCACACGGAAGCTGTGCACATGCCCTGCCAACACCTTGAGACTTCTTTGAGAGGAACGCCTCTGTTCCATCACTGATCTTCTCTGACCTTGTCGTCTTTCCATTGCTCTCTGTGGGTCCTCGGGCCTGTGCATGTATCAGCCGAGAAGGGCAAGTGTCCTCTGGGAGATGGTGTCCGAAGCCACAGGAGCCACAGATGGAGGTCTCCATTTGGCTCATTTCACAGCTGGGCTTGCCCAGTTCCTGGCTCTGATGTGCTCTGCCAGGGACCCAGGGCTGGCCCATGCCTCCTCCATCCACTTCAGGGAGCCAGTGGCCACCAACAAAGGCTGACATGGATCCTCAGGCCCGAGCCCCAGGTTCAGGAAAGACTAGGGCAGGCCCTTGCCGGGATAAAGGGCAATGAAAACAAGAAGACTCATTCAGCACCCATGGTGGCTCTCTTGCAGCTGGGCCTCTAGCTGAGGTCCTGAGAAGCTTCCTGTTAGGAAGTGTCCAGTGCTGGCCCTCTGGGTCCCATTTGCGCTAATCAAGAGTCCCGGAGTTGAAGCATGGAGAGTATGAGCTTCATGCTGAGAGTTAAAGCAAATTTGCCTCAGAGCTAGGGCTGGGGCTCTGTTCCATTGTTGAGAGTGCTCCCTGCCTCTGGGCAGTGGCCAGAAGAAGTGGAAGGAGGCTGAAGAGTGGTAATTCGGAGAGGAGTGTGTGCCTGGAAATGGCCAGGCTTATGGGCCCCATCTCAGCAGACAGAGCCAACACAGCACAGTCCCAAGCCTTACTGGAAGCCCACAAGCAGAATGCCTCCGGCAAGAACACAAAGATTCATGCTCCCCCATCCCTGCCCCAGAGAAAGCAGGTAGCGCGCATGTGCACACACCCACGTACACACACACACCCACATACACACACATACACACAGGCCATTCAATACTAACTTGGCAGGAGAGTTGGGTATCACCTAGGGTAGAGAAAGAGCAAATAAAAAATGAACAAAGGAAACAAGGGAGGAAGGGAGGGAAGGAGGGAGGGAGAGGCCTGAGGACAGGAGACAATGAGTAGAATCGTTTAGAAGGTACTTTCACTGCTTTACCTCGTTAATCCAAGCACTTATCCTACCCCACCTTGATTACTGTATCAGCCTCCTTGCTGACCTCCCTACCTTGTGTCTCTCCCCATTCGAGTACATACTTCACTCTGCTGCCCAGATCATTTTTCTACAAAAAAGTTGAGTCCGTGTTTTCCCACACCTCAAGAACCTCTGGGGGTTCCCCATCCACTTCTGCATCAGACAGGAACTCCTTACTGTTGGCTTTAAAGCACTCAATCACCTTTCCCCCTCCTGCCCCATCTTGCTACGTAAGTCAACCCACTCACTATACCTCGATCTCATCTATCTCGTTGCCGAACTCTCGCCCATGTCATGCCTCTGGCCTGGAACAGGGGCCCTCCCTTTTCATATCCAACAGACAATTACTCTCCCCACCTTCAAAGGCATACTGAAGGCACATCTCTTCCAAGAAGTCTTCCCTGACTAAGCCCTCATTTCCTCTTTTCCCACTCCCTTTTGCATTGCCCTGACTCGCTCCCTTTATTCACACCCCATAACCCCATAGCACTTACGAACATATCCATTATTTATTTATATATATTAACCTCTGTGTCCCCATCTAGAATGAAAGCTCACTGTGTGCAGGGAATGTCTCTATTATATTGCTGTGCAGTATTCTCCCAAGCACTTAGTACGGTCCTCTGCACACAGTAAGCGCTCAATAGTTACAACTGATTGATTGACTGAGATAAAACCATCCCAAGGACAGGGATTCCAGGACCGGATGGAGGAGAAGAAAATATTGCAGAGGGTAGGGGGTAGCCAACAGGGAGGCAATGTGGGGCAGAGATGGGGGCTTGGGAATTTCAAACAATCTGTCCAGATGGCTAACTGAACTGAGCCTCTTCCCTCTTCTCCCCGGCTCCACCAGCCACTTGTAGCCCCTACTCCCCACAACACACACACACACACACACAAACACACACGCGTGTCTTTTTGACAGCACCCTCCCACTCCACTCTGGCTCACTGTCCCAGCCCCACAAATCCTCTTACGCTGGAGAAGGACATGGAAGTGTAGCAAAGCTCCTTAAGGGCAGGGATCTTGTTTACTTACTCTAGTACACTCTCCCAAGTCCCTAGTGCAGTGCTTTGCACAGAGTAAGAACTTAATAGATACCATGGATTGATTGACTGTGACTCAAGGGCTCCCATCTGCTTCCGAAATTCACCCACTCTACTTTTGCCTCAAAACCCATGCCTTCTCACCTTGAAAATCACTTGCACCCTCAGTTTTCTCCCCTGCCCCATCCCGCCCCACGACCACCGTCTCTGATGGCTCCTTTCCCTTTTGCTCCAAACTTACCCCTGTCTCCCCTATCTTAAAAGACCCTTCTCTGGATCCTAGAGCACATCAGCAATTACCTTGTCTCCCATTCCTGTCCAAATTCTTAAAACAGGTTGTATCCGCCCCCTGCCACCAATTCCTCTCCTCTCCAACTCTCTCTAGAATCTGGTTTCTGCTCTGCTAACTCCATGGAGATGGCTCTCTCCAAGTTCACCAATGACCCCCTTCTTGCCAAATTGCATTGACTACTTTTGACCTCCTCATCTTCCTTGACCGCTCAGCCACTCCGTCTTTAGGCCAATGTCCAAAGCCCCAGGGTGAAGGGGAGAAATCAGCACTGTTCTCCCCATTTCACACCTAAGAGTTGCTCAAGAACTGGATGTCAATCCACACCTTGGCCAAACTGCCCCAGAGGACAAACAAGCAATGCTTGAGGCCCTCTGGCATGGCTGCCCTTTGTTAGGGACTAAGAGCTGGCCTAGTCAGCTCATAAGGCCAGCTCCTTTCCTACCATCCAGACTCTCACCCCTTTGAGACTCTTCGTCTGAACCTATTAACCCCTGGATTCATTCATTCATTCAATCGTATTTATTGAGTGCTTACCGTGTGCAGAGCACTGTACTAAGCGCTTGGAAAGTACAGATTGGCAACATATAGAGACGGTCCCTACCCAACAATGGGCTCACAGTCACCCCCCGACCTGGCCTACCAGTCTTACTCTGAAAAATTCAGCCACTTGGAAGCTTGTGGGGAGGGATATGTGTGTGTGTGTGTGTGTGTGTGTGTGTGTGTGTGTGTGTGTGTGTGTGTGTGTGTGTGTGGTGGAGGGAGGGGAAGTGGCTCAAACAGTGCTCTGCACACAGTAAGTGCTCAATAAATGATTAAATGAATGTTTTCCACTGCTCCCTTTGCTCTTCCCACCTCTCCCCACCCGACAGTACTTATATGTTTATCTGTAATTTTATTTATTTATATTGAAGTCTGTTTATTTGTACTGATGTCTGTCATCCCCAGCTCCGCAGCCCCGAGAGTGTGAGCTCACTGTGGGCAGAAACTGTCTCTCTTTAATTGCTGTATTGTACTTTCCCAAGCACTTAGAAAAGTGTTCTGCACACAGTAAGCTTTCAATAAATACAACTGAATGAATGAATGGTGCGCTGGTCCCAAGCTCCAAGGCTGAAGTCACTACATCATAATCGAGCTGGCCTGGAGCTCTGGTGGAGCTGGGCGATTGAGGAGTGGGGCAGCACTGTTCAACCTGAGGAGTCATTGGCTCCTATTGGCCTGCAAGCATGGGCCACCCTAATCAAGGGAGCACCTTCACTTAGACAGCAACAGGTCTTGACCAGTGAGACTGTAAGCCCACAGCTCAGTCCTCCTCTGGCCTCCACCACAGTAAATCCAATGCATCCAGTGCTGCCCCGCTAATCCATTTCCTGGGAGCCCAGTGGAGATGACCACAGCTTGGGTACCCTGGATCAAGCAGCAGGGGTCCAGTCCCCTTCCAAGGTTTGTGCTGGCAGGTGCAGGGCACCTGGGGTGGAAGGAGGCCCAGAGGTCCCAGGCCAGGGGAAGGAGTGGGGGGAAGAAGAGAGTACAGAGAGGGCCCTGCCTCCTCCAGTCCTCCCTTACACCCCATCCTCTGCTACGTGAACAAGGAATGTGTCTTGTCTCTTTTAGGGGCAAAGAAAGGAGGACCCCTCCAACTAGGAGAACAAGGTGCAATGAGCCAGTGGCCCATCAAGCTATCTAATGGCCAATCAGGGCCCATGTGACTTTCTTTCCCTAGCGTACTGAAGGTGGGGTTCACCGCCCTGCGTAAAGCCCCCATTTCCCAAAAACTATGGAAGGAGCTTCTGTCCTGGATCCTGGGGGAGCCGAGATTCCCTCCTCCCCCACCCCTAGACTTTCACTGCAAGAAACTCCATCAGCTCTCCCAACCAGGAGTGGAGCCAAAAATATCAGCTGCCAAGGTATATTAGGAACAGTGGAGTCTTTGGAGGGGAACAGAAATTCCTTCTCCATTTTAGGTATGTGCTGCCCAGCTGAGCAGCTGCTGCTGGGGAACTGCTGGGTAAGCGGATCACTCTCCACCGGGGACAGGGCGACTTGTGCGTGAGCCGGGGCCACCTGCCCTTCCAGCAGGCCAGCTGGAACCGGCCTCGGACAGGATTGGCCATGGATCCCTCAGTCGCACAGGGCCCCAGAGGTTCTGAGCACACCCCCATGGAAAAATCCTCGGCCCTGTCCCAGTTTCCCCGGAGTCAAGCCCACGGTGGAGGTAACACATTACTTAAACTGTGAGCCCCACGCTGGACAGGGACTGTGTGCAATCTGATAAACGTTTTATCTACCCTAGTGCTTAGAATATAGTCAGAGCTTAACAAATATAATAATAATAATAATAAATGTGTACCAATATCCACCTGGCCCAGGAACTCTAGGAAGGCAGCAGAGAGGGGCTCCTAGAGCAGCCTGGATTTCCTCTACCACTTTTCCACTTCCTCAGTACTTATAGTAAGAGCTTCACAAATATACATAATAATAATTTTATAAAATGTGTACCAATTAGCACCTGTCCCAGGAACTCTAGAAAGCCAGCAGAGAGAAGCTCCTAGACCAGCCTGGATTTCCTCTACCACTTTTCCACTTCCTTAAACTGTAGAATTTTGGGACTAATCTTCTTAGCCTAGGCTAGACCACATTGGAGAGCAAGATGAGATTTCTGGAACCATCTAGTACATTCCCAACAGACATTGGCGATTTCCCAAGCATCAATCCTTCTGTTCCCATTCCTCATCCCCTTCTCTTCCTTGTCCAGCTGATTTCCCTGCCCTCAGTTCCCTGGAAACAGTTGAGGAAAAGCCCAGTTGTGGAGTGGTAGTGGCTGACTCTCACCCTTCATGCAGAGACAGGGATCACCATGGGATCCACGTTCCTGGGACATGGAAAATCAGCCCCACCCCTGCCTTCCGTCCCTGCCTAAGAAGGGGGAGGTAGTCAAAAGCACAGATTCCTTTTCACACCCACACAAATCCAAGTCCAATGATGCCACTTAGCTGAGGGCCACGGAGACCCACACACATTGATGCCCTTCTCGTTCCTTATGAAGGACCTTCCCAGTGGGGGCTCCAATCTCCCAGCTTTGGATTTCCTTGAGCTCTATGCCAAAGGTGCCTACCCTGTAAAGGCTCCCCACATCTGGCTGTGGAGGGGTGACTACACCCTTAGAGGGCTGTCTCTCTGGAATCTGACTGCCAGGGTGAGCACTTTCTACTTGAGTGACCCCTGCTGCAACCACTTTGGCAAGAACCCACACAACCCACCCCAACCCCCATGGCACCGGGCTATGCACCAGCTCTGATCCCCAGCTCTGTTGCCAGCAAACCTCCCCGCCTCTTCCCTAGAAGACAAAGATATATTATCTTGAAATGAATAGCAGGCCCATCTCCATCCCACAGCATAGCCTCAGGTCTAACAATCACATACCATCTTCAATGATGGAGAAGAGTCCCAGCTTGGAGAGAAGTTGCATGTTTGGTTACCACTGATGGGCTCTGACCTGTTTTCCCAAGGCCATCTGAAATGCCTGCCACACAGTTTTCCCCCAACTCCTATAGCAACCGGTGGGACTAGGGAGCAGCCTCATTCTCATGGGGTCTCCCTCAGCTCACTTGGGCCCCTGTTCTCAGCCAAAGGAGAAACATCATGTCAAGACCCTGATCGAGGCAGTGATGTGCAACCCCACGGACCAAGAGTTACCAGCACTACGGCAGTGAACCAAGAGCTAACTGGGGTTGTGGCCCCTCATTCTAAATACAAGTACATAAACACCATGGATTGATATCACCACAATACCTACCCTGACGGGAGTCCACCTCCTGAAGCCTTCCCTCTGAGGCTTAACTGATACATCTCGGCCATCTCCCTCAACGTCTCCGCCGAGTAAAGGCCAATGGGGTTGTTATACTGTCTTTGCTTCCCAGAGTTCACTTGGAGTTTGGGGCTGAGGCTAGAGGAGCCAACCGGGTTGACCGAAGGTGGCAAGTGACTCCGGGGAGGTGACGGAGTGGAGGCCGCTGGGTGAGAGGGGAAGGAGCTCCGCAGTTCAGTGGCCTGAGAGCAAGAGGAGCTGTGGGACAGGCTGATCTCCTGCTTGCTGAGAAAGCCTGACCACGATCCATTGGTGACTACATCACCACCCAGGGACCCAGCTGCCGGACCGGCCTGAGGAGGTGGGGAGGCCTGCTGGCCATTTCCTTCTGCTGTGGGGTCCTGGAGCAACTGACATGCAGGCCAAGGAGAGAAAGAGAAAAAGCAATCAGCATACACATGCACCCAAGGACATAGCCGCTCTTTGGATGCTCTGCCTCCTGGCACCTGCAACAGATGGCTTAGCGATCTCAACACCGATGCACCTATGCAACAAAACCAACAGTTTGGCTTCCACCCTCCAGCTCTTCTTTGGAGATAAAACCTGAAAGAGAAAAAGCTTCTTGTTTTTTTGCATCCTAAACAAGGAGCTCCAGTGGCAGCAAAGCAGAACATTATCTTTCAGCAGCACCAAGACCGGCTCCATGGCCTCTGTTTCCTGTCCTAAGGAAGAAGACCATGATGGGGATCACAACAGTCCAGGGGAAGAGGCCGAACCTTCATCAGAACCTGCCCGGGTTCGCGGATAGAAGTCACTGGGGTAGCCTGGAATGGAGTTAAAATTCAATCGGCCAATCCACCGGATCGTCCGCTCAAGTCTCCAGACCATGCAAATTAGCCCATGCAGTTTGGCACAACAGTTAGCAGGAGGTGAAAGGGGCCGGCTCAGGAGTCCGGGGGCCACTGGACACTTGGGTCAAGGACCTGTCTTGACCCCGGAGGAGCTGAGCAACCCACCTCATGACTTAGAGTTTTATCTCTGCAGCGGCATCACAGACTGTAACCTGAGTTCAAAATTAGGGCCATAACCAGGCCAGAAACTGGTTCCACAGCTGGCCCTGTAACCTGGGCCTTAACCAGACTACATCAAGGCTCAGTTTCTCTCCAGGATTCATTGGATTCATTTCTTTATTCTGAACCCTGGCCAGCCAGAGTGGGAGGGCAGGGTGGAGTTGAGCAATCCCTCCCAGTTTTATTTGACAGTCGTTCCTCTGTTTTGAGTCCCGGTACTCTGGGTCTCATACCAGCCCAAGTACAGTAATCTGTGGTCTTCCGGGCATTCCTTTAGAAGTGGAGGGGCCATTTATTTAGCCTGCTGAACTGTGGGAAGCAGGCTGCACCCAGAGTGGGCATCCATACCGAGGGAAAGAGTCACCCACCCGTCCTCCTAAAACAGGGAAGTGGGACCAGTCTCCCCACCCAAGCAATTCGGACTGATCCCCCTGCCCCTTTCTCCTTTCACGACTTTCCCCTTGGACACGCTCAGCAAGGTGGCCGAGGAAGAGGAACCCTACTTCCATCAAATGAGAACTTTTTGCTGGAGGCCAATGATGGCTTCAACAGAGAGGCCCTCCAGCTGCTCCAACCAAGGAGCACCACAGTGTCCAGCTACTTGAGTTCCTGGCTTAGAGCTGGACCCCATCATTTAAAGCTCTGCACGATGGCAGCAGACTAGTCCTGGCCCTTCTGACCGACAGACATGGAGACTGGAAAGAAACAAGGCAGCATGGCCTAGTGGATAGAGCATAAGCCTGGGAGTCAGAAGGACCTGGATTCTAATTCTGGCTCCACCACTTGTCTGCTGTGTGACCTTGGGTAAGTCACTTCTCTGTGCCCCAGTTATCTCATCTGTAAAATGGGGGTTAAGAATGTGAGCCCCACATGGGACATGGACCATGTCCAACCTTGTATCTACCCCAGCGCTTATTATAGTGCCTGGCACGTAGTAAGAGCTTAAGAAATTCCACTCAAAAAAGGGCATTGTCTGAATGCACTTCACCCAGTGATCTACTGAGATTTTCCACCCCTGCCCCAAGTCCACTGTCCCAGCATTACAGTCAATTATAACACTCATGAAAATGCTTACACTCTTATACCCAAATCTTCCTGCTGACCCAGAAGGGTAATTTGCCCCAAATTCGGGTCCCCAGAGGGCTTGCCAGACTTAGAAGATGCAGACCACCGGGAGTTAGATCAACTGAGAATTTTGTCTTGAAGTACGGCAAAATCAAGCTCTCTCTTCATTCATTAGAGCCCAGAAAATACTTTTGCCACATTCTGGCCATGGGTCTGTGAGTTTCAGAAAGGAATTACTGGCTGCTTCATTTCTCAACCTCTCATATGAAAAGAAAGCTACCTCCCCATGGCTTTGTCTGCCAATGCCTTTCTCCACAGGCAGATGTAGGTGTTTGTGGGAAACTCTTGAGCTTGCTCAGCTGGCCAGGAGTCTCTGTTTGGGCGTTTTAGTTTGTTCTGATTGGGGTCCTCTGTGGCTTAGTAGAAAATACACAAGGTCCCAATTCTGGTTCTGCCACTCTGCTGCTCTGTGACCTTGGGCAAGTCATTTAATCTCACTATACCTCAGTGTCCTCATCTATTAATGGGAATTGTATACCTGTTCTACCTCTCCCAAGTGCTTAGTACAGTTCTCTACACATAGTAAGCACTCAAATACTGATTGATTGACTGACTGATTAATTGATTTGACAGTGAGCCCCATTTGGGATGGAGACTGATCTAATTGAATTGCATTTTCCCAGCACTGAGTACAGTGCTTGGCACATAGTAAGTGCTTAGCAAATACCACAATTGATATTTTATTTTGTTAGGTCTGGGGTCTGGTGTGGCCTAGTGGAAAGTGTACAAGGATGGGAGTCAGGAGACCTGGGTTCTAGTCCCAACTCTGCCACTGGTCTGCTGTGTGACCTTGGGTGAGTTTCTTAACTTCTCAGGACTTCAATTTCCTCACCTGAGAAAAGGGGATAAGATACTTGCTTCCCCACTGTTTAAGATGGTAAACGCCTTATGGGATAGGGGCTGGGCTGATCTGATTATCCTATATCCACACCAGGCTCGGGGCTTGCCCACAGTAAGCACTCACTCAATACAATAGTAATTACTATTGTTAGTTCTAAGGTTGGCAAAGTGCAATCTGAAATCAATTGCCCACCTCTCACAAACAGCAGAGAAAACAAACTGCCCAAATCTGGGATTATTAGAGATTTTTATTGTTCCTGTTTCAGGATGAATAAACACCCAACAGCAGGCAGCAATATGAGGCAGCTTCCTGCCTCCTAACTCAATTTACAGAGCTCCATAGAGACCTGCCGTATTTCAGAACACACAAAATTCTCCTTCACCCAAATGGGAGTCTTGTGGAGGGAGGAAAGACAATAACTCTATCAAGGGTTAAATAAATGGCTCCTAAATCAGGAAAGGAGGTCAGAGGGGTGGGAACTGTTGGCCTTACAGGTTTGATAAATTGGCCACAAGGAACACACAAAGTAGAGCTCTCCCAAAGCCATCTGGTAAATCTTCAGGAAAATATGCTTTGTATTAAATACCTCAGTACACGATTCACCATAAATGTTGCCAAATGCAAATCTCCGTGAGCTAATTGAATAGGAAAATAATGATCCGTATGTCAAAAACCCAAACCTGAGGCAAGGAGGGTACAAGACGAGTGTGACCAAAAATCAAATCTTTCAAATCTTGGCCCTCTCTCCTTCCACCTGCACCTCCTTTCTGCCAAATCCACTGCATTTCAATGGTTTCAAAGCATTTGACGTTTCACAATAGGGTTGGTTGCTACATGGGCATTAACCTCAGCTTGCTGAAAAACTGCCAGGCTTGAAATTTAGCCACTGTCCCAGGTGTGCCGTGGGACCAATTCACCAGTCGCAAGGTCCTCTAGGGATTTCACTGTGGCTCTTGCCATCCCTGGAGAGAATTCCTAAACCCCCTGGATAATGACCGCAGAGGAAACATGACTTTACTGGTGATATCAATCAATCCATCGTATTTATTGAGCTCTTACTGTGTGCAGAGCACTGTACTAAGCGCTTGGGAAGTACAAGTTGGCAACATATACAGTCCCTACCCAACAGTGGGCTCACAGTCTAAAAGGGGGAGACAGAGAACAAAACCAAACATACTAACAAAATAAAATAAATAGAATAGATATGTACAAGTAAAATAAATAAATAGAGTAATAAATATGTACAAACATATATACACATCTACAGGTGCTGTGGGGAAGAGAAGGAGGTAAGATGGGGGGGATGGAGAGGGGGAACTTAGGTTAATTATCAAGATTCTGGTTATTATTCCCAGTGGAGGAGATGGATCAGAGAATCTCTCTTTCACATCCGGGATACTAAGCCCTCTGAAGGCGATAACCAAACTCTGAGTCCAGGAGGACGAGGCAAAGTGCGCTTCTTCACACCAAGAAACCCCCTGCTAGTATAGTCTTCTAGACTGTGAGCCCACTGTTGGGTAGGGACCGTCTCTCTATGTTGCCAACTTGTACTTCCCAAGTGCTTAGTACAGTGCTCCACACACAGTAAGCGCTTAATAAATACGATTGATTGATTGATTGATTCTTCTGATGTCCAGTAGACGGTGCTTGATACTGGGCTACATTGGCTTTTTCTCTGTTACGCTCGCCTTCGCCCCACACAGCACAGTAGTTCAAATCCGTTTTTCCGAGTTCTCCTCTCCCTGGCCTTCTATATCCTCAGTGAATATATGCTGAAGCAGTGCCAACAGGAAATGTCCAGGCTGAAGTAGAAAGGTAGAAAGATTCACTCTCTTCAGACCCACGTTTTCTCTTCCCTAGAGTCATCATTGATTCCCTTTCTTCCTATTGCCAGATTTTTGAAGGAGAGAGGTACACCAGAAATGTTGGTTAGATTATTAACAGCTCTCAAGCCCTAGTTTTCAGAATACAATGCCCCACTTACCAGGGTCCAGCCACCGGGGACATAAAAAGAGTGGCAAAGGGCAGGATCTAGCCCTTACCGCTGAATTGGCAATGCGCTGGGACGGTAGAATGAAAGGCTATAATTGCTCTAAGCTCCATGAGGCTGAGAAGTTGTGGACTCTCCAGTTCCAACCTTGGGGGCAGCAGTTAGGAAATGGAAGCTGGCTCGGGGATCCTTGCAATGGGTTAATATATTTTGGGAAGGGGGCTGGTCATTGCAAGGGCTTAGTACAGTAAGCACTCAATAAATATGATTGAATGAGTGAATGAATAAATGGGGAGGTTGGGGATTCCAGTCACACTCCCTGCTCAGCTGCCTGCCATCCCTCAGGAGAAGCGTGGCTCATTGGAAAGAGCCCGGGCTTTGGAGTCAGAGGTCATGGGTTCAAATCCCAGCTCCACCAATTGTCAGCTGTGTGACTTTGGGCAAGCAGCTTAACTTCTCTGGGCCTCAGTTACCTCATCTGTAAAATGGGGATGAAGACTGTGAGCCCCCCGTGGGACAACCCGATCACCTTGTAACCAGAGGAAGCAGTGTAGTGTAGTGGAAAGAGCAGGAGCCTGGGAGTGAGAGGACCTGGATTCTAATCTCTGCTCCATCACTTGTCTACTGTGTGACCTCAGGCAAGCAGCATGGCTCGGTGGAAAGAGCCCAGGCTTGGGAGTCAGAGGTCGCGGGTTCTAATCCCGGCTCTGCCACGTCAGCTGTGTGACTTTGGGCAAGTCACTTAACTTCTCTGGGCTTCAGTTACCTCATCTGTAAAATGGGGATAAAGACTGTGAGCCCCCCGTGGGACAACCTGATCACTTTGTAACCTCCCCAGCGCTTAGTGCTTTGCACAGAGTAAGCGCTTAAAAATGCCATTATTATTATCCCTTAGGATCTTGAATCACCTGAGCCCTTAACCCCTTCCTCTGGGTTACAGCCCACTCTCCCAACAATAACTATCTCTGGGTGGGCCAACCCTTCCCTAGCAGGTTCTGGTAGGGGAAGGAGGGGGGTCTCACCTGCAGGTGCCTCCTCACTCTCTTCAGGCTCCAAAATTAGGGACTGGGTGGGGAGGGGCTTATCCTCAGCAACCTCTTTCCTCTACTGAGGGGGTCTAAATGGAAATAGCCCAGGGGAAAGAGCCCTCAGAACCCTGAAATCCTGCAGGAGATTTGACTCTTCCACCAGCCAGCATCATTCAGAAAAAGGGTGGTGGAAAGTTCTCACTTTAACTCTCTGTGAAGGTTCCTACCATCGGCACTCTGGTGGAAGGTGCCAATATTTCTTTTCAAGTGAAAAGTCAAAAAAGGGATGGGAATTGGGAGGGGCAGGCAGGCAGGCTTTGAGGAGCTTCATGGTCTTTTTAGCCCTAGTTGACAGAGACTGTGGGGAAAAGGCTGAAGTCTAACCTCAAAGGCCATAGTAGTGAAAACAGTGGCTTCACACCCATGGCTGGCAACCCTAGGGGGCTATATCCCCCATCACCCCAAGGAGTTGGCACTCATGGCCGCCATATGAAAGGAGAGTTTCAGATGACCTGAGATACCCAGATGTTTGCTTGTGAGTCTATAGCCTTCTGATGCCAGGGACAGTAGGGAGTCAAGGCCCTACTGAGAGCTCACCTCCTCCAGGAGGCCTTTCCAGACTGAGCCCCTTCCTTCCTCTCCCCCTCTCCCCCCTCTCCATCCCCCCATCTTACCTCCTTCCCTTCCCCACAGCACCTGTATATATGTATATATGTTTGTACATATTTATTACTTCTATTTATTTATTTATTTTACTTGTACATATCCATTCTATTTATTTTATTTTGTTAGTATGTTTGGTTTTGTTCTCTGTCTCCCCCTTTTAGACTGTGAGCCCACTGTTGGGTAGGGACTGTCTCTATGTGTTGCCAACTTGTACTTCCCAAGTGCTTAGTACAGTGCTCTGCACACAGTAAGCGCTCAATAAATATGATTGATTGACTGATTGATTGACTGCATATCTGCCTCTGGCCCTCCCAGGAGTCCAGCCTACTGAAGCACGTAGGTTACAGGTACAGGAGAAACACCCTCACATCGACTCTTCCCTGTCCCAACACCCTCCACCCCCTCTCTGAGCCAGAGACATACACATTCAAACACCGATTTCTCAAAGGCACAGACAGGCTTCATTCATCTACTCCAGGGACCAGAGAAGGAAGTAGGGGCTTTATCTGCTCTTGGGATTAATTTGCCTCTCCTCAACTTCCATAGATCCCTGGGCCTTCTGCTATGGGAGGTCTCTTAGACTGAGAGGTGATTAGTACCAGCTTTCTCCTCCCCCTCAGACAAAGCTCAGTCAAGGCTCTGGCCAGGAAGCAGGATATTATGCAGGTCTCTCTGCATCCCTCACGACCAGTTGTGCCTGACCCCCTGGGTTGCGATGGTAGAAGATGGATCCCAAGGAAGAATATTTTTTAGAGAGAGACCTTCAGTGGGACCGCCCCTCCTGTCAACAAATTCCCTCCTTTTCTGGGCGCTAATCTGACTCTGACAGTCGTCTTGACCAGTCTCAAAGCAGTGGCTCTACTACTTCCCATTCCAGTATCCTGACCCTTGTCCCAGTAGCCTGACTAGGGAGAATTTCAGGACCACCAGAGGCCCGGCACGAGGAATGGACATGGATTCTCCCATTCGCATGCTCCCCATCGACAGCAAGGAGCCAGGCCAGAGGTCATCAGCTTGGAACAGCCTAGCAGCACCAATGACCTGGTGACCCTGGGGTGGACGGAGGTTGGGGCAGGAGATTGGGGCCAAAGACCACCTGAGATCACTTACCTTCTGACGGGGAATCACAGGCAGAGGGGAGTCAATCCGGGGGGCTGAAGTGGAGATTGGCACGGGGCGCTTGGACCTGAAAAAATTCAGAAATAATACAGGAAAAAATGAGATTGTGTTGACACCCCACCAATTTTCTTCAAATGGCTGTTCAGAGAGCAGCATCAAAGAGACACATCAGTCAGTTAGCTTCATCCTCAAATCCCAACCACTCCCATAATCCACTAGTCTCACTTCCCTCCTCATCTCACTGTCTTCCTTCTTCCTGACTGTTGGGTGTGGGAGTATGACTCCATCAGCATCCTGAAGCGGGCAGCACTCTGTCTGCATGAAACCCAGGAAAGAAAAGGAAGTAGCATGGCTTAGTGGATGAAGCACAGGCCTGGGAGCCAGAAAATTTGGGTTCTAATCCTGGCTCCACCATTTGATTGTTGCATGACCTTAACTTAAGGTCACAACTTCTCTGTGCCTCAGTTTCCTCAAACTGCAAAATGGGGCTTCAATACCTGTTCTCCCTCCTACTTAGACCATAAGCCCCATGTAGAACATGGACTGTGTCTGGTGTGACTAACTTGTATCTACCCTAGTGCTTAGAATAGTGCCTGACACATAGTAAGTGCTTAACAAATACCATTAAAAAAAAAAAACAAAACAAGGGTTAAGGGGAAAGCACTGTAATGAGACCCTGGAACCTAGCTTCAACCCATCTCTGCCTCTGTCTTCCCGCAGGCCCTGGCTGCTCCGGGTAGGGTCAACCTACTTCTACCCCAGCCCTGCACCCAGGGAGACCTTGCCTCTCCGTGGGTAAGATGCTTTTCCATTTGGCCCTGAGGAAATCTGTGGCACCTCTTTCCTCGAAGACATCTAAGAGCAGACAGGAGCTGGTGGCCAGGCTGGCATAGAGATAATCATGGTCTAAGTTCATCTGTGTGTGTATGTGGGAGGAGACGTATGCAATGACCCCAAGGGCTCATTTCTGGTTCTGAGATTCTAAAGCATATCAGCCCAGAGTGACAAGCTGTGGCTGTTTCTTTGAGAACATAGAAGTAGGAACAACCCGTTTGACTATAATATCTCTTTGACCAGAGCTCAGGCCCTGTCTGTACCTTTGGGACAAGTGAGTACCGGGGGTGGGACCTTTATACCTGAAGGTGTGTTAGAAAAAAAGAGTGTAGAGGTAGTAATCAACCAATCATATTTATTGAATGCTTACTGTGCTTATTGAGCATTGTACTAACAACTGGGAGAGTACAATGTAAAAGAGTTGGTAGACACGATCCCTGCCTTCAACAAGCTTACAGTCTAGAGGAGGGGACAGATTACATAAATAAATACACTTTGGATATGTACCTAAATGCTATGGGGCTGAGGGTGGGGTGAATAAAGGGGGCAATTCCAAGTGAAAGGGCAATGCAGAAGGAAGAGGGAGAAGAGGAAATGAGGGTTTAGTCAGGAAGGCATCTTGGAGGCCTGTGATTTTAATCACTAAATCAATCAATTGCATTTAATGAGCACTTACTATGTGCAGAGCCCTGTAGCAAGCACTTGGGAGAGTACACCGTAACAGTATAACAGAGCTGGTAGACACAATCCCTGACCAAAATGAGATTACGGTCTAGAGGGGGACAAACATTTATATTAAGGTAAATTAATAATTTAATATAAATTTTGGATATGGACATAGGTGCTGATAAGGCTTTGAAGGTGAGGAGAGTGATCATCTGCTGGATATGAAGGGGAAGGCGGTTCTGGCCAGAAGGAGAAAGTGGGCAAAGGATCTGTGGTTAGACAGAGCAAAGTGTGTGGGCTGCATTGTAGTAGGAAATCAATGAGGTAAAATAGGAATGGGCAAGGGGATTAAGTGCTTTAAAGCCAAAGGTAAGGAGTTTCTGTTTGATGCAGAGGTGGATGTACAGCTACCGGAGGTTCTTGAGGAGCGGGGAGATATGGTTTTGTAGAAAAATGATCTGGGCAGCAGAGTGAAGTGGGGAGAGATAGGAGACAGGGAGGTCAGCAAGAAAGCCGATGCAGTAGTCAGGGTGGGAATAATAATAATGATGGCATTTGTTAGGCGCTTACTATGTGCAAAGCACTGTTCTAAGCGTTAGGGAGCATACAAGGTGATCAGGTTGTCCCACGTGGGGCCCACAGTCTTCATCCCCATTTTACAGATGAGGGAACTGAGGCCCAGAGAAGTTAAGTGACTTACCCAAAGTCACACAGCTGACAAGTGGCAGAGCCAGGATTTAAACCCATGACCTCTGACTCCCAAGCCCGTGCTCTTTCCACTGAGCCACGCTGCTTCTCTAGGAAAGGATAAGTATTTGGATCAACATGGTAGCAGTGTGAATGGAGAGGAAAGGGAAGATTTTAGTGATGCTGTGAAGGTTAAATCAACAGGATTTGAAGACAGATCGAATACAGTAGTGTAGTAGTACTATTTATTGAGTACTTTCTTGGCTCAGTGTACTGCCCTAAGTGCCTGGGAAGTACAAAAGAGAAGTGGTACATTTCCTGTCCACAGAGAGCTTACACTGTAATGGGGAGAATGGACATAAACATATTTACAATGAAAGATGTCGAAATGAACAGTTGAAAGACCAAGTGAATAAACATATAGAAAAGGACTGAGAATGACTATAGATAAGCTTCAGAAGTAATAGAGTAGGCTCATTGGGTATGTTTGGTTTAGAGGGCTGGGAAATTAACTGGGGAAGGCTTGTTGGAAGACGTGAGATTTTAGGAGGACTCTGAATTTAGGGACAGCAGCGGTCTGTCAGAATTGGGGAGGGAGTCAATTTCAAGTCAGGCCAACAGCTTGAGAAAGGAGATGGAGATGGGAGAGTCGAGAATGAGATACAGCTAGAATGTTGGCTTGCGGGAAATGGAGAGAGCGAGTCGAGGAACAACAGGTAAAAAGAACAGATAGGTAAGGTGGGGTGAGTATGTTGAGAGCCTTTGAGGACAACTGGGAGAAGTTTTCGTTTGATGAGAGACAAAGGAAGCCACTGGAGGGTTTGAGGAGAGGAGAGATTTGGAACGAGATTTGGGAGATAGTGAGACTGGTGAGGAGACTGAGGCAATAGTTTAGCCAGGATAAAACCAGATCTTGAAGTGGGGGGAAGCAGTTTGGGTGGAAAGGAAGGAGTGGATCCAAGAGATGTTATACAGGGGGAACTGGCAGGATTTGGAAGTAGACAGAACATAAGAGTTGAAAGACCGTGAGGAGGCAAGGCTGACACTGAGGTGGTGGGCTTCTGGGGAAAGGTGGGTGTTGGCATTATTGACTAATATGGAAAAGTTTGGAGGCAGATGGGGTTTTGGAGTATAGATGAGAAGTTTTGTTTTAGTTGTGTTAAGTTGAGATGGTGGGAGAGCATTTAAGTCCTGGAGGCTAGAGGAGATATGAGACTGCAGGTTAGTTGAGAGGTGAGGGCTAGGGACAGTGCTAGGCACACAGTAATTGCTCAATTTATTATATTGACTGACTGATTGATTGACTGATTGACAAAGAGACAGATTTGGAAGTCATCCGAAGTAGTGTGGCTCAGTGGAAAAGAGCCCAGGCTTGGGAGTCGGAGGTCATGGGTACAAATCCCAGCTCCGCCAATTGTCAGCTGTGTGACTTTGGGCAAGTCACTTCACTACTCTGAGCCTCAGTGACCTCATCTGTAAAATGGGGATGAAGACTGTGAGCCCCACGTGGGACAACCTGATCACCTTGTATCCCTCCAGCGCTTAGAACAGTGCTTTGCACATAGTAAGTGCTTAACAAATGGCATCATTATTATTAAAGAGAAGGATGGTGGCTTGGTGGAAAGAGCACGGGCTTGGGAGTCAGAGGTCATGGGTTCTAATCCCGGCTCCCCCACATATCTGCTGTGTGATCTTGGGCAAGTCAACTTCTCTGAGCCTCAGTTCCCTCATCTGTAAAATGGGGATTAAGACTGTGAGCAGTGAGGTGTGAAGTGTGTGAGCAGTAAGTGTGAAGGTGAGGAGAGTGATTGTCTGCTGGATACAAAGGGGAAGGCAGTTCCTCAGTTCCCTCATCTGTAAAATGGGGATTAAGACTGTGAGCAGTGAGGTGTGAAGTGTGTGAGCAGTGAGTGTGAAGGTGAGAAGAATGCTTTATTGAATGCTTATTGTGATTACTGAACATTGTACTAACAACTGGGAGAGTAGAATGTAGAAGAGTTGGTAGACACGATCCCTGCCCTCAACAAACTTACAGTCTAGAGGAGGGGACAGATTATATAAATAAATACATTTCGGATATGTACCTAAATGCTATGGGGCTGAGGGTGGGGTGAATAAAGGGGGCAATTCCAAGTGAAAGGGCAATGCAGAAGGAAGAGGGTCATGGGCTCAAGTGCTTAGTAAATGCCATCATCATCATCAACTACCCCACTGAATTTCCTCTTTTCCACATAAAGTCTGATCCATCCCATTAGGCTGACTTGATCACAAACTGATCACCTTGTATCCTCCCAGCACTTAGAACAGTGCTTTGCACATAGTAAGCACGTAACAAATGCCATCATTATTATTATTATTGTTTCAGAATCAGTATATTGGTACATCTGGGGAAGTGATGCCAGAAGAGGACAGATAGTTTTAGCTTTGACATATTTTAGGTTCTCAAATACTCAGCAAGTAGGGAAAATTTCTAATCTGAAAGAATGGCAGTGTAAGAAGCAGCATGGTCTAGTGGAAAGATGGGCCTGGGAGTCTGAGGGTCTGAGTTCTAATCTCCACCACTCATCTGCTATACGATATTGGGCAAGTCACTTAACTTCCCTGTGCCTCAGCTACCACATCTGTAAAATGGGGATTAAGACTGTGAGACCTATGTGGGGCAGGGACTGTGTTCAATCTGATTAAATTGCATCCACCCCAGTGTTTAGGACAGACGGCGTCTGGCATTCCATAAAAAAAGTCAGCCTAATGGGATGGATCAGATTTTATGTGGAAAAGAGGAAATTCAGTGGGGTAGTTGATGATGATGATGGCATGTACTAAGCACTTACTATGTGCAAAGCACTGTTCTAAGTGCTGGGGAGGTTACGAGGTGATCAGGTTGTCCCATGGCGGGCTCACAGTCTTAATCCCCATTTTACAGATAGGGAACTGAGGCACAGAGACATGAAGTGACTTGCCCAAAGTCACACAGCTGACAACTGGCAGAGTCAGGATTTGAACCCATGACCTCTGACTCCAAAGCCCGGACTCTTTCCACTGAGCCACACTGCTTCTCTAGTTCCCTAGTTCTAGTTCCCCCAGCTGGTGGGTTGGTACCTCGGTGTTGGACAAATTTGAGATCTGTAAATGATCCTGGGTACAGTCTGCTCACGGGCTTTTCATCTCTAAAATCACAAGATGAATGGGTTAGGGACAGGGGAACACCCTGATGAGATTCATTCATTCAATCGTATTTATTGAGTGCTTACTGTGTGCAGAGCACTGTACTAAGCACTTGGGAAGTACAAGTTGGCAACATATAGAGACGGTCCCTACCCAACAACGGGCTCACAGTCTAGAAAGGGGAGACAGACAACAAAACAAAACATGTAGACAGTACATGTACACAGTACAGTACATTCAGCGACACCAAGGACATTAACACAGTCGCAAGCAGGTTTAGAGATCTTAATGATGGTAGAGGGGATTAGAAGAGCTCTCTGGCATTAGCACAATCTGGATGGTACTAGGAGGGAGAAGCTTAAATGCTTCAAGAATTGGGGACATAAGGAGGGAATGGGCCTTTTTGATATACAAAAATATATGATTAGGTGGGTAATTATTTGCTTCAGTTATTATTTATCTTGGGCCCAGACCCAGCCACCAGGAGGGAAATAAGGTAAGCCAACTCTCTCTTTATGTGCAGTTTTCTTTCTTTCTCCATGTCTTTCCTCTGGCTTAGCCCAGAAAGAGAGAGAAAAAGCAGTGAGAGAGTGAGAGAGAAAGAGAAAGAGAGTGGTGGTGGGGGTGGGGCGGTGATGTTCAGGGTAATAATAAAATTGTGGCACTTATCAAGCTCTTACTACATGCAAGCACTGTGCTAAGCCCTGGGGTAGATGCAGTACCATCAGATCAGATACATCTCTCTCCCAGATGGACTCCTAGTCCTAGAGGGAAGAGAAATCAGTATTTAATTCCCATTTTAGAGATGAGGCAACTGAGGCACAGAGAAGTCCAATGTCTTTTCCAAGGTCACTCGGCAGAAAAGAGGCAGAGTCCAGAGTAGAACCCAGTTTTCCTGACTCCCAGTCCTATGATCGTTCCACTAGGCCACGCTACTATAATCAATCAATCAATCATATTTATTGAGCGTTTACTGTGTGCAGAGCACTGTACTAAGCTCTTGGGAAGTACAAGTTGGCAACATATAGAGACAGTCCCTACCCAACAGTGGGCTCACAGTCTAAAAGGGGGAGACAGAGAACAAAACCAAACTAGCAAAATAAAATAAATAGAATAGATATGTACAAGTAAAATAAATAGAGTAATAAATATGTACAAACATATATACAGGTGCTGTGGGGAAGGGAAGGAGGTAAGATGGGGAGGATACACTATACACTGTGTGATGCCCCTGGCCCTAGCTTCCTGGTCAAAGGGATGGGTTTCCAATTTGCCAATCCACTTGCAGACCCAAGGCTTTCACATCCTCACTCATTCATTCATTCAATCAAATTTATTGAGCGCTTACTGTGTGCCGAGCACTGTACTAAGAGCTTGGGAGTACAAGTTGGCAACATATAGAGACGATCCCTACCCAACAGTGGGCTCACAGTCTAGAAGGGGGAGACAGAGAACAAAACAAAACATATTAACTAACTAAAATAAATAGAATATGTACAAGTAAAATAAATAGAGTAATAAATACGTACAAACATGTATACATATATACAGGTGCTGTGGGGAAGGGAAGGCAGTAAGGCGGGGGGAATGGAGAGGGGGAGGAGGGGGAGAGGAAGGAGGGGCTCAGTCTGGGAAGGCCTCTACACACATTCCTTTACTATTTACAACTGTCACTTTCATATCCTCCCAATCTGAACTCTAGGCCCCTGTCTGCCGGTAAAGATCCATGTGCTTTAAAGGATGTGAGTGGTGTCTCACTCTGCAGCAGTGTGTAGGCCAGATGAGGCCCAGCAGCTGCTGAGGAGAGGGCACAGAAGCCTCCTGCTTTCAACCAGATACTGCCACCTTATCCTGAACAGCCAGCTCAGAATGCCAGGTGAGAGGGGATCTAATCACCACCACCCCTGGAAAATGATAATAATAATAATAAAGATGGTATTTGTTAAGTGCTTACTATGTGCCAAGCACTGTTCTAAGCTTCAAGGTAATCGGGTTGTCCCACGTGGAGCTCCAAGTCTTTATCCCCATTTTACAGATGAGATAACTGAGGCACAGAGAAGTTAAGTGACTTACACAAGGTCACACAGCAGGCAAGTGGCAGATCTAGGATTATTCATTCAATCGTATTTATTGAGAGCTTACTGTGTACAGAGCACTGTACTAGACGCTTGGAAAGTATAATTTGGCAACAAATAGAGGCAATCCCACTCAATAATGGTCTCACAGTCTAGAAGGGGGAGACAAACAAAATAAAACAAGTAGACAAGCCTCAATTACACCCTCTGACTCCCAAGCCCGTGCTCTTGCCACTAAGCCGCGCAACATGTCCCACTCATATTGGGATTCTCCAAGCCCTAGACCAAAGTCCAGAGGAAGGAGGAAGTAGATGGTCGAGGATATTGGCTCTCATCTCTAGACTATACGCTCATTGAGGGCAAGGTATGTGTCTACCAACTCTCGTATGGTACTCTCCCAAGAGCTTAGTATGATGCTCTACACACAGTAAACACTCAGTAAATACCAGTGATGATGATGATCACTGAAGAAGCACCAGTGTAATTGGGCATCACCCTGGGTGTCTGAGCAGCCCCACCGAGGAACGCACCATTCACCCCAAATGGGGAGGAGATCTAGAAGAGGTAACCTGAAAAATGTCCTGACTCACCCAAACTCAGCGGTTCATCAGTTCATCTAAGAAAACCACCAGGGCTTCACAAGACATCAGGACATGCTGAATTGCACTTTCCAAGTGCTTAGTACAGTGCTCTGCACACAGTAAGTGCTCAATAAATACGACTGAATGAATGAATGACACCATATAATGATGAGACGAGCCATGGTCCCCAAAGAAGATCAGCATTTATAGTGTGTGAACGGGCCAGAGGTGAGCCAATATCCCAGGGCAAAGGGAAACCAGAGTCAGGAGAGCCCACTTAGATCGGTGCTCAGCACATCTTCTTTTGGAGATCCTACCCCTCCTCAGAAAACAGACACACATCCTGCCTCTGGTCTGGAACATCCTCCGTCTTCAAATCTGACAATCACCCTCCCCACCTTCAAAGCCTTTCTGAAGGCACGTCTCCTCCAAGAGGATTCCCTGACTAAGCCCTCATTTCCTCTTCTCCCTTCTGTGTAACCCTTGCACCTTTTAATGGTACTTTTTAGTGCTTACCATTGGTCAAACACTCTTCTTAGTGTTGAGGTAAGTACAAGCAAATTAGATTAGATATAGTCCTTGTCCCAAATGGACTCTCAGTCTAAGTAGGATTATTTAATCCCCATTTTACAGTTGAGGAAACTGAGGGACAGAGAAGTGAGGTGACTTGCCCAAGGTCACACAGTAAGCATTTGGCAGAGCCGGGGTTAGAACCCAGGTCCTCTGGCTCCGAGGCCCATGCTTGCTGCACTAGGCCATGTTGTTTCTCACATACTTGGATTTGCACTCTTTATTCATCCCTCCCTCGGCCCTGTAGCACTTATGTAACTATCCAAAATTTATTAATTTATTGTAATGTGTTTCCCCCTCTAGACTGTACACTCATTGTGGGCAGGGAACATGTCTACCAACTCTGTTATACTGCACTCTCCCAAGCACTTAGTATGGTGCTCTGCACACAGTAAGCACTCAATAAGTATAATTAATGACGGATTTGCAATCAGATAATTAGTATCGAGCCTTCCAAATATATCTAGTTACATGAATGCCTGATGAGATATCTGCCACTGAATCAAAAGACTTCACCCCCATCAACAGCTCAGATGCCCCCACAGCGAGTGACTACAATAAAAATAAAAAGCGCTTCGACAGTTTATGATAGACTCATCGCAAGAGGAAGTAACATTCGACAAACTGATTATAATGGGGGATTACAGTGCTCAAGTTGGTAGCAAAATCCAAACGTAGGAAATCCATGGGACTGGCAAACTAAGCGACAGTGATCTACTTTTCCCCTGTGAATGCATACAGTAAGTGTTCAATAAATATGACTGACTGATTTATTGATTGAATGGGCCAAACACTATCTCATGATCCCCAACACCAACAGCTGATAAGAAATATACTTAGTTCTGCCACAGTATATATTCTCATTCCAGATTCTGGTAAAAAATTGGGAACATTCATCTGAAAACATGAATCTGTTTTGATAAAGTGTGACATGGTGGTGGAAAAACCAGTTTGGGTGTATGTGCCCAGTGTTGATCCCTGCATAGCTCAAGTTTTCCTTAACAAGAATGCAACCTCCATGTTGTAGGAGAACTGAATATGAAAGGGGAATATTCTGGATGCCACCATAATCTTAACAGTAACATCTCAGGGCTAAATCCTAGTGTGACAGGAGGATGTGAAGAATATTCAGATCATGATAGCCACACATGGATCAGACCACTCTATAAGTAAGTCCTTGATGTGTCCTAGTGGAAAGGTACCGGCTTGGGAAATCAGGGCACTTGAGTTTTAATCCGGGTCCATCATTTGCAGTCTGTGTGACCTTGGGCAAATCACTTAACTTCTCTGTGCCTCAGTTTTCTGTAAAATAGGGATTTAATACCTGCTCTTTCTAGATTGCAAGCTCCTTGTGGGAAGGGAACAGGTCTATTATAACTAATATAACTGATATAAAGACACTCCCAAGCACTTAGTATACAGTGCTCTGCACACAGTAAGCACTCAATTAATACGATTGATTGACTACTTAGACTGTGAGTCCCAGGTGGGCCAGGTACTGTGTCCAACCTGATTATCTTGTATTTATCCCGGTATTTAGTACAGGGTTTGGCACATACATACTTAATAAATACCAAGATTATTTTATTACTATTATTTAGAATGATAATCATCATCTGATAAACTTCAAAATTTCTCTGCGTTTACAGTTTTTTACATCGAAAAGTGGCCCCCAAATCATAAAGGTGACCATTCTCTCATTCAATCGTATTTATTGAGTGCTTAGTGTGTGCAAAGCACTGTATTAAGTGCTTATGAGAGTACAATGCCCATGACAAGCTCACAGTCTAGATATGAGCTCACAGTCTAGACTAAATGCTAGGCTCTTAAAAATCAAAGACATCTGCAAGAAGCTTAGTAGCTTATGCACTCAGTACAGTGCTCTGCACACAGTAAGCACTCAATAAATACCTTTGATTGATTAAGCTCCACAACAGCAGTACAGCAGCCCTAGTGGAACATGGAACCATGATTGTAATCTACAGCACAAACAGCAAATGGGACATGGCACTGTCTCCCAGGCAGCCATTAAGACATCGGCTAAGACTGACTCAATAAAAACAAGTCAGAGATACAAAGACTTCTTTCAGGAAAACAGATAATGCATCAACAAGATTTATACTTGGAGTTCCTGTCAAAAGAAAGCAAGTTACAGAGACTTAAGCCATGACATGCAAATCAAGTTAAAGGGATAGGTGTAATGATCAGTGAGATGCCAAAGCTGGCTGGTTGTGTCAGAGCTGGGAATGCCCTACGCCACTGTCACTATGGCAAAGTCAGGCCACTTTTCTTCAGTGTATTCTTTGCAGACATGTTGGAAGTTGCAACAAGGGACTTAGATTCAGCAATAGAACATGCTCCCAAACCCTTGGGAAACTCTTCCAATTTGGCTCAGTGTGGCAGCGTGGCTCAGTGGAAAGAGCCTTGGCTTGGGAGTCAGAGGTCATGGGTCTAATCCCAGCTCCGCCGTTTGTCAGCTGTGTGATCTTGGGCAAGTCACTTGACTTCTCTGTGCCCCAGTTATCTCATATAAAAATGGGGATGAAGACTGTGAGTCCCATGTGGGACAACTTGATAATCTTGTATCCTCCCCAGTGCTTAGAACAGTGCTTTGCACATAGTAAGTGCTTAATAAATGGCATTATTATTATTATATACACTTTGCCATAGGCTGCAATCCTGCAGCCCTATTTTCTTGTTGCCCTCTGACTCCCAGAGGGAACATGGCTGGCAGGAAAAAAGAGTGTGAGTGGTGCTGCATAAATCATTATCATTGTAATCAATTTCTCCACACAGGTTATCAGTCCTGAAGTTTAACAACCAAACCTCTTTCATTGATTCCCAGTGGAAGACTCCCTCTTCATATGGGTATGACTGTGCCCGAGGAAACACAGAGCCAAGAAGGCATGCAAATTATTATGAACTGCTTTGCAGACTCAGCTCATTACTACAATTTGATGTAAAGTCTGAAGAAAATCAAGGTATGTCAACCTGTGCCAGGCAAACCCTATCCATACCAAATATCTTTGTTGGCTAAATGGAAATTAGTCATCACAGAATTCTATTATCTATCCAATAACGTAGTGACAGTCAAGGAAAATCAAATGAAGGGAGACTAGAGTGCGACTGTAGTGTAGCATCAGGCTTCAGACGCAACCAAACTTCTACAGAGCTTCTGACCAACCCTCTTTTAGATGTGAGGCCAACTTCTCATAGATTCTGTCACCGACTCCCTAAGCAGCTCTATCAGCATCATTTACAAGCCAGACTCAATATCAGATGACAAGATAGGATCATGAACAACAAAATCCTGGTAAAATGTCAGTCTGTTAGCACTGAAGCCTGCTCATGCACATCCCACCTTCATGAAATTGGGGGATGCGAGGAGAATGGAAGGCAGAAGGATTCCAAAACAGCTCTCCTACAGAGAACTGAAATTGGGCAGCTGAACGTATGGATGACAGAGGAAACCATTTAGTGATGCGGTAAGCAAAGCCTCGGACTATGTGTCATCTTCGCTGTAGTTATGAAAGGAGTAGTGTAAACTCACTGTGGGCAGGGAACATGTCTACCAACTCTAATATATTGTTTTCTCCCAAGCACTGATACAGTCCCCTGAATACACTAAGCACTCAATAAATACAATTGACTGATTGAGCAGAAGGTTCAAAAACAAAAAATGACTGCACAAGCTTAAAGATATTTTGGATTTCTCTGGAATGTTGCATCTGAGGAGCCAGAAACCACATTCCTGAAGGTTTGTACTGGATCAGATCAGCCTCGGACATCCCAGTTCTTCTGGGTTGATGAGGAGATCTAAGAAACTCAGAATGTCGACTCCAACCACCACCTCTGACCAAAACACACTGAATCACTGAACTTCAACTTTTTTATATGACCCCAATTTTCAGATTAAATCCTTCCAAAGTGGATGTGGACCATTTTAGTGAATCCATGGATTTCCTGTTCTACCAAAAGTGACCTGAGCAGGGAACAGACCTCAGCAAATTCTGTCCTGCTCTCCCTTAGCCAAGATGCCTCCTCCAATTCCACAGGGAAATGTGAATGGGTCCATGACCACTCCTCCTCCCCAGACTCTATACGTGGGACCCCAAAGGCTTGGGGTCCAGCAGAAAGCTCTGGCCCAGAGGGCTAGCCAGAGAGACGGGTTCATACTCTGAGGGATCCACAGGACATCCATCTCGGTTTCAGCCGAGAGACCCTTGGGACCCTCTCCCTTGAGACAGTTCTGTGCAGTTAGCTGGGCCTGGAGCAGGGGTGCGATGGGGGGGCAGGTGTTGAGGACCTGATTTCATCTACCTCCTCATTCCACATCTCATGGTTAAGGGGTGATTAAATTTCTAGCCCATACATTTCCTGGATTGTCTGGCCTGATTCTAAAGTGCCTTAAGGGCCTGGTGGCAGCAATCAATCAATCAATCCATCAGTGGTATTTATTGTGCTCTTACTGTGTGCAGAGCATTATATTAAGCTCTTGAGAGGGTACAGTTTTACAGAGTTGGCAGCAGTGTTACGTGGTCTGAAGGACCCAGTCGTGTTCCCCCCACCTTTTCAGACTTTCACTTTTCTATCTCCCCCCCAATAATAATAGTAATAACTGTGGTATTTGTTAAGTGCTTACTTAATGCCAGGCACTTTACTAAGTGCTGGGATGGATACAAGCAAATTGGGTTGGACATAGTCCCTTTCCCACATGGGGCTCACACTCTTAATCCTCATTTTAAAGTTGAGGTAACTGAGGCCCAGGGAAGTTAAGTGGCTTGCCCAGGGTTACACAACAGACAAATGACAGAGCCAGGATTAGAACCCAGGTCCTTTTGACCGCCAGGCCCTTTCTCTATCCACTAGGTCACGCTCTAGAATGTAAGCTTCTTGTGGGCAGGGAACGTGTCTACCAACTCTGTTATACTATAGTCTCTCAAGCCCTTAGTATAGTGCTGTGCACAGAGTAATCACTCAATTAATATGATTGACTGACTGACAGAATCTTTGGAGTCCATCTGAACTACTAAAACGTGTTATGAGTTATTGAACATCATCCCTGCTGGGCAATGAAGGGTGAGACTCGAGATTTTCCTAGAGATTTTCCAACAAGTTTGGCACTCAATCATCAGGCAATTATGGTGCCCTTTTGCAAACTCTTCTGCAGCCACCTGTGAAGTGGGGAAGGATCCACAGAGAGGGCCACCCGCTCGCTGGGATACTCTTACAAGGTGAGAGTACTTTAACGTCCTTTGGAATCCCTGGTGGCTCTCTGGGTTCCTGCTCCTCAGATATGAAGAGATGGCCCAGGATGGGAGTGAAAACATCAGCCTCTTGTAAAATGTAAAAGTCATACCTAATTAGGAATTCACGCCTTTCTCCCCCCAGCTGACATGGAAATACTGGCATGGGAAGGTTGTGGACTCAGGTCTCCCCTTGCTGAATGACACTGGTCAAGTCACCTAAACTTCTCAGGGCCTCTCTTCGTTCACTGGCAATATAGTATCACTTTCCCACCTTAGTTGGGAATTACAAGTTGAAATGAAGACCGAAAGGACTTTGAGATTTTCCAAAGAATATTAGAGGAGTAGTCTTTCTTCCAGTCTAAGAAAACACTGCTGTGCCCTCATGCAGAACTTCAGATGTCAGGCAGCTGCCCAGGAACAATTGACAGGAGGAAAGAATGTTGCTTTTCCTTCAGAGAGGCTTGGCTGATAACCTAGGGCAAGGGGCAAGTTGCTTAAAACAACCTGCCAGATTGGCACTTTTGCTCCTTTTCTGTATGGCGGAGCCGAAGTGCTTGGATCCCGGAAAGGCTTTCTCAAGATGTAGCTCTGGGGGAAATGCCCTGGAGCTGGTGGCAGGGATTCAGAGAGGCCTGGTCAAAGTGGGACATTGTTCAGGGAAAAACAGAATCAGTTCAGCTCCTCCCTCCTCCTTCCACCAGGATGGCTCTTGGAGACCTTTTCTAAGTCACGAGTGATAAAGCAATCAGATACCACTCTGTCGCACTGGGTGTTTCTTGGACCTCAGCAGAGAGGTCTGAGCTCTGCTTCTTAGCCGAGTCCCAACAGGGAAGGCTTTGTTGAGAAAGTGTCATCCATCTATCCATTCCTTCCCTCCCCGACACTCCTCCAGCCCTGGACTTTACTATTTCTGGTGAGACCCACCAATGCACAGCTGCTTGGGTGACTGAGTGAGGCATTTGTTTAAGGTTGAGGATCTGGTGTCTAAAATTCCAGTTCAGATTTGCAGAAAATAGGCCCACTGTATACAACTAGGCTTGGCGGCAGTCATAAATATTTATAAGGCCATCAGGAATGAGGCCTAGGTGCCAGTGGGGGCTGAGCAGAGCCTTTGGGCACCACGTAGGGGCTGCCACCCACCCAACATTCGGTGTTGGTTCAAGTCATTTCCACAGCGGGGGTCTTGGCTCATCTGGGCAGAAGGCCATGCCACCCAATCCCTGTCCCCCACCGACCTCTAGACTGTAAGCTTGTTGTGGGAAGGGCATGTGTCTGTTTATTGTTGTATTCTCCCAAGCACT
Source organism: Tachyglossus aculeatus (assembly GCF_015852505.1). NCBI lineage: Eukaryota > Metazoa > Chordata > Mammalia > Monotremata > Tachyglossidae > Tachyglossus > Tachyglossus aculeatus. The sequence goes on along the minus strand of NC_052068.1, from coordinate 69,417,977 downwards.
TAGTACAGTGTTCCCCACACAATAAGCGCTCAATAAATACAATTGACTGACTGACTCATGGTTTCTGAACTGTTTGTGCAGCCTCTGCAGCGGCAGGCTGAGGAGATCCACACCTTGGAGGTAGTTCTAAGGCAGGACTAAGGGAGAGCGGCCCTGACTCTGCCCTCTCCTTCTCTCTTCTCTGGCTGGTTTCGATCTCCTTCCCCTTCTCTTCACCTCCACTCCTCATGGCAGCTTGCCTGCTAGCTGCTTTTTAATGGGCTCAGAGAGGCTGCTGTCTGCCTGATTCAGGTAAAGAACTATAGTGAATCCAATTTCCTCATCCTCTGAGCAGCCTGAGGTTCAGAGCACTAAAGAAGGATGGTAAAAAAGTGTCCATGTTTGAATGAGTGTGTGTACATGCCTCTGCGGGTGTGTGTATAAATATCTCCCCTCATCGCTACAAGCATTTCTTAAATATTGATTTCATGACAAGCTCTGGAAAAACTACAAAAAAGAGAAATTTGGAACACCGCCTCAGAACCTTTCAATGCTTCTTTAAAACACTGAAAGTCCTCAATTTCCCTCTCATCAGTGACTGGAATGGAACCCAGTCAAGCCCAGAATATGTTGAAAGACCTTTCCACTCCACCTCTTGTCAGAACAGCAAACTGACAGGGCCCTCAGGAGGAGAGACCTGCATGGAGACTCTCTTACACCCGCTTGTGACTTATATCCCCAGACTGGGAGCCCGTTGTTGGGTAGGGACCGTCTCTATATGTTGCTGATTTGTTCTTCCCAAGCGCTTAGTACAGTGCTCTGCACACAGTAAGTGCTCAATAAATACGATTGAATGAATGAATGACCTGCTTAACTAATCCAATGTTGGTACCTGTTACTAGGGAGGAGTAAATTTTGAATATTTTGGGAATGAGACTGTACAGCTGGGGAGGAGTGTGGAGGCGGTCTATCTAATCCTGCTCAGATCCTTGTCCCTTTAAGAGTCAGCGTTCAATGGGCATTTTTACGTGGTTTCCCTGCCCATCTTGCTGTCTACCCACTGAATCAATCAGTGATATTTATTGAGCGCTTACTCTGCGCAGACTACAGTGCTTGATGCTAAAGAGAATATAATAGAGTAAGGAGACATAATCCCTGCCCTCAAGGAGCTTAAACCCTAGCTGGGGAGTCAAACATTAAAATAAATTGCAGGAAGGGGAAGCAACTGAGCATAAAGCTATGTCCCCTCGGGGCATAGCAGTGTGGGTCCAAAGTTGGGGCAGGAGAGGACAGGGATGGGAAGGGAGAGGAGAAAAAAGGGAGAGGAGCAGGGCAGCTTCAGTTTGAGCCCTAAATCAGTCCTGGCTTTGGCGTATCCCTGGTTTCCAGGCATTGATAGGCAGTGCTGGTGACTGCTATCAAGTTTCACAGCCGAGCTTATCATAATAATAATAATGAAAGTAGTAATAATGATATTTGTTAAGCACTTACAATATTCCAAGCACTACACTAAGCACTGGAGTAGAGATAAGGTAATCATTTGGACACAATCCCTGTCCCACATTCATTCATTCTTTCATTCAATTGTATTTACTGAGTGCTTACTGTGTGCAGAGCACTGTACCCTAAGGGGAAGATTGAATCCCCATTTTACAGATGAGGAAACTGAGACCCAGAGAGGTTAAGTGACTTTCCCAAAGCCACAGAACAGTCAGGTGGCCAAGGCAGGATTGGAACCCAGATCCTTTTTCCACTACGCCATGCTGCTTCTCACCTGATCTGCACCCGCACAGAAACACTAATGACCAGGTCTGCCCCTCACCTCTCCAGTGGGTGCCCACAGATCATTAGCACAGGCGAAGTGTGACTATGAAGATCTGTACTAAGCAGGCACTAGGAATGGAGCCTGGTCTTTCACTGAAGGTTCTCTGTGAGACACGGCAAGGATGGGGGTGAGAGGGGGAGACAGTACGAGGGTTAGGGTGAGTGGGTGAAACAGGAAGTACAGAGGACCCTGTACCCATGAGCAAAAGCTTATGAAGTGGTTCCCAGCCATAGCATTTCAAAAGAGGGTGCTGAGCCGCACTGCAGATTTATGCCTCCGTTTGTTTAGATCCTGGGAGCTCTTTTGTCTTCGTTCCCCATTAGTGACCCTGATGGGTCAGCGTCTTAGGTGCAGCAAGATCTGTGACTCTGAGGCGAGCCAAGCGCTCAGCTTTCAGGGATTTCCATTCCATGGGCCAATGGAAACTTGCCAGGCCCCCGTGACCCTCCTCTTGCAGGTCTGGACAATTATGGTCAAGGAAAATGGAAATGCAGCCTCTGATGTCGCTCTGGAAGCCGGAGGGCCGGACCCCGGACCTGTGCCTGGAGGGATCACCAGAAACAGGTGTGGGGAGATGGGAATCTGGTCGGAGGGGCGTGAGGCTGGGGGAGGGGGGGCAGTTTGGCTCATCGCCCTGTCCATCCAGGAGTGACGCAGAAGGGGCTGGGTGCTCGATGAAGCCAGAGGGCTTCCCCAGTTTGAGTTTCATTTTAATGTCTGTCTCTCCTTTAGACTGTAAGCTCTTTGACAGCAGAAATACTGTCTACCAACTCTATTGCATTGTACTCTCCCAAGTGCAAAGTTTAGGGCTGTGTACACAGTAAGCATTCAATAAACACCATTGTCTGATTGACCCTGGGCAAGCTGTGGTCAGCATTCCCTCTGCCCATTTGACTGCACCCCGGAAGGATGGCAAAGGACTCAGTGCCACGGGCTTAATCCCATTTAATTCCTGGCTATGGGTATCGGGTGGCCAGTGACAGCATTCAGAAAATCCAGACCCCAAGATTTGTGGGGTGTTATATGTGTTTTGCTGGCATACGGCATAATGTGGTGACATCATACGGGTGCCATTTTTGCAGAAGCGCACCCAATCGTGTCTGAAGCTCAAGCATTTCTCCGGATATCATTGCATTTCCCTTCCAGGTCCCTCTGAACACAGAGGCCACTTCCTGGCCATGAAACTCGATGGCTAGAGTTGTGACTCAAGGAACTTGAGGCACTGAAAATATAAATACTGGACATTAAGGTGTCTGGTCTCTAGCTTACAGTCTCTGGTCTGTAAGATCGTCTCTAGAATGTAAACTTGTTGTGGGCAGGGAATGTGACTGTTCATTGTTGCATGGTACTTTCCCAAGCCCTTAATACAGTACTCTGCACACACTAAGTGCTCAATAAATACAATTGAATGAATGAATGGTCCTGAATCTGTACCAGAGAGGAGAAAAGCAAGCCAAAAACTGGATTTTCTGATATAAAATCTGATGGGTAGCCCCACCGCTGGTGGATACCAATGGCTCACAAGGAGTAAGATCGCAAGAAAAAGTCACTAGTTTCCTAAAATGAATCTGCACGTCAGCAAACACTGGTCCTGAATGGGCCAGAGGTCTGGGCCCGGTCCACCCCAGTCCAACCCACCCATCCTAGAACCAATTCTGGCCTCCAGCATTCCAGGCCTCCAACATCAGGCCAAACCAGAAAAAGATTCAGGCTCCCCCTGAGCAGGACTGGACATGTGCAGTGGTCCAGGCAGCAGTCCCAACAACTGTTCTGGGTGGAAGTACAATACCAATGACAATTTCAGTCTGAAACTGGGCATGGGGAGGGAACCTCAAGCCCTTGGAAGTTCCCCGGATCCAGGACCTGGGATCCAGGACCTGGGCTCAACCCTCACTGGGTGGCTTTGTTCATTCAGCCTGTGGGGTTGTCTTTCTTACCAGTATTTACACCACAAACAAGATAGTGCAAAACCCACTTAGTTTCCTCAGGAGTCTGACTGCTTTAAAGGCATTGCATTAATCTGTACAATTAGATAGCCTCACTTAGATTGCAAGTGCCCTAAGGGCAGGGATTTTGTCTATTTTGTACCAAAGGTTTTGAGCACCCGAAATAAGGCCAAATAATAATAATAATAATAATTGTGGTATTTGTGAAGTGCTTACAGTGCTTTGCACATAGTAAGCGCTTAATAAATGCTATTATTATTATTATTATTACTATATGCAAAGCACTGTATCAAATGGGGTAGATACAAGATAAGCAGGCTCCACATGAGTCACAGTCTAAGTAACAGGGAGAACAGGTATTGAATATCCATGCCGCAGATGAGGGACCTGAGATACAGAGAATTTAATAATAATAATAATGATAGTATTTGTTAAGTGCTTACTATGTGCAAAGCACTGTACTAAGCGCTGGGGAGGTTACAAGGTGATCAGGTTGTCCCACATGGGGCTCACAGTCTTAATTCCCATTTTACAGTTGAGGGGACTGAGGCGCAGAGAAGTGAAGTGACTTGCCCAAAGTCACACAGCTGACAAGTGGTGGAGCCGGGATTAGAACCCGCGACCTCTGACTCCCAAGCCTGGGCTCTTTCCACTGAGCCACGCTGCTTGCCTGAGGTCACACAGCAGACAAGTGGTGGAGCAGCGATTAGAATCCAGGTCCTCTCACTCCTAGGCTCCTCTTCTTTCCACTACACTACACTGCTTCCTCTGGCTAGGTACTGTTTGGGTAATCAATAGCTAGAATCCTAGGATCCCAAAGCTGATAGAGACCTCAAGAACCTGATCACCTTGTATCCCCCCAGCGCTTAGAACAGTGCTTTGCACATAGTAAGCGCTTAACAAATGCCATTATTATTATTATTATTATTATTATTATTATCTTGTCCACCCTCTGCCTCCAAGCCAGTGAATGGCCAGGTTATCCAAGACAGCTGGGTATCTATTCTTTCCTTAGAGATCATCAGGGAGGAGACCCTTCACCATCCACTGGACACTTACTCCAGTGATGAATTGTCCCCACAGTTAAAACGTTCTATCCAATCAAAACCTCTCCTGCTTAAATTCCACCGGAGAATAATCAGTCAGTGTCTTCTCCATGAAAACCCTTTATAAGAGAAAAATCTTGTGTCCAACCTCATTACCTTGTATCTACCTCAATGCTTCGAACAGACTTGGCACATAGTAAGTGCTTAACAAGTACCATAATTAATTCATCTCTTTAGCCTTCTCTTCTCCAGGCTAAACAGCCCCAAAGCTAATACCTTTTCCTCAAAAGACCCATTTTTCAATCCATGAATTATTTTAGTTGCTTTTCCCTAGAGCCTCTCATTTTTACTAGACTCCTGGATCCTAGACTCTATTAAGGATCTAATAATGCATTAGAAGTCCTCTAGACTGTAAGTTCACTGTGGGCAGGGAATGTGTCTACCAACTCTGTTATAGTGTACTCTCCCAAGTGCTTAGTACGGTGCTCTGCACACAGGAAGCACTCAATACATGCCGTTGACTGATTGATTCTCAACTTCTTCATGTCCTTTTCCAGCCAATACCTCTCAGGGTAATGTGAGCTTTTAATTACAACGCTGACTCATTCAGCTATGATCTACCATGACCTCCCAGGTCTTTATTTGCCGTTCTTGGACAAAGCTGACATTCCCCTATCCTGGACTGCCATTTGTTTTTCGTCCCTCGTACTTTGACCCTATTGAATTTCATCCTGTTTTCGCACAACCATTTTTTCCAACTGGTCTAATTTTTCCATGTCACAAATCTTCCCAAGTGTTAACTGCTGCTAATCAGTTTATTTCCACTTATTCATTTTTCCTCCACCTTGATCATCAATGAAGATATCAACTAGTATTGATCTCTAGGGGTTACCACTAACTAAGCCCTACTGAGTTATTGATCTTCTCCTGTACAAGTGACAGCTCTTGGTACTTAATGATGAGAGGCTGCACTTTCCACTTTTCCAAGGGATGAAGACGCAAGGGGTCTGTAGCCTCCTTTCTTAGATAGGCCCAGAAAGGGGAGGTTCTACCTCAAATCAGTATGGCCTAGTGGAAAGAGCACAGGTCTGGGTGTCAGAGGACCTAGGTTTTAATCCCAGCTCCACTTCTAGTCTGCCATGTGACCTTGGCCAAGTCACTTCACTTCTCTGTGCCTCAGTTACCTCATCTGTAAAATGGGGATGAAGACTGTGAGCCCCATGTGGGACATGGAGCGTTTCCAGCCTGATTATCTTGGATCTACACAAGGGCTTAGTTCAGTGCCTGGCTCATAGTAAGTGTTTAACAAATATCATTGAAAAAAGTCACCTGGGCAATGGACTGAAGCTAAAACCATATCTAGGAGTCCGATCCAGGACTTGATCAGTTTCACTATTTCAAACATGGGTATCAAGACACTCTCCCCTTGCTGATGGCCATATAAATAGTCGCCAAAAAAATCAATCAATGCTCTCTATCAAGCAGCGTGGCTCAGTGGAAAGAGGATGGGCTTTGGAGGCAGAGGTCATGGGTTCAAATCCCAGCTCCGCCAATTGTCAGCTGTGTGACTTTGGGCAAGTCACTTAACTTCTCTGTGCCTCAGTTACCTCATCTGTAAAATGGGGATTGAGACTTTGAGCCCTCCATGGGACAACCTGATCACTCACCTTGTAACCTCCCCAGCACATAGAACAGTGCTTTGCACATAGTAAGTGCTTAATAAATGCCATAATATGTGCAGGGCACTGTACTAAGCACTTTAGATTGTAAACCCCCTGAGGACAAGGACCATGTCTAGTTCCCACCTGTATATTCTTTTCCAGAGCTTAGTGCAGTGCTCTACACACAATGCTAAATAAATACTATGACCAGGTCAACTACAATAGAGTTGGGAGACACGATTCCTACCCTCAAGGAGTTTGATCTCTGTTTTTACCCAAAGGAAGAGGGCTCTATCCTAATCTCTAGGACCATCTTCCCAACCGTCCCTGGGCTCTCAGGCCTCTAAACTTACTTCTGGAGGGTGAGGCTCAGGTTGTAGCTGGCCGACTTGATCTTGTTCTGGGCCTCTAGGTGGGTCATAGTGTCCGTGTTGACTCCATCGATGGCCACCACCAGGTCACCCTGGTTCAGCTGTGACTGGGCTGCCTTGCTGCCGGGAGTGATCTGAGGGGGAAAAAGAAAGAATATCAGGAGGTTCTAGGCTTGCCATTCGGCCCAGCATCATGCTGGGGTGGGTTCTGGGAACCAAAGTGATATCACAGTAGAAGCAGCAATTGCTCACCATTTTTTAATCTGTTATATAACCTCCCCAATTCTTCCTATCCTTTGTTCTAGAGATCTGTCACTACCGGGCTTCACTCCCAGACCAACTTTCTCTTCACTTTGAGGCTGCCTCAGACTACTCTATCAAGAAATCAGGCCTATGTCCAGGCCTTTGGACTGCCCTGCACATTTTCTGAATGGTACAGAAGGTGAGAAAGGGATTGCAGGGGCAGCTCTGCCCCTAGGAAACCCTAAATCTCTCTCCATGGATGGCTCATCCCCCTTAGTTCCCTGGCATCAGTGACCAGACCTTCATTCCAGTCACCAAATCCAACACAAATTCATTAAATTTCCCAACCACAGCCTAAGAAATGAAGTGTACCCACAAGGCCAGGAACACCAGAAATTAGCAAAGGTCAGTGGGAAAACTTTGGCCTCTTCCCCACTTCCCCAGCCCTTCCAAGTCCTATGTCTTCACCACCATGAGTCCGCACAACCTAGAGGTTTGATTGGGCCTTCTGTTCATTCCATATAATACTCAACAGAATGGGCAATCTATCTATCTTAGCATGAGGCTGGAGACTCGTTCTCACCTCACTCCAGGAAGGCAAACCTAACCCATGAGACTCCTAGGCACCTCAGGAGAAAAAATGAAATCCATTAACTCGGCTTCAGGTCACGAGGAAAGATATAAGGATGTCAGCAGCCATGGGCAAGAAAGGGGAGAGAGAGAGTATCCTGGAGTCAAAGCCTAATGCAGGGGATAGGATGTGCCCCCTGGAAATATTATAATCACTGAAATTTAATGAAACCTATGCGTGAGAAGCAGCATGGCTCAATGGAAAGAGCACGGGCTTGGAATCAGAGTTCACGGGTTCTAATCCTGACTCCGCCACTTGTCTGCTGTGTGATCTAGGGGAAGTCACTTAACTTCTCTGTGCCTCAGTTATCTCATCTGTTAAAAGGTCACTAGGACTGTGATCCCCACGTGGGACAACCTGATCATTCTGTATCTACTCCAGCGAATAGAACAGTGCTTAGCACATAGTAAGTGCTTAACAAATACCATCATTATTATTATTATTATTAAAATGGGGATTAAGACTGTGAGTTTTATGTGGGACATGGACTGTGACCAACCTGATCACCTTGTACCTATCCCAGCGCTTAGTACAGTGCCTGGTGCATAGTAAGCTCTGCCACTTGCCTGCTGTGTGACCTTAGGCAATTCACTTAACTTACTCCCTCCCAGCCTGGCTCAGTGGAAAGAGCCCGGGCTTGAGAGTCAGAGGTCATGGGTTCTAATCTAGGCTCAGCCACTTGTCAGCTGTGTGACTTTGGGCAAGTCACTTCTCTGTGCCTCAGTTCCCTCATCTGGAAAATGGGGATTAAGACTGTGAGCCCCATGTGGGACAACCTGATTACCTCGTATCCCCCCCCCCCCCGCAGCACTTAGAACAGTGCTTGGCACATAGTAAGCGCTTAACAAATGCCATCATTATTTGAGAAGCAGCATGGCTCAGTGGAAAGAGCCCGGGCTTGGGAGTCAGAGGTCATGGGTTCAAATCCTGGCTCCACCAATTGTCAGCTGTGTGACTTTGGGCAAGTCACTTCACTACTCTGTGCCTCAGTTACCTCATCCGTAAAATGGGGATTAAGATTGTGAGCCCCCTGTGGGACAACCTGATCACCCTGTATCCTCCCCAGTGCTTAGAACAGTGCTTTGCACATGGTAAGTGCTTAACAAATGCCATCATTATTATTATCTTCTCAGTTACACAGTTTCCTCAACTCTAAAATGAGGATTCTTCCTCTGACATAGACTGTGAACGCCATGTGAGACAGGGAATATGTCTGACCCTATTTATCTGTATCTATCCCAATGCTTAGAACACTGCTTGACAAATAGTAAATACTTAACAACAACAACAACAACAAAAAATAAGGATACCTATCGCGCTTCTTTAGGATGTGGAGAACCCAGAGTTAGCCCGGTCTCCAACCATTCAGTGCCCCAATCTGATTCCAATCGGAACTCAAACCAGAGTTTCTCGCTCACCACCTCTTTCTCCGGGGAAAAAAGAGCTTCAGAAAAAACGTGGACTCTTTCCACACCTCTGTTAATGCCAGGAGCCTGGACTCCCTCCCTCACCTCCTCAATCCACCTGTGCCTGTTCATCAAGGCAGGGCTCAGATTCACTGTTTGCTCACAGTGAGCCAAAAGCCCCCTGCCTTAGAGACTTCAGTGCACCCCATCCCCCCTCATCTTCCTCTCCCTTCCTTGTCCAGAACAGCCTGGGTTTGGACCCGGAGACGGCAGAGGAAAGGCGAGAGGGAGTTCAGAGCCGGCATGGAGGCCCATGTCTGCAGAGGAGTATTTAGGAGTGTACGTTAGTGGGAGAGACCCAAAGGTACTAATTCTATCTGTCCATTCCTGCCCAAACAGCAGTTTGGCCTGAGCAACACGGACAAGAATGCAGCAGGCAGCTGATGTGGTTTGGTGGCTGTTAATTCCAATCCTGCCTGGGAAGCAGAATAGCCTAGTGGAAAGAGTATGGGCCTGGGAATCAGAAGACCTGGGTTCTAATTTCAGCTCCATATGCCTGCTCTGTGACCATAGGCTCTTAATTTCTCAGTGCCTCAGTTTTCTCAACTCTAAAATGGGGATTCTCCCTCTTACATAGACTGCGAGCCTCATAAGGGACAGGATAAATGTCCCAATCTGATCGATCTGTATCTATCCCAGTCCTTAGAACGCTTCTTGACACAGAGTAAGCGCTTAACAAATACCAAAAAAAAAGAGAATTGAAGTCTGGCTGGGTTCTCCCAGAAGTTCCATCTTCCCAAGAACCAGTAGAGTGGACCTCTGTTAAGGCACTCGTGGCTTTGGTTTATTTTATTTTGTTAATATGGTTGGTTTTGTTCTCTGTCTCCCCCTTCTAGACTGTGAGCTCACTGTTGGGTAGGGACTGTCCCTATATGTTGCCAACTTGTACTTCCCAAGTGCTTAGTACAGTGCTCTGCACACAGTAAGCGCTCAATAAATATGATTGATTGATTGATTGATTTGGTTAATGGAAATTCACTCTCACTGATCAAGGTGGAGAACTGGAACACCAAGACCATAGTGCCACTCAACTGCAGGTCAGATCAACGTCAACATGTTCCCCCATCCTCTCCCTGAAATCCAACGAAAGCCCCTTGTCCACCTCACACCTGAGCAGGACCAGGACACTCATGCACAGGTGCTGGAGGTTGGGGGAGCATCTTTGAGGGAGCACAGCTGGAAACTGGGGGCAGGAAGGGAGAGCAGGTAGGCCAGAGCGACAAGGTGACAAATCCAGGGAGGAAGGATCTGGTGAGAGAGTTAAGGTCTCTAGGGAATTTTCCTGTGGTGGCCCTATGTCTGAAAGAATACACCCCCATTGGCCTAGCAGGGTTCAGGCAATGCACGTCTCTGGGGAATGGTTCCTCAGGAAAACAAACAGCAGAGTATTCCCTGGACTGCTCCAAACTGGGTCCCCCCCGAGGGTGAAAATCAGAAATCTCATCTGAACTGGAAACCATCCCAGCCGGAGATGGGCCAGGGGTCTGGCTCCTCTTTAATCTTATCTGCTTCTGATTTCTCTGACCCTCAACTGCAAGGACTATTTAGGGCTTGAGCTCTGGGAACGATGACGGCCTGGAAAATCCGGCTTCGCTATGTAAACAAGAGGCCCGTCTCAAAGTGGAAACCCTATCACTGTCACCCATCAGGGCCAGCACAGCCCAAATCAGCTCTCCAGGTTGGACTGGGTTGGTGCAGGAGAGGGTGTTTCAGTTCCTCGTGGGCAGCCAAAGAAAGGACGGTTGGACAAGGGCTGCCAGGGCATGGCTGCACCAACCAGGTTCCTGTTTTTTGATGTCCCCTGAAGGAAGGGGCACCACTCTGGCTCCTGGCTTTAGATCCAGGCATGTCTGGCCTCAGATTAGAGAGGCTCCAGGATTAGTGGGAGGCTGAGTCATGCACTGGCTGACCTAAGCTGCGTTTTCAGTTATCCAGGGTTCGGGCTGAGAGCGTGGGCTGGGGAGCGATTATTCAGGCCCTTAGTGCTCTGCCTTGGGCTGCTGCTATCAAGGTAGCGGGGAAGCAGCTCCATGAATCCCCGGGGCTCTGTGCTGGTTGCTGGAATCAGGGAGGAAGAGGTAAAAGAAGAACTATAAAGAATGTCAGGAGCCTAGAGAAGCAGCGTGGCTCAGTGAATAGCTCACAGGCTTAGGAGTCAGAGGTCATGCATTCAAATCCCGGCTCCACCAGTCGTTAGCTGCGTGATTTTGGGCAAGTCACAACGTTTCTATGCTTCAGTTACCTCATCTGTAAAATGGGGATTAAGACCGTGAGACAACCTAATCATCTTGTATCCTCCCCAGCACTTAGAACAGTGCTTTGCACATAGTAAACGCTTAACAAATGCCAATATTATTATTATTATTGTGGAGCTCAAACTGGTTCCTTCTGGGGTTTCATCGACATGTGGACAGGAAGTGTCCCAAGGGAAGGAAAGGAGAGCGGGGCCTCGCCTGAAGTTCCTCTCCCCATGCCCCACCCTAAGCCTCAGTTTGAGTCTTGGTGTTCCCAGGAATCCATTGTTCAGGCCCAAGGAACTTCCTATCAATCAATAGTATTTACTGAGCATTATTTATTAAGCATTTACTATGTGCAGAGATCAGTATTAAGCACTTGGAAGAGTAAAATACAACAGAGTTAGCAGACATGTTTCCTGCCCACAGTGAGCTTACAGTCTAGAGGGGGAGACGGGCATTAATATAATTAATTTATAATATATAATTTAAAGATATGAACATAAATGCCGTGGCATTGAGGGTGGGTCGAAAATCAAATGCCCAAAGGTCACAGATTCCAAGGCATAAATGACGCAGAAGGGAGAGGGAGCCAGAGAAAAGAGGGCTTCAGTGGGGAGGGCCTCTTGGTAGAGATGTGATCTTACTAAGGCTATGATATGTTTCCATTTCAAAGTCCACAGCTTCCTAAACTTCCAATACATCCCCAAGGCTCAGGGCAAGTCTCCCCAGTTAAAAAAAAAAATCATCCAGCTGACCAGAGATCAGCTAGTGGCCTTGAAATATGACCAACCCTCCCTGAGAGAGAACTGGGAAACTGAGGGAAGAGAGGGGCCTAGTGGAAGGCTCAGGACTGGGAGTCCAAGGATCTGGGTCCTAAGCATGACATTGCCATTTGCCTGCTCTGTGAACTCGGACAAGTTACTTACCTCTTCTGTGCCTCAGTTTCTTCATCTGTTAAATGGGGAGGAAATACCCATTCTCTCTCCCCTTAGACTGTGAGTGCCATGTGGGTCAGGGACCGTGTCTAACCTGATATCTTGTGTCTACCCCAGTGCTTAGTGTGATATGCTTGGCACATAGTAAGTGCTTAACAAATAACATTTTTATTTTTACTATTATTATTACTACTACTAAAAAGGGCAGGTTCTGAGCCTCAAAACTGCCAAGTTCTGAGGAGGAGCTCTAGAGGGCTTTAGTCAGCCAGTCTCCTTCCCTCAGGGTCAAGACTCTGCAGCCACCCTCCTCTCCATCCCTAATTCCTGGAGATTTCTTGTGTATACCCAAGAAGATGTCTCACGGCTCTAGAAAGACGATAGGGAGGGGAGGATTTTTTTCTTGCCTGGCAGAGGGACCCTCTAGCTGCAGTGGGTAGGGAGAGGATCAGGCCAGAGACAAGACCTTAAAAGCGCTAGTTTCTAAGGGATAAAGGGCTCAGAGCCCATCAATCAATCAATCGTATTTATTGAGCGCTTACTGTGTGCAGAGCACTGTACTAAGCGCTTGGGAAGTACAAGTTGGCACGGTCCCTACCCAAAAGTGGGCTCACAGTCTAGAAGGGGGGGTTCACAGCAGGTCCCTCCAGCTTAGGCCACGAAGCCACCCACTGAATGAGCCAGACATCGTGGACTCTCCTAACTAGGACAGAGAATAATTTCTGCAACTCCCAATTCTGCTGTCACCAGCTCCCAAATCTGATGCTCCATGCTAGTTTCCTATGACAATAGCTCATTGACTTTGCCGAGTTGAGCATACAAAGCAGCGTGGCTCAGTGGAAAGAGCACGGGTTTGGGAGTCAGAGGTCATGGGTTCTAATCCCAGCTCCCCATGTCTGCTGTGTGACCTTGGGCAAGTCACTTAACTTCCCTGAGCTTCAGTTACCTCATCTGTAAAATGGGGATTAAGACTGTGAGACCCAAGTGGGACAACGTGATCACCTTGTATCCTTCCCAGCGCTTAGAACAGTGCTTCACACATAGAAAGCGCTTAACAAATGCCATTATTATTATTATTATTATTATTATTATTATTATTAACAGTTTCACACTGGCCAGAGCAATAGCCTAACTTTGTTAAGCACTTATTCATTCAATTGTATTTATTGAGTGCTTACTCTGTGTGCCAGGCAGCCAAGCAAACTGGGTTGGACACAGTTCCTTGTCCCACCTGGGGCTCACAGTCCCAGTCCCCATTTTACAGATGCGGTAACTGAGATACAAAGAGGTTAAATAATACTGTTTATTAAGCACTTACGTGCAGAGCACTGTACTAAATGCCAGGAAAGAGTATACAAGTGGGAACAGGACACACAGACCCTGTCTCTCAAGGGGCTCAAAATCTTAGAGAAGCAGCACGACCCAGTGGCAATAGCATAGGCTTGGGAGTCAGAGGACTTGGGTTCTAATCCCGGCTCTGCCACTTGTCTGCTGTGTGACCTTAGGAAAGTCACTTAACTTCTCTGTTATATTACAGATATTCTTGGAAGATCCAGAATTTGCTGAAATTATTCAGCAATTATAATTGATGGTGGAGTCTTTCCGGAAAGAATATCTCAAGGGTCAAGTGGGAGTTACTCTGTTAAAGATCCCAAAGGGAAAATTATTGGCAAGTTTAAGCCAAAATCTGAAGGGTCACCTGAACCCCAAATGGACCAAATATTTTCATAAAATATTTTCATAAAATGGGGATGAAGACTGTGAACCCCACATGGGAAACCTGATTACCTTATATCTACCCCAGCACTTAAAACAGTGCTTGGCACATAGTAAGCGCTTAACAAATACCATAATAATAATAGTTATTATTATTATGAGGGTCTCACAATCTATGAGGGGCTCATGATCTATGAGGGTTCACAGTCTATGAAGTAGGAAATACAGTTTTTTGGGGGGACAGGCTCATCCCAAGGAGAAATGTCAATAAAAAGACTTCCTGTTCTTCAGTCCTCCTAAGGACAGAAAGAGCAGGCCTCTTTTTTGAGGAAAAGAAGAGAAGACTTTTTTGCTGCTAGGGTACAGTCTTTGCTGGGTTTGGCTACAGCTGCCCGAACCTTCCACAGGGACCGGAGCTGACTGACTTATCTTAAGTGTCACTCACATTCACTAAACACCAGGGCTAGGACAGTGGACCAGAAGGACACAGGACCTTAGCAGGAGGTGGAGATGAGGGTGAGGGGTCAGACTTGAAAAACCCTAAGCTGCCTGCTTCCCAGTAACCCTGACTGGTAAGTAGATAGCTAGGACAGCTTATCATTCATTCATTCACTCAATCGCATTTATTGAGCACTTACTGTGTGCAGAGCACTGTACTAAGTGCTTAGAAAGTACAATTCTGCACAAAGCCCTACCCACAACGGGCTGGCTCATAGTCTGGAAGGGGGGAGACTGATATTAAAACAAGTAAAGAGGCACCAATAGCACAGGATTAATGTCAGTGTCATCAAGATTGGCAGAGCTTGCCACTAAGACTGATAGACCACTATACTGGGCATATGCGGGACAGTGATCCCTGCCACCAAAGAGTTTACTGTCTTGCAGAGGTACAATAAATATAGGTTGAAGAATATACCAGAGTTAAGAGGAAGAGAAGAAATACAACTAACTCTAGGGGAATAAATGAAACAAAAGAAAATAAACACAGATAAATCCTTGAGGACTAAAGTGGCTGAAAGGAATGGGTGGCAGGTAAATTGGGAATCAATCAGGAAAGGCCTCCTGGAATTCATCTCCCTGAAATCATGGGAGCAGTGCTGCAGAGTCCCCAAAGCAAGGTCCCGTGTCTCTATCCCTGCCACAGGTTTCCCACCGAGGCACAATAATCAATCAATCCATCAGTCAATCAATCAGGATTCCACTGTGTTCTTCAGTCAATCAATGGTATTTATTGAATGCTTTCTGTCTGCTGAGCACTGCACTAAGAGTTTGGGAGGGTACAATACAGTACAGATGATAGACATGATCCTTGCCCACAAGGACCCGAGAGAGGGAGATAAACATTGAAATAAGTTTCAGTCACTGACACTGTCCTGACAGGGCTATGTGGAATCAGGGTGCTACTCTCCTTTGACACCCCCAAAACAGAGAAAATCAGAAGGGCTATGGCTTCGCAGTGGGGCCTGATGCCAAAGGACCAGTGGCTGCCTGCCTCTAAAATAATAATAATAATGATGGACTTTGTTAAGCCCTTACTCATTCAGTTGTATTTATTGAGTGCTTACTCTGTGTGCCAGGCAGCCAAGCAAACTGGGTTGGACACAGTCCCTTGTCCCACCTGGGGCTCACAGTCCCAGTCCCCATTTTACAGATGCAGTAACTGAGATACAAAGAGGTTAAGTGACTTGCCCAAGGTCACACAGCTGGCATGTGGCACGGAGCCAGAATTAGAACCTATGACCTTCTTACTTCCAGACCTGTGCTCTATCCACTACACCATGCTGCTTCTCTAGGGCCTCTCCCTTCCTTCCTGGGGCCCCTGCCCCAGAAGAGGATCCAGTTCCATTGAATCAGTGGGTTCTCCTGCAACAGGTCTTCCTAATTCACCATCTTGCATTCATTCAGTCATATTGCAATTGCAATTCAATTGCACCTCCACCCTCTTGGGCCCTGCACCAACGTGGGGCCTGTTCCAATCCAGCAGTGGCCCCATCACAGCAAGCCTGCCTCCCCATTTCCTCATCTCACCCCTCCCCTTTCCTTACCCTCCTGCACCCCAGGTATGAGCAGTAGAGGGCTGGGTATGGTGCCAGACACTCAACAGACTTGATGTTCACTAGCTGAGATGTCATGGAAAACTCAAAGGAAAGAAATCACCCTTTCAGCATTGGATGCAGTTGTATCAAGCCCTCCAGGTCTACATTTCCCACTGATGGGGGCCACTCCCTGTCTAAGAGGCTGTTCTCCCTTCACTCTCTCCACCTAGGGGCCAGCTAATCAATCAATCATTCAGTCAATGGTATCTATTGAGCACTTATGGTGTGCAGATCACTACCCTAAGTATTGGGAGAGTACAACATGAAATAATTAGTAGATATGTTGCCTGACTTAAAATAAAATCTATAGAGAGACAGACATCAAAATAAAATACAGTTTGAGGAAGCAACAGTGTAAAGAAGTGCTCTGAGGGTTAGGCATTGGGGGAGTTGGGATGGGGAGAGTATCAAAATTTAGGGGTGGTGATAATAATAATAATAATAATAATGGCGGCATTTATTAAGCGCTTACTATGTGCAAAGCACTGCTCTAAACACTGGGGAGGTTACAAGGTAATCAGGTTGTCCCAGTGGGGGCTCACAGTCTTAATCCCCATTTTACAGATGAGGTAACTGAGGCACAGAGAAGTTAAGTGACTTGCCTAAAGTCACACAGCTGACATTCGGCGGAGTGGGGTTTGAACCCATGACCTCTGACTCCAAATCCCGTGCTCTTTCCATTGAGCCACGCTGCTGCTGCAGACCCAAGTGCATGGGCAACACAGAAGGGAAGGAGAATAGGGTAGGGAAGTGAGATGTTCAATCAGGGAAGGCTTCTTGGAGGAGTTATGATTTTAAGTAGGGTTTAGCCCTTCCCCATCCATACCAGTGGGAACTAGAACTGTACTGCTCTGATCCCTCTCTCCTGGAACACAGGGACCTTGGGGATGATGGGGAATGGTGTCTCCCAGCTTTGAGCAAGCTTGATAACTATCCATACTCCCTCCAACCCCAGGTACTTCCCTGCTCTTGCTCAAGTAGTGGGATGCGTCTTTGACTTTAATCTATAAGCACCAGTCTTTCTGGGGAGAGAGCAAAGACCCAGACCCTCAGACCCCCTGTTCAAGACAACTGGGGTGTTTCCTGGCAGAGACCCAGGATATACATGGAACTGAAGTAGTATATTCCCCACTAGCTGTGGGAGCCAGCTGCTGGGCTGAGCAGTGGGGACCATTCCATTTTAACCTCTTGACACCTGGGTTAGGCTCTGTATAACTGGAAATGTCTCCCTAATGTCACCCCCAATCAAATCACTGGCAAGACAACTGCTTCTTTTTAACATGCTTTGCACAATTTATCCCAAGGGGGAAAGGGATTTCTGGAAGGGCAGCCTGCATTTGGCTAAGGATTCACCATTGTGTCCATCACTGGAGGGAGAACAGAGGCTCAGAGAAATATTCCTTTATGCATTATCTTGGCTCCAGGCTGCCTGGAGTTCAAGCATCTCCAGCTAATCTTCGATCTATCAGACAGCAGCTTTGCCTAATCCTCTGCCCTAATCCCCACATTTCAGCTGTCCTCTCCATCCACCTCCACTCCAGACTCACCTGCAGTTTGAGCTGATGGTACTGTGTCTACCCCAGGGCTCAGTATAGTCCTTGGCACATAGTAAGCACTTAACAAAAACCACAGTTATTATCCTTAGACATGTGGAGAGACGGCAGGGGCATCAACTCTGCAGTGAGGACCCAGGGTTCATCCTGAAGCAAGGGGAGGATGTTGGGTCACACACTTGCCTCTAGTCCATTACTCCTCCGGAACTCACTAAATTAAGTCAGTCCCATCTTGACTCCTCCATCAAGCTTTCTCTGATTCATTTCCCAGCACCCTGAGCTATATCATCCCTTTGGCCAACTCAATCACTTTTTTTTCTTTTAATGGTATTTATTAAGTGCTTACCAGGGGCCAGGCACTGTACTAAGCACTGGAGTCGATATGAGATAATCATGTTGGACACAGTCTATATCCCACATGGGGTTTGCAATCTTAATCCTCATTTTACAGATGAGGTAACAGGCACAGAGAAGTTGACTGGCCCAAAGTCACATATCAGACAAGTAGCAGAGTCATTATGAACTTATTTGTGTCCTCCTTAGTCCTCATGTCTGCTTTATTTATGACTTCTCCAGTTGTAAATATTTTTATATTTGTCTCCCCTGTTTATGTAAGCACCTTGAGGGCAGCACCGTGCCACTTTGTAATTCTGTACTTCCCAAGCCCTGGCACAGTGCACTACACCAAATTGGACACTTAATAAATGCTACTACTACTACTACTATTATTACTACTAATACTATTACTAATGCTCCTATTCCTGCTGCCACTAAAGCTAGATGAGATATGTTCATAGAACCTTGAGACAAAGAGGCCAGTGGCCATTTTAAGTTCACACAATCACTAGTGGGGTTAATTGGGTTAATCTTTTGTGGGACCCAAAGATTAGAGTTCAGGATTGATAGCTGGGCTTCTGGACTAGCACCCTGCCTGCTCAGTTCAATAGATCAATCAATGGTATTTATTGAGCACTTACTGTGCACAGAGCACTGTACTAAATGCTTGGGAGAGTACAACAGAACACAGTGAGCTTACAGTTTATGGGGGAAACCAACATTAATATAAATAAATGAATTATGGATATGTACTTAAGTGCTGTGGGAATAAGGGTGGGGTGAATATTCATTCAATCATATTTCAAACGCTTAGAGGATACAGATCCAAATGCATAGGTAATGCAGAACGAATTGGGGAAAGAGACCTTAATTGGGAAAGACCTCTTGGAGGAGATGTGTTCTTAATGAGGCTTTGCAGGTGGTCCAGCATATATGGAATGGGAATACCAGGCCAGACGGAGGATATGGAAAAGGAGTTGGTGGCAAGATAGATCGGGGTAGAGTAAGCAACCTGCTGCCAGAGGAGCGAAGTGTGTAGTTTCTGAAGGTAGGAAGGGAAGAGCTGACTGAGCACTTCATAGCCGATGGTAAGGAGTTTCTGTTTGTTGCAGAGGAGTGCAATCTCAGGTAGTTTTATCCACTGCTCAGGCTCAACAGATCCATCCACAAAATGGAGAGGTCAAAAGAGTCCCCAGCAGCCATGTTCCCATACTGAAAGGAAGGGACTGGGGAAACCAAAGTGCTGTTATTCGCCAAAGCCCCTGGGACAAGCCAGTAACCTTAGAGAATGTGCCCCTGGGATGTTTCCTGGGTTTGTTTTCTGGTTTCCGCAGTGGGACCCAAGAGGTCGGCCTCCCTTCCAGTCACCCAGTGCAGAGCTCAGCCGAAAGATGTTTAAATCAACATTGCTCTCCGCTACTCAGAACTGCCTGGCACAAGTTTGGCTCCGCAAACAAAGGGATTCCCAAGGGAATTTTTCCTTCCCTGGAGCTGCACGGTTTCCTGATTCCCACCTCTCTGTCGTCAATACTGACCAACAAGAATGAGCTACTCTATAGTCTAGCAGCCCCATCTGCATGAGAACACCCAGGGAACAAGATGAGTTGGGAGAACTCTGGGGAAAGCCTGAGACCCGTGCCCTGGAAAATGCCTCCAAGAATTTCTGAGCATATTGCCAAATCTGTTGTGAAACTGGTGTTCCTTGTAAACCAACAAAGTATTCTCCAGCATTTCTCCCTGGGATCTCATCTGCTCTACCAATGCCGGAACCCTGGCTTAGTGACAGAGAACTGAGCTCGATCCCAAGGGGCGCGGGAGTGATGTTATTTGAAGTTGGATTTTGGGAGGGAGGGGTAGTTTCTCCCTGTTTTGATGTTCTGAGAGAGTTTGGTTTACTAGAAAAGCAGAATGGCCTAGCGGAAAGAGCATTAGCCTGGGAGCCAGTCCCAACTATGCCACTCACCTCTTGGGTGATTCTGGGTAAGTCACCTAAATTCTCTGCGACCCTGTTTCCTCATCTATAAAATGGAGATTTTATACCTGTTACCCCTCCTACTTAGGCTATGAAAACTGGTTGGGGTAGAGACTGAGTCCGAACTGAATATCTTATATCTACCCCAGTGCTTAGAACGGTGCTTAGAACATACTAAACCCTTAATATTTATTATTATTATTATTATTACTGCCCTTTTTCAGCAGGTTGAGGGGTGGAAGGCGCTGGGTAAGACATCCCACCTTCCAGGCTCCAAGATTTTCCATCTGACCAACTTCTTGCAACCTCTTGCCCTTGGTATTTGGGGAGGACACACGGAGTTGACAGTGGTGTTTTCAGTGGGTATGGGGAGATTCAGGTGCTGAAAAGATTGATGTGTAACCAGTGGTCTTTCTATTTAGTGCCCAACTGTGGACTGTCCTTCAGCTTTGGGATGGTGCTGCTCTTGCAGTTTGTCCCTTTAACTTTTGCCCAATACTTTTAAAAGGAAGGTTCCCTTCTACAACTACCCAGAATCCCATACTTCTTCGATATGGTTTTAATTTGGACTTTGGTGTTCTCCCTTACTAATTTTCTGCTGCTCACCTTGCTTGAGGCCCTACTCCTGCTGGCCAAATGAAGCTTCTTGGGTGTCCTGAGGCAGTGAAGCCTACTAGAAAGAGCACAGGGCCAAGCATCAGGAGAGGTGGCTGCTTTGTGACCTTAGGCAAGTACTTAACTTCTTTGGTTCTTAATTTCCTCATCTGTAAACTACGGACTAAATACTTCTCCCTCCCTCTTAGACTGTGAGCTTCATGTGGGATAGAGACTTATCTGATATGATTGCATTGTATCTACCCCAGTGCTTCATCCAGTGCCTGGCACATAGTAAGTGCTTAACAAAGACCACTATTATTACTATTTTTGTCATCATCATCATTATTATCATTAATTATATCATGGTTGGTCTTTCTCTATCCTAAGTAGTCCAAAGCATCATTTTTGTGTTGGTGGACTCACTGCATTCCGGGACCTCAATGGCAGTGGTCCAGCCATTTTTTTTTATGGTATTTGTTAAGCACTTTCTATGTGCCGGGCACTTTTCTAAGAGCTGGGATAGGTATAAAGTAATGGGTTTGGATACAGTTCATGTCCCACAAGGGGCTCACCATTTAACCCCCATTTTATAGAGGAGATAACTGAGGCATAGAGAAGTTAGGTCATCAAAGGCCCAAAGTCACACACAGACAAGTAGAGGAGCTAGGATTAGAACTCAGATCCTCTGACTCCTAGGCCTGTGCTCTTTCCTCTAGACCATGATGGTACTCTAAGTGGCAGCTTCACCATTTAGAGGGAAATGTGACTCTAACCTTGAAGAAGTCAAATGTGAGCTCAATGATAGGTTTGAACTTCACAGCCATAAGGAAGGTTGGGCAACCTCTCTGTTCCACAAGCCTTTCCTCAGCCATCCCAACACACTAGCCCTTTCCCCCAAATCAGGCTGACTTTCCTTTCTATCAGCTCATTCCTGGGACACCTCCATCACCTTCCAACCAGTGGAAGAAATCCTTAGCTGTGTTAGGGTTTTCCCAGGGTGGTTTGGGACAGGATTCAGATCCTCTCTGGACTTAATATTCACTTGTACCATGGAGCTCACCTTACAGGACCATCAGCGATACTTCCTCTATTGGCTTAGGTTGAACAGTGAGCTTCCATTGCAAAATGATCAGGGGATGGCAGCTTCTGGGTGAGGTGCTGGGGAGGGGGAGGAGTTTTCTTGAGGGATCAGTCCTAGTCTTTCCTCCATCATTATTATTATTATTATTATTATGTTTGTTAAGTGTGTGCTAAGTGTGTGCTAGGTGTCAAGCACTGTTCTAAGCACTGGACAGATACAAGTTAATCATGTCAGACCCAATCTCCAACCCACAAGGGGCTCACAGTCCTCCACCATAGAAATGCCCCAGAAGGCTCACAGACATCCACTATAGAAATGTCCCAGGACTGTCATTTTGGGGATCTAAGCTCAGCTGGGATGGGGCAGTAAGGGAGGCAGAGAAGAATTCCTTAATAATGTTGGTCTCAGAAGGCTCTGAAAATCTGTTTGGTGGTGGCAGGGGCAGGGTGGCTCTTTAAAACTTTCCTCCCTCTACTGATCTTCTCCTTACCTAGGGGTTTACTCTCCTGTCAATGACAGGATTATCATTGGGATCGGAAGGAGGGCTACCTGTGAGGAGGGCAGTGTGTGTTAGGTGACTTTGACCTCCCAGCCTCTCATTGCACAGAAAGGAGGAGGGCTCCTAGATCTGTTACTTCCTCTTGCTGGTAACAGTTGACATTTAATGAGCATCCACTGGTTTGTCTCCCCCCTCACCAACAAAGGCCCTAAACTCCATCCCAACACATCCCTACAAAAAAGAAATCCCATTAGATGATGTTCCTTAAGGGCAGGATTCGGGTCCACTAACTCCTTTGACCCCAGTGCTTTATAGTGCTCTGCAAAGAGTCAATGCTCAGTAAATACCATCAACCGATTGACTGATTGAAAGGCGCCCTGATCCAAAGCATAGTTAGGTCTCTATGTCTAGGTTTCCATAATTCCAGAGGATGGCAGTCAGAGCTAAGTCACAGCTGAACTTTGAGGGTTCTAAGTAATAAATCAGGCAGGGAGGCTATTCTATCTTAGGATATCATGTTTAGGGGCATCTGGAGGGAGAGCCCAGGAGATTGTCAAAGGACAGATTCCGGCTAACAATAAGGGGACCGCCATGGACCCCAGGAGGTCCTGGTCCTGCCATGCCTGACCCTGAAAGAATGTGTAATGTGATCGTTCCAGGGGAGAAGGACAGGCTGACAGGCTGGGCTGCAGCTGGCTGCCATTCAGAACTGACACAATCCCACCCTATCCATGTCTGGCAGATAAGAGGGGAGCAGGCTCTGCGTTCCCTGTTGGCTTGTAATTAGAAAGAGAGAGGGAGCGAGAGAGAGGGAGCGAGAGAGAGGGAGCGAGAGAGAGGGAGCGAGAGTGTTAGCCTTCTAGAAAATGTCTAGAAATGTTTCTAGAAAGGTCGCTGGAAGTCAGGATCTTGCGGGTGGGAGGTTTGGGGACTGGAGAAATTCCACCAAAAGGCTGGAAAATAAACCCTATAACAATAATAGCTCTTAAGTAATAATAGCAATAATGATGACAGTGGGGCCTATTAAGCATTTACTCTGTGTCAAGCACAGTGCTAAATACTAGGTAAATACAATACAATCAGATCGGACATGGTCCCTGTCCCTTCAGTGGACCTGAGAGGGAGTTAACAAATGGGAAGTCCACCAGAAGGGGAAGTTTGTGAACTAGGGGGAAATTTTTAACAAATAACATTATTTGTTAAGTGATTACTATGTGGCAGGCACTGTTCTAAGCATTGGGGTGGATAAAAGCAAATCGGGTTGGACACGGTCCCTGACCTACATGGGGCTCACAGTCGCAATCCCCATTTTACATATGAGGGAACTGAGGCCCAGAGAAATGAAGTGACTTGACTTGCCCAAGATCACACAGCAGACAAGTGGGAGAGCTGGGATTAGAACTCATGACCCTCTGACTCCCAGGCACATGCTCTACTCATTATGCCATACTATTTCTCATGAAGCAAAGTATGATATGAAGAAGGAAGGGGAGGAAGTTTGCTAACACCAGGATGTTCTAGAATCAGGTTGAGCTATGGCTCTGGGAAACCAAGGGTCACTGCTGCACATTGGCTGTTTCTCCTTCTCCCCTTTGGAAAGCAGGGGGTATCTAAGTGCCTGCAAATCACCCAGTCAGGAGGGGGTTTGACCTTTCCAAAAACCAGCCCCAAACGCTGCAGGGAAGCCCCCACCCCCCAGGCACCCAGACTATAGCCAACATCTCCTGGTCCCAGGTTCCTGAATTCCTACCCTGAGCAACCTGCCCACTCAATCCCCCATGCTCCTTGATCTTTATTGGTCCCACCACCCCAGCTGCTGGAGCTCTGATTGCCAGAAAGGGGGACCCAATCTGGAGTGGTTCTGCTGTCAGCTGCCGTTTTTTTCCCCAGGGTCCAGTGTGTGTCCAGTTGCACTGAGAAATCCACTCTCCTGAGTTTACTGTCTGACTGCAACCCACTGGGTGTTAAGTGGGGCTGCCTCTGAGAAGCCCAGGGAAAGGTCACTGCCTAAAATTAGCCCTTGGGGAGTGCAGGGCTCCAACTCCCCAGCTGTGCTGGGGAGGCAATTGCTGCCAGAAGCAGCACTAAGAGGCAGGAGCATTGGCCTGTATGAATCCTCTCTTCCTGGGACTTACCTGCCCCTCTCCTGCCCACTTTCCTCCCCATCCACCAGAAATTCTCTCACCAATCATTCTGGGATTTCCCTGAATTTTCTGGGTCCCAACTCTTTGACTCCTTTTTAAAAAAACTCCCGTGCTGGGAGGCAGCAGCGTGGGACAGAGTCGAGGGTGGAGACTCATGTTTACTGTGCGGAAGGAGGCAATGGTGAACCACTTCCATATTTTTACCAAGAAAACTCTATGGACACACTACCAGAACAATTGCAGATGGAGGTGGGGCATTCTGGGAGAGATTTGTGCGTGGCGTCGCTATGGGTCAGAGACAACTCAACAGCACAAGTTAAGTGCTTATTATGTGCCAGGCACTGTACTAAGCACAAGGGTGGATACAAGCTAATCAGGTTGGACACAGTTCATGTCCCATATGGGGCTCACAGTCTTTATCCCCATTTTACAGATGTGGTAACTGAGGCACAGAGGAGTTGAGTGACTTGCCCAAGGTCACATAGCAGACAAGTAGCAGAGCTGGAATTGATACACAGGTCCTTATGACTCTCAGGCCCATACTCTATCCACTAAGCCACACTGCTTCATTTTCTCCCTCTCTTTAAGCCCCATAGCAGTCATTTCTCTTTCTTCACAGACCCTCCGGACCTATCCTTCCCCTCGCTCCTCATCTCTTCCCACAAAAGACTCAAGGCACTTTGACCTCTCCCCCTCAGGACATGACGCCCTTATCATCTGGGAAATCCAGATCCCTCTTTGTGACCTCGTCTCTGAAAGGGCATAGATGGAGAAGACTCCCCCAAAAGAAAGAAAACGAATTGCCCAGGGGCAGTTTGAGCTTAGGGGAGAGCACCTCAAATGGCAAGGGACCAGAAAATTTATATGACTGCATTTTCATGGACAAAGTGTGCAAGGGCTTCTTTCTGTGAAACTTAAGTCCACAGGTAGAGCCGTGCCACGAGCAGAGTCACTTTTGAAATAAAGGTTTCAAACCAAAGGAGAATGCTATTACAGTGGGGAGAATTGCTGAGGGCTGGCACTGAGAAACAAGGCCTAGTAGCCTTTGCTGACGACTGGAAGGGAGACAAGGCAACTGGCCGGCCCTTTCCCCATAGGCCAGCCCTGGCCCAGCCCCTACTCTAGGACTATTTGAGATTTGCAGCATCAACATCCTGCCCTTGGAAAGAAGGGGTGAAAGGAAGAGTAGAGGATGGCCTGCCTCATTCCCACCTGTTCTTCTCAAGAGATTCAAAAATGCACCTATGAAAATTGCAGCGGCTTTTAGGAACCAACACCAGGAGAAACTGGAGAGACCAGAAGTTCTGCTAAGCCACAGATAGTCACAGGACTTTGCCTCAAGTGAAAAGCTCAGGAGGGTTTCCCCCTCAGCACCCCTGAGGGGGTTGATGAACATTTCCCTCGGCTGTCCCTGGGTTGGGTGTCACTGACGGGGCACATGCCAGGGTACCCTGGGTGTGGGAGACAACCCCCCAGCCAACCTGCTCACCTATGCTATGGTCTGCTGAGCTGTAGGGTGCTACTGTTCATGTCCTTAAGTCTTGGGCAGATCAGGTTGGACACAGTTCATGTCCCGTATGGGGCTCACAGTCTTTATCCCCATTTTACAGATGTGGTAACTGAGGCACAAAAGAGTTGGCAGCACAGTCCAGGCTGAACCCAATCAGAAGGTCCTGGGGACAGGACCCTGGACTGACTCTGATGCTGCCTGGGTAAGTCACACTGGGTTGGTGAAATATGGAGGGGGCAAAGAAGAAGCATGGCCGAAGAAGAAGCATGGCCTAATGGAAAGAGCACAGACCTGGGAGTTAGGGGACTTGAGTTCTAATCCTGACTCCACATCTTGCCTGCTGGGTGAGTTTGGGCAAGTCACTTTATTTTTTGGGTCTCAGTTTCCTCATATATAAAATTGGGATTTAATACCCATTCTACTTTCCACTTAGCCTGTAAACCCCAGGTGGGACAGGAACTGCATCTGACCTGATTATCTCATATCTACCCCAGTGCTTAGTACAGTGCTTAACAAATGTCACAAGACCAAGCGAATCCTCAGCCACCCTCCACAGGTAGACCCAGGACAGCCCCAGACCAAGGGATCAAGGCGCTGTCTCTTCACTCCAGTGGGCCTGACATGCCCAAGCCTTAGGGCTGAATTGTCTGCGGCTGTGGAAAATGGCCTGAACTCCAGCTTTATCTAGCCATGGCCTGGGGAAAACTCTCAGCTCCCCTCCAAGACCCTAGCAGTGAACTGTTCTCTTCCTTCATTTCAAACCACTCAGTCTCTGGACCTAATCTGTTGGCCATCAAGCAGAGGTCTATTACTCTCCCTCCCCTGACCAGGAGCATCACCTGCGGAGTTCAGCAATGATTCTAGGGTCCAGATTTGGATTGCAAACTGCTTGAAGGAAGGCCTTGTGTCACCTAACTCTATTGTACTCTCCCAAGCACGTAGTACATTGGCCTGCGATGAATCAGTCAATCAATATAAGCCCTTGGGAGAATACAACAGAGTTGGTAGACAGCACGTTCCTTGCCCACAATGACCTTGTAGTTGCTATGTTTGGTCCTGCGAGGAGCAAAACAATCTCTGCTTTTATTCCCTCTCAGTCTTCCTCTGTAGTGCCTTCTCATCACAGTTTCCACCTCGTATGCTCAGGAAATCTGAGGCTCAGAGAGGGGCAGTGATATTTATAAGGTTGCACAGGGAATCAGTGAGGGAGTGGGAGAAAAATCTCAGCTCTCCTATCTAGATTGTAAACCCCTTGAGGACAGGTGTCTACTAACTATTCTCTTTCCAAGCACTTAAAACAGTAGGCGCTCAATAAAAGTCACTGATTGATTGACTGATTCCTTTCACCACCTGGATCCTTTCTTCACTCCAGCCCTCTTTAAAAGCAAGGCAAAAGGAAGGAAATCTTTTGGCTCTGGCTCATCTTTCAGTAGAAACAATTTTCTCTGGCCCCTTATCTTCCAGCTCAGGTGATAGTGTCCTGTCTTGTTATCAATTAGCTCAGAGGACACAATATCATCAGCCTTCCTGCATTTGGCAAAGGCTCCCCCTGACCATCAGGACCAGGCTAAAAACAGTCTTGTCTGTCTTCACCCACGGGTGATATCTTAAACAAAGCAGAAGTCTGACCTGCTGCTATCAAATTCCAGAAACATTTGGGGCAACATCACCAATAATAGCTTAGTCCCAGGCCCACACTTTGACTGGCTTCTCTCTTGCCTCCTTTATCGAGGGATGTCGGGGCAAGAGTGGGGGTGTGGGTGGAGAGCCCAAGGCAGATACAGAGGATTCAGAATTGCTATCCTGGACTAAGGAAAAGAGCATGCTGCTGAGTGACGGGAGTAAAATTCAACTCATAGCGCAAAAATCATCAGGAGCTGCTGTTACAGCTTCTTCCTGCTCCTTCTTTCTAATGTGGGTCAAACAGGCTGGAGGCCCTGTCTCCTACAAGGCTCTGGAGTTCTTTTCCCATGATATTAAATCCCGTGGAAGCCGGGATGTGTGCCTGTTTTGTTGTCTGTCTTCCCCTTCTAGACTGTGAGCCCATTGTTGGGTAGGGACCATCTCTATATGTTGTCCACTTGTACTTCTCAAGCACTTAGTACAGTGCTCTGCACACAGTAAGTGCTCAGGAAATATGATTGAATGAATGAATTAATGAATGGCAGGTCCCATTCAGCTCATGAGGGTGAAGCCACCCTGTCCTCTACCAGCAATCTCTGCAGTCATTCAGTCAATTGTGTTTACTGAGTGCTTGCTGTGTGCAGAGCACTGTACTAAGCACTTGGGAAAGTACAATAAATAGACACAATGCCTACCCACAACATTCACCCTAGGGGATTCCTGGGCCCTGGATCACTCATGGAGTAACTGGTTGAAGTTTCTCCCAAGCAGGGACTCGATCTGTTTAGCTGGCTCAGTGAAAAGGTGCCCCAGATGCCAGTCACTCTGTCCCCATGCTGATATGAAAGAACCAAAGTAGCCCCAAGATCCTCGAGGATCAGGGACACATTTTAGCAGAATGTTGGGATAAAGTTATTTGGAAGCAAGAACCAAAAAAAGGCCTGGTTCATCGATCTCAGAAGCAGGCCCAGCTGCAGATATTCAACAGCACCCCTGATATCATGCATGACAGCATCCTATCCCGCTACACTCCCACAACACGCTACGCAGCCCAACAGAATGACATCATTGTGACACGATGCTCTTGCTGTGTAGTGCAATGGCATCCGAGGCAAAGTCTTGCTGATGAGAGATTGTCAGCCACCAAATCACTAGTGCTTCTTACCAAGAGCCCTTGTCCACTTGGCTCTGAGCTACCAACTTTCACCCTGCAAATGGGTTAGTTCCTGCCCCTCTGCTGCCCACTTTATGATGGATGGGGGTGTAACTATTTCTGAGAAACTGTGGTGAGAAACTTCCCACCATCTTTGGGAAGGTTGGTGGCTTTGGGAGGGCTGGTATGGCCCTCTGAGGTGATGACCAACTTTGCTGATCATCTGAAGCCAGTTCTGCTCGGCTAACCCACAATAAAGGGCTCTGGGCTGGACCACAACCTCCCTGCTCTAACCAGTTACTCAATCCCCATAGCAGGGGATGATGAGAAATGGGTGAGGGGGGCATGTGAGGGCCCTGGTACACCAAAAAGCAATGCCACTCTGGGCTCCATAGTGGGGTGCAGGGCTCTGGGAAGTTCAAGTTTGAGAGGAAACAGTTAGAGGCCCCCCAGAATGAAGAACTGAAGGGGGTAGCTTTTCAGTCACTTCAATAAGAGTCCACTTCCTTTTGCAACCAATTCCACTCCCTTCGGCATTCCAGCTTTCTTTGCTTCAACCCAACAGCTAGGGTCAATGAAGCAGGATTCTTGGCCCCAAAATGTATCACCCAGCCCCCAGATGCTGAGAAGTAGCATGGCCTAGTGGATAGAGCATGAGCCTGGGAATCAGAAGGACCTGGGTTCTAATCCCAGGTCCACCACTTGTCTGTTGTGTGATCTCAGACAAGTCACTTCACTTCTCTGTGCCTTAGTTACTTCATCGGTAAAATGGTGTATGATTTTGAGCCCCATGTGTGCACAGGGACTGCTTAGTGGATAGAGCAAAGGCCTGGGAATCAGAAGGACATGGGTTCTAATTCCAGCTCCACCACATGTCTGCTGTGTGACCTTGAGCAAGACACAACTTCTCTGGGCCTCAGTTACCTCATCTGTAAAATGGGGATAAGAGTGTGAACCCCACTGGGACAGGGACTGTGTCCAACCTGATGAACTTGTATCTACCCCAGCACTAAGAAAGTACTTTACAAGTAGTAAGCACTTAACAAGTACCATTATTACTATTATGTCCACCACAATTTGCTTATATTCACCCCAAAATTTAGTACAGTGCCTGGCACATATTAAGTACTTAATAAATACCACAGTTATTATAATTAGGCCAGCAGAGTTGGTCAGAAGCCAGGCAAACTCTGGAGCTGGCTCTGGGGGTGGGGATAGCCACCATTCTAATGCCCCACTTGCAGAGCTCCTCTTTTGCTCCTTCCTTTCCACCCTCACTAGTCTGTAAACTCCCTAAGGTCAGGGATCATATCTACTTATCTCTCCCAAGTGTTTAGTACAGTGCTCTGCACACAGTAAGTGCCCAATAAATACTATTGATTGATTGACTGAAAAGAGCTCCTGAGAAAGAGGCGGTCAGCCCCTAGGCTCCAGACCACCAAACCCACGTATCCTCAGGAAGGGCCCGGTGTGGGGGTTGAGGGTCAGAGGGACATAATCTGGGGGTAGGGAGAAGTGGGGCAAGGAGAGGGAATGAAAAGCACTCACATTGCAGCCTCCCAGCACCTGTCGGTGTGGATAAATAAAGCTGTGCCATTTCAGGCTCGATTTCATTCACCACCAGGGCCTTGGGCTCCTGCAAGCCCGGCCTGAGCTCCAACCTCCTCAAACAGTCGAGACTTGAAGCCCGCAGCCTGCTGAGGGGCCAAGGGGTACTTCATTGGCTCAGCTGTATCAATCCAGTCTGTCGGGTACATTGATCTCCCTCAAGGCGGTCTCCCAGTAATCTCTCTGGCAGTGCCTCAATCCAGGAGTTCCCACCCCCTTCCCCTCCTCACCTTCTGCTCGCTCTCTTCCTCAGTCTTGGGCCAGCTATAGATCTCCTCAGCACCCTCAGCTGTTCCATGTTGTCTCCCAGCTTCAGCAGCTGATGACAGTTGGGGCGGGGGCATGGAAACGGGGGTAGGGGAAGACTCTCTCTTTTCCTGCCTTGGGGCTGATAGAGGAGCCGCTGGAGAGAGGAAGCCTTCGATCCCAAAAATGACCACTTCTCCTCCTGTTGCTACAGTCCCAACTCGGGACAGAAATCCCAAGGGACTAACCGTGGCCCGCTCTGATTAGCCTTGGCTCCGTGGTGGCTGGCCAGCTTGGATTACCTGTCCAGCAGGGTCCCTCCTAGGGGTGATGGGGCTCCCTCTAGAATGTAAGCTCATTATGAGCAGGGAATGCATCTGCTAACTCTGTTATATTGTTATACTATCCCAAATGCATAATATAGTGCTCTACACAGTAAGCACTAAATAAATACTATTGATGATTGATTGATTGAACACTCTACTCCCCCAGGAGATGGTGAGTAAGCTGCGGGTAGGGGCCAGGGCTGCAACTCTGCACCTGGTGGGCTAATTTTCTGGGGGGTGGAGCTGGCACCCAAAAGCTGGGATCAGGGCAGGGACACCTGGGACCCAGAGTGGCCACCTGTCCTGGGGAAAACTTTCCAGCGGCATGAAATGAGTGTTCTCTGAGCTCCAATTCCAAATAGCTCCTGTATTACCAACTGCCTTAAATAGTGATGGCCACCTCCCCCACCTCACAGAACTCAGAGGGTCTAAAAGTGGCCCTGGGCAGGTATTGTGGGGGGGTTTCTATGTCCTTCAGCTGTTGTCACTGTCTGTCCTGGACAGGAACCAACAGTGATCGGTGCCCACAGGCACCCACAGAGCTCAAGATTGGCCATGCTGAAGGTCTGCTGGATTGTAAGCTCCTTGAGGGAGGGATCATGTCTTCTAAATCCATGATGCAGGCCAAAGTGCTAAGTACAGTGCTCTGCTCACAGAAGTTGTTTGAACAATTGATTTCAGGGCCAGCAACAACCAGAAGGAGAAAGTAGCATTAGGGCAAGGTGGCAGGGAGCATCTCCAGCTCAGCATGAAATGCCCAGTTCCTTCTGACCCAGTTAGCTACCAACACGAGAAGTTAGAAACTCACTCCAGTGCCAATCATAAGACTGGGCTGGCTCCCCTCTCCCTCTTTCCATCCCACCTCAGCCTCCTGAAGGTAGCGAATCTGCAAAGTGCATCGGTCTGAGGGGGATGGGGGGGTCCTAGAATCCATGCCGACTACTCCTTACAGACCTTGGCCGAGAGCCTCCAGGAACAGAAGGGATCTCTTGCCCTGATTTCCCCCAGATCGCTCCTCCAAGCCCAAACACTATTCTTCAAAGGCTTGGGCTAGTCTGCAGATGTTGAAGTCCCCAAGGTCTCATCTGCACTTGCCAACTGCCAAGCTAAATGGTCAGCCTATCCCCTTGAGAAGTGTCCAGTGAAATTGGTCATCTGGGACAGAGGAGCTTGCTAACATGGCTAGAGGGGCCCAATCAAACAGAAGTTCAGGAAAACTGCTATCGTTCTCTCCAATTCTCTTACAATGGCCTGGGTCTCACTCCAACCTTAAGCAGATTCAATCTCACAAAGAAGTGGTATGTGGTAACTTTGCCTCTGTATCTGCATGCCCCCTCCCTCCCTCTCTATCTCATTGGGGGAGTTGATCCAGGGTAAAATCCCAAGACACTCATCCTGTCTTGGAATGTGTCTGTTCATTGTTCTGTTGTACTCTCCCAAATGCTTAGTACAGCGCGCTGCACACAGTAACATACAACTGACTGACCAACATTTTTTTTGATGGCATTTATTAAGCACTTACTATGTGCAAACCACTGTTCTAAGCACTGGGAAGGTTACAGGGTAATCAGGTTGTCCCACGGGGGGCTCACAGTCTTAATGCCCATTTTACAGATGAGGTAACAAGCACAGAAAAGTTGCATGACTTGCCCAGTCACACAGCTGACAGTTGGTGGAGTCAGGATTTGAACCCATGACCTCTGACTCCAAAGCCTGTGCTCTTTCCACTGAACCATGGTGGATTCCTCCAGCAGCAGTTTGGGGTGGAATGTCTTCCTGCGATTCTGCTTCTCCTCATGCAGCAGAGTCTTAAGCCACCTCTGGGTCTCCTTGCTTATCATGGGCCCAGGCTGAGTTGCTTTTCATGGCCTGAATAATTCCTGAGCTATTTTTCTTGACCCCACTCAGCTTCAGAGAGGAGACAAGCATCTTGTCATAGCAAAACCACCTTTACACATAGATATTCCACCTGCTCCAGGGGCAAACTAGACAGACTCAATGGTCATTCCTTTGACCCTTAACCAGGGTTGTTTAGAGAAACAGGAGGAGGGCAGGTTTCTCTAGTAACTACATGCAGGAGTATCCTCTCTGCTTCCTTGAATCGTGTTGCATTTTGATTTACGTTTTCCCTTTCTGTACACGGTTGCCAGTACTCTACTATAAAGAACATTTCCAGCTCAGGGGCTCTATGAAGGGTTTTAATGGATGGATGCATTCTTCATAATTCCTGGCATTTGCCCCAAAAGCCCCTAGATCCACCCAGACAGCATCTCGTTATCTTTGAAGGGCAGTACTGTGCCAATCTGCAGTCAGACAGCAGGAAACAAACTCATTAACTTCCTGAGCATAGCTTAGCAGCTTCTAGTCCTACAGGGCCAAATTGCAAGATAAAGCACTAGTTGATAAGTCCCTTTTGTTGGCAGTTTAATGTGATCATAAACATTTGCACCATTCAAAAATGGACAGGATCCTATAAATGTTTTTCAACCTGACTCCCATCCTCAATCCCTTTCTCAAATCACATCTCCTCCAAAAGGCCCTCCCTGATTCAACTTTAATCTTTCCACCCTATATACCACCCCCAACTGCCACTTGAACACTTTTCTTTTCTTCACTTTTCTTTCCCCCGATTCCTCCAACCATCATAGTACTTACGTTCATATCTCTGTACTCTATTACTTTGTACCTGTAATCTATTTTCACATCAATCAATCGTATTTATTGAGCGCTTACTATGTGCAAAGCACTGTACTAAGCACTTGGGAAGTACAAGATGGCAACATATAGAGACAGTCCCTACCCAACAGTGGGCTCACAGTCTAAAAGACATATATACATATATACAGACCACACACTAAAAGCTAGGACTTTTAGCCTGGACACAATTTCACCATTCCAATTGTTCTTCTAATAATAATAATGGCATTTATTAAGCGCTTACTATGGCCAAGCACTGTTCTAAGCACCGGGGAGGTTACAAGGTGATCAGGTTGTCCCACGGGGGGCTCACAGTCAATCCCCATTTTACAGATGGGGGAACTGAGGCCCAGAGAAGTGAAGTGACTTGCCCAAAGTCACACAGCTGACAGTTGGCAGAGCCGGGATTTGAACCCATGACCTCTGACTCCAAAGCCCGGGCTCTTTCCACCGAGCCACACTGCTTCCCTTCTGGCTTTTAACTTCCCAAGCGCTTAGTACAGTGCTCTGCACACAGAAAGCGCTCAATAAATACGATGGATTAACTCCCCATTTAGTCAATCGACGCTATTTACTGAGTGCTTGCTTTCATTCACTCACTCAATCGTATTTATTGAGTGCTTACTAAGTGCGAAGCACTGGACCAAGCCCCAGGGAGAGTACAATATAACAGCTGATGGACGCGTTCCCTGCCCACCAGGATCTTCCAATCTAGAGGGCCCACTGTTGGGTAGGGACTGTCTCTATATGTTGCCAACCTGTACTTCCCAAGCGCTTAGTACATGTTTCCCCCACTAGATGGTAAGCTTCCTGAGGGCATCGAGATCAACAAGGGGGAACCAGCCCACTTGGAGTACCTGCTGTTCCCGATGCATTCAGCGGCCATCACGGGGCTGGCCACCTGTGTCCCCAAGTCCCTCCTGGCCACCTGCTCCCTGGACCGATCTGCCCGCATCTGGAACCACGAGACCAAGTAAGGTGGCGGGGTGGCTGGGATCCTGTGGCTCAGTGGAAAGAGCCCGGGCTTGGAAGTCAGAGATCACGGGTTCGAATCCCGACTCTGCCTCTTGTCAGTTGTGTGACTTCAGGCAAGCCACTGGACCTCTCGGTGCCTCAGTTACCTCATCTGGAAAATGGGGATTAAGACTGTGTGCCCCACGGGGGACAACCTGATTACTTTGTATCTACCCAGATAAGCAGCATGGCTCAGTGGAAAAAGCATGGGCTTTGGAGTCAGAGGTCATGGGTTCAAATCCCGGCTCCGCCAATTGTCAGCTGTGTGACTTTGAGCAAGTCACTTAACTTCTCTGGGCCTCAGTTACCTCATCTGTAAAATGAGGATGAAGACTGTGAGCCCCCTGTGGGACAACCTGATTGCCTTGTAACCTCCCCAGTGCTTAGAACAGTGCTTTGCACATAGTAAGTGTTTAATAAATGCCATCATTATTATTATTATTATTACCCCAGCACTTAGAACAGTGCCTGACACAGAGTAAGTGCTTAACAAATACTATTATTATTTCTAGACTGTAAGCCAGTTGTTGGGTAGGGACTGTCTCTATATGTTGCTGACTTGTACTTCCCAAGCGCTTAGTACAGTGCTCTGCACACAGTAAGCGCTCAATAAATACAGTTGAATGAATGAATTTCAGTGTATTCTGCCTAGTGCTTAGTAAAGTACTCTGCAGTCAGTGCTCAGTAAATATTATTTATGCTTAGTAAATATTATTTATTGAAGAGAAATATGAGCACCACCACTATTGGATCAGCCCCATGGCCCAGGAATGTGTCACCAATAGTGGCACCAGGATGACTGGAAGAAACATGGACTAGCTGTTCTTTCGTACTCCACCCATCTTGGCTGAGGATGGACCATCCAACACCCTTAACTCTACCCCTCTCCATCCCTAATTTTCCTTCCAGTGACCCAGCATGGATCACTCATATCTGGATGTATCCAAACCCACCTTTAAACATATAGGCACTTTCAGCATGGCTTTATGTGGGAACAGATTTCATGTACACACCATCCACAGGGTGCCACTTTCATGCTGAGTGTGTGACCCTGGGAGTGTGGGTTTTGGAGAACAGTAAATAATGTCCTTTCTGGCTATTCCCCTTCCTATCTGACAGCCATCATCAACATAATTAACAATGGTATTTATTGAATGTTTGCTAAGTGTAGAGCACTTTATGAAGTGCTTGGGAGAGTACAATACAACCGAATCAGTACACACATTTCCTGCCCACAACGAGTTTGCCACTCTCCCCCCTTTCAAAGTCCTTCTAAAATCACATCCCCTCCAAGAGGCCTTCCGTGGCCAAACCCTCATTTCCCCTCTGCATCACCTATGCACTTGGATCTGTATTCCTCAAACACTTTGATACTCACCCCAGCCCCATAGCACTTATGTACAAATCCTTATATTCTATTTCCCCTACTTGTAATTTATTTTAATATCTTCCCCCCACCATAAGCTGTAAGCTCCTACCAACACCATTGTATTGTACGTTTCCAAGGGCCTAGTACAGTGAGCTGCACGCAGTAAGGGTTTAGTAAATATCATTGATTATCACCCACACCCTAGGCAGCCCTGAACACCATGTTATCTTGGGAAAACCAATCACCAAAGGGTTGAAAAGGATCCTAAGAGGTCATATCATTCAGCCCCCTGCCTCTAAAAAGGACGCTGTCCAACCTTCCTAAGCCAAGGAGAATCTAAACCATTTATAAAGACCTCCAAAGAGCGAGAGGCCTTTCATTCCACTGTTAAACAGCCCCACGTCCCTTTTGCAGCAGTTTAAGCCTCACCTCCGTGCCAGCATTCTTGTACTGAGAACATGGAGTTAACTTTCTGCGACCCCTCAGAGACACGGAGTGAAGTCACAAGCTATGTTTAACATGGAACACGAAGAATGTGCTGAAGCTTTTTTCAGCCAAGAGAGGTTCACGGATCCCTGGCACAGAGAGCCCCTGATCGATGGTTATTCCCTTTCTCCATGGACACAGGAGGTGGAGGGGTTCTCCTGGAAAAGGTCTGGGCTATTTGAGACACAGGCCTGGCTCACTGGCCAAAAGCACCTCCCTTTTAAGATGGGGCAAAGTACAACAGCTGAGCTTCATAAGGGTACTTAAGTACTTATTATGGGCTAAGTGTTTGGGTATCTACAAGACAGAAACAGTACCTGTCTCACATGAAGTTCACAACCTAAGAGGGAGGGAGAGCATTTTACACACAAAAAAACTGAGGCACAGAAAAACAAAGTGACGTGCCACTTAACAGGCCACTGGTAGAGCTGGGATCAGAACTCAGGTGTCCTGACTGCCATCCCATGAGTTTTCCACTAGACCACACTGCCTCCCTTAATGATCAAAAGTCAGTTTTGAACCCCCATTGGTTTCTCCTCGGGCTCTGCCAGTTTAAGGCAGCTTTGGGTGGCAGAGAGTGGGAAAACTGAAGGACCTTGGATTGAATTGGGCTATACAGCAATCTGGTCACCCTGCAGGTGGCTGCTGCCCCAGCCCCAAACCATCAGCCTTCCCTTGGGCTGTGTCCCAGGGGGAGTTTGGCCCACTCCCCTTGCACAGCGATGACCAACCCTACAGCCATAAAATGACAGGAGGCTCCACCACGGGAGGGGTATCTGGCCCTTGTTTCTCCTCCACAGCAGGGTCTCCTGACACCCAGACCCTCAGAAAGCAAGGCATCTGAAGAGTTGACAAGCATGGGACACAGAGCTAGCTGAAATACACTCCCCCCGGCCACCCACCCAGCACTCTTGGTTTTTCCGTTTGCTCAGGCTTTGATTTCCACCTTCAAGATAATTCCTGAGGTGGGGAGGAAGGAGGAGGGCAGCTGTTGTCATGACAAAATGGAAGCTTTAATTGAGGTTTCTTCCCCTCCCATTACCAAAGATCCGGAAGGCATGGAAGGCAGCATGGGCTGATGGATAGACCATAGATTTGGTAGATAGACCACAGGCCCTAGGAGGCCAGGGTTTGCATCCCAGCTCTGCCACTTGCCCACTGTGTGACCTTGCCAAGTTATGTAACCTCTCTGTGTCTCTTTTCCTCATCTGTAGAATGGTGAAAAGAATCCCTGCCACTCCTTACCTTACAGGCATGTTTTGAGGGTAAAACAATGGGAAATGGGTGTGAAAATAAAAGTGCTCCACCCTGCTTGGTGCCAGCTGGACCCTTGCCCAAGGGCAGAGGAATGGCTGGGAGGGAGAAGTCAGTACTGGGGGAGCAGGTAGAGGGGATTGGAGTAAAATGGCAGGAGAAAAGAGGAGGGGAAAGGCCATGGTTTGGAGAAGTCAGCAAAGTAAGTGAGGAGAAGTCTGTACGGCCTCTCTCTGGGCAGAAAAGGGGAATTGAAGCTGGTGAATTGTGCTTCTGAGAGGTGAGAGTGGAGTGGGGGAATGGACGCTCCAAGTGATTTAGGTGGGTGGGTGAGAGAAGTGGGGACTGAGCCAGAGGGCAAAGCTTGGCCTGTACCTTCTCATTCTGGTAAGAGGAGGCAAGGGGGCAGCCATTCCTCACAGGAACAGTCCGCTCCCTGCCCTGAGAAGCTGGAGCCCTGTCCCATCCTGAGCTGTCAGCTTCTTTATAGAACTAGGGCAGAGGATCATTTCACCCAAACACCCAGTTTGTCTTCTGGGCCACACCTCTGCCGCCCAGCTTCTGGAGCCCCCGGACCCCCTGCCTGCCCTGGTCACAGAGGAACCTCAGTTCTGCTCTTCACAGGGCTGTCTTGACACCCTGGCTCCTTACAAAGCAGGGAATGAGCCCTGTTGGTTTTATCCCTTCTCAGCCAGCCAGTCTCCCTTCTCTAGAGTAGGCGAGTTGTCCTTCGGTTCAAAGATGGCCCCCTCTTTTAGATGGAGCAAAACACAAGATCACTTCACTACCAGAGAAGCAGCGTGGCTTAGTGGAAAGAACATGGGCTTAGGAATCAAAAGGACCTGGGTTCTAATCCCAGCTCTGCCACTTGTCTGCTGTGTGACCTTGGGTAAATCACTTAACTTCTCTGAGCCTCAGTTACCTCATCTGCAAAATGGGGATTAAGAGTGTGAGCCCCATGTGGGACGGGGACTGCGGCCAACCTGATTAACTAGTGTCTACCCCAGCACTTAGAATATACTTGGCATACAGTAAGTGCTTAACAAGTACCATAATAATAATAATAATAATTATTATTATTATTATTACTCTCTAGAGTCTTCCACCCCAAACGACATCTGCTCCCTTCTAGACTGTGAGCCCACTGTTGGGTAGGGACCATCTCTATATGTTGCCAACTTGTACTTCCCAAGCGCTTAGTACAGTGCTCTGCACACTGTAAGCGCTCAATAAATGCAATTGAATGAATGAATGCTCCACTACCCTTCCTCCACTGCTGTCCTCACAGCCCCGACTCTTTCCCTGCCTCCACCCTGACTCATTTCTCCTCCTCCCCCGACTGAAACTGCCTGCAGTCCTTCCCTGGGCTACTATATGTTGCCGATTTGTAATTCCCAAGCACTTAGTATAGTGCTCTGCACGCCGTAAGTGCTCAATAAATACGATTGAATGAATGAACTCTCAGCAATCAATTAGTCAATCATATTTATTGAGCACTTACTGTGTGAAGAGCACTGTACTAAGCATTTAGGAGAGAATAATATAACAGATTTAGTAGATATGTTCCCTGCCCACAAGGAGCTTACAGTCTTGAGGTAGGAGACAGATATCATATAAATAAATTATATTTATTTATAGCAGCCCACTGGGTGGCCATGCTGGCACGGCAGTGCCTGCCAGAGGTGAGTTCGAGACTCTCTTTGGTTTTGTCCTGTGTGCAGACATGTTGAGCCAGGTCAGCATGGCTGCATGGTGCAGGAAGGGATCAGGACCAGACCTGCCATTCTCCAACTGGGAGCCCCCATAGACATGAGGATCACCAGAGAGCCCGGAGCCAGCCACCACAAGATGTAGCAAACTGTGCGGGCCTTCAGAAAAACTCAAACCTCCTCTTGGGGGGACCACATTGGGTTGGGAGGTCAGTGACTCAACTAGAACACGGGAAAGAGAGCCCGTGTTTAATGGAAGGCTTCCCATCATGAAGCATTTAGGATGGGCCATTTTGTAGCAGGACAACTTTCATTTAACTGGCGCCCTTGTGCTTTCTAAACTCCCAAATGATAACTTCTCCTAAAGAGAGTAGCTATAGGGAGCTTCCCTCAGACCTGTGAGCAAAGAAGCGAGTTTATGGGAGAATGTGAGTGAAAAACAAAAACACAAAAACAGAGGGTGGGAGACACAACAAGTAAAAATATGGGAGAAAACTGGGTGCAGGGTGGGAAATGAGAGAGAGAGAAAAAAAATTGATGGAAAGTGAAATAGAGAAAGAGTTGAGTGGGGAGAGTGAGCGAAAGAAAGAGTTAGAGAGGTTAGCAACCAAAGTCAGAGGTATTCCTGGAAGAATGTTGAAACAGATAGGCACACTCCAGCTCCTCGCGGCCGCCCATCTTTGGCTACCTAGATAACAGGCGTGCTTTTCCAAAAGAACTGAACGCACTTTCCACTGAATATCTCAAGTGTCAGGGGAACCAGAGAGAATGTCAAAAGGTTGGTTGCTCCCCCCCAGGATTATTCTGATAACACATTACTTCAGAGCCTTTCCACGGTCTGGTCTCAAAATAAGCCTCACTCAGACTCACTGGTTTGCCAGATGGTGACAGAGAGGCAGGCAGATTCAGCTTTAGTTCATTGTACACCAAAGGAGCATTTACAGAGGCACTCATTTGACCCACAATCTTGTGCCGGAATGGATTGGCTCATTAGTCTTCCGATTAAATGATAATTTCCCACGCCAAGCTTCCCTCACATTCACGCCTCTATTTTGTGAAATATTCAGGACCTTGGTCTTGAAGAAGGGTTTCTCAGCTCCCCAAACCCTCTCATCCTAATCAACAATAGTCTTCCCAAGAGCCTCATTGGAAAGCATGTAACACAGAATAGCCCCGAAAAGCGAGAGGGAAAAACATTCCCTATAGCATTAAAGGAACAGGGTGCAGGCATGGGGGCAATCAGTATTGAAACTGACTGGCGTCAACCTTTTCAGTTATACCTGTACCCAGGATCAAGTCCATTTGCCAGGGGCGTCTCCTTGGAGCACAAAGGACAATCCTGAGAGAGCAGAGAATTTCCAGACCTTTTCCAATGTGAACTTCACTTCCCTGCTCGAAGCATAGATTTGTCCTTCCTGAATAGGGCAGGAAAGGATCGAGAGTTCTACCCAGCTCCTGAAGTCTTCACTGGAAAACCTATTTCAACCTGACCTTTCCCTCTCTCGGTTTCACATCCCTTGCCCCCGGGGCCCC
The DNA here is from genome assembly GCF_015852505.1 of Tachyglossus aculeatus. Taxonomy (NCBI): domain Eukaryota; kingdom Metazoa; phylum Chordata; class Mammalia; order Monotremata; family Tachyglossidae; genus Tachyglossus; species Tachyglossus aculeatus. The sequence continues at coordinate 69,377,118 of NC_052068.1, read as the reverse complement.
AACATGTCCCAGGATCCAGATTGGCGGGGGTTAGGTCAGATGTACTTGTTATTTCTGACTCTGGACTCTACACTGGATCAATACCTCACCGCTGAGCCCCTACCCTCTGGTCAGTCAAAGGAGTTATTCATTGCTAAATCTGTCCATCAGCAACCATTTATTGGCTGGCTACGGGAAACAGAGCATGAAAGCATCCAGATCCCACCAAAGGGCTGGGTAAACCATCTCAGACTGGGTGGCAGAGGTGTTAACTCCCTTCTAATCGACTTGGATTAGCACGGAGGTTATTTCCCTGAGGACAGGTCTCCATTTAAAAGGAGCTACCCTCTCTGCTCTGAGGAGGGAAGGAGAAGCATCGTTCCCTGACAGTGAGCTTTTTCCCCCAGACACATGTAAATCAATGATATTTATTGAGCACTTACTGTGTGCAGAGCACTATGCTTAAGTGCTTGGGAAAGTACACAATATAATAGAGTTGATAGATATACTGCCCACCCACATGAGCTTACTGTAAAATCAAGCATCCACCCAAGACACTAGTTGGTTAGCACTGCTTCCCCCACTGTGAGGCACCCCTAGATTTACTGTGTGGTCAGCAGTTCCAGTTGCCGGTGCCCGCTGGGTTTCGGGGGAGCAGAACCAGCTAGGGTGGCTCAGCAGACGCTCCCTCAAGAGGAGCACCTCGCCCCATCCACTGTGAGTACTTACTCTGGAGATGGTCAGGGGCATGTTGAAGTCCTTTCCACCTTGCAGTCGGAAGCCCCACGGACCCGGGCCGTTCAGAGTCACGCTGTAAGCCATTCTGTGGCTCTTGTAGCAGCTACCTCTAAGCTCTAAAGAACAAACAAATAGACACGCAGAGGAGGTGAAAGGGGGGGGATTTGTAATCAATTTGAAAAAAGAAGTCACCCGCACACCAAGGAAAAATCAGCACGCTACCGGCTGGTTGGTGCCTTGCCTGTTCAGTCCCGTTGGAGAGTCACCTAAGAATAGGCAGGAGCTTTAATGCAGATACTGATATCTCAGCTCAGCTGGGTCCATAAAAGGGTTGTAACCAAACACTCAATCTGCTAGGGGCTCCATGACTCAGAAGTCTAATATAGCCTCAAGAGAGGTTAGCTGATCTTTCTCGGTTCCACTACCCTGGCTTTGAGCTGACAGTGGCTCATGATAAGGAAATGTATATTATTATCATTGTTAATAATTAGAGAAAAGAAGTTCCCACCCTTTGAGTCTGGCTTGCTCCTGCCCTCATGGGAAGTCTGTGGCTGATTCCTTCCTAACTGTTGCATTTGTCGCATTGCTCCATTTGTACGGCAGATTTTGCAGGGAGCCCCATACTTCATTTTCACAAAACAAGGCCCTTAAAGAAATCTGGGGTGGGGAAGATGAAGGAGGATGTGATTTCCAACCTAGGGATGGTCATAAATTTGTGCGGTTACCAAATGCTCTCTGGGCCTTGCAACTTCAGCTTAATAAAATAATAATAATAATAGCATTTAAGTGCTTACTATGTGTAAAGCACTGTTCTAAGCACTGGGGAGGTTAAAAGGTGATCAGGTTGTCCCATGGGGGGCTTACAGTCTTAATCCCCATTTTACAGATGAGGTAACTGAGGCACAGAGAAGTTAAGTGACTTGCCCAAAGTCACACAGCTGACAATTGACAGAGCTGCGATTTGAACCCATGACCTCTGACTTCAAAGCCCAGGTTCTTTCCACTTAGCCACACTGCTTCTCAATAATAACAATAATAATAATGATAATTGTGGTATTTGTTAAGTACTTAGTAGGTGTCAGGCATGTACTAAGCACTGGGATAAATACAAGAGTCAGGTACCACACTGAGCTCACGGTTTTGTAGTTGTGGTAACTGAGGTACAGAGAAGTTTAGTGACTTGCCCAAGTCACATAACAGACAAGGGGCAGAACTGGAATTAGAACGCAGGTCCTCTGACTCCCAGGACTGCGCTCTATTAGGCCACAATGCTTCACACGCTGCTAAAGCCCAGCCAGTGGGCTTAGCATCCACTTGGTCTGGGCTGGTGATCCAAAAATCAGATCTTCAAGTGGGGTTGGGACAGCAGGAGAGTAAAGGACAGAGATGTTGGAGGAAGAGTCAATTGATTTAAGCAAATTCCACCCCAACAAACATCTAATGGGCTCTTGGAGGTGCTTCCACCCTCAGCCCCCAAAGTCTGTGTCTAACATTTTTTATCATCTTTATCTTCCAGGGCCCTGAGCCTTTGGAAAACTTGACAGCATTAGCAGAAAATCCCCTCGCGAGAAGCGTGCTCCATTGTGTCAACGCATTGTGCCCTGTGGGATTTATGGATTTCATTTCTTCTAAAGAGGAGATGCCATTTGCTCCATTGCTAGGCAACAGATACCAAAAAGGGATAAGGGCAAGGTGGGGCTGGAGGGGTTTAAATAATCTTGGAGTTAGAATGTCCTCTGATAGCTGAAGCAGATAACTGCTGCATACTCCTTCCATGACCAACTGGTCTGGTAAATTGATCACGGCTGGAGTTGGAAAGGGGCTCGAAACTGGCAGGACCAGAAAAGCAGTGTGGCCTAGTGGAAAGAATCACTCAGATGGCATTTATTGAGAGATTACTATGTGTAGAGCACTGTATAACGGCTTGGGAAAATAATTGTGGCATTTGTTAAGCGCTTTGTATGTGCCAAGACCTGTACTAAGTGCTGGGATAGATACAAGATAACGAGGTCCCACATAGGGCTCACAGTCTAACTAGGAGGGAGAATGGGTTTTGAATCCCCATTTTGCAGGTGAGGGAACTGAGGCACAGAGAAATACAGTAATTTGCCCAAGGTCACACAATAGGTAAGTGGCAGAGCCGGGATTAGAATTCAGAATTCCGTTTTCCAGGCCAATGCTCTTTCTACTAGGCCATGCTGCGTCTATACAATTTCATACAGTTGGTAGATGTGCTTCCTGCCCACAAGGAGATTACAATCTACAAGGGGAGACAAACATTAAAAAAAAGTAGGACCTAAGATTGGGAATCAGAAAACCTGGATTATAATCCCAGTTAGTCCACTGGTCTGGTGTGTAACTGTGGGTAAATCACAGCCTCTCGGTGCCTCAATCTCCCCATCTGTAGAATGGGAATAGAATACCTGCTCCCTTTAGGATTGGGAGCCCTGTGTCGGGCAGGGACCGTGTCCGATCCGCTTGGCATTTGACATAGAAGTAAGCTCTTAATAAATACCATGATGATGATGATGATGTTGGAGTCTCTGGTCGAAAATGACTGAGGAGCCTCACTCCATCCTGAGAGTCTCGCACCAGGGGCTCAAAATAGAGCCGCTGCCACCCATGCCCGGTCGTTGCTGTTGTGGAAAACATCCTCTCAGTCGTCATGAGATCCAACCTGCTATCACTGTGCTCTTAGGGGTGTGACTCCTATTTTCCTTTCCCTGGGGGAGGCAGCGGTGACAGTCACCCCAAGGAAAGAAATGAGGGTGGGATCCAGATAGCGTGGGGTGGGGCTCACACAGGGAAACCAAGCCAGGGGTCCTTAGTGCCACCTACTGGAAAGGTCCCCGGGGAAGGGGGGAACTCAAGATTTCCAAAGTGTCCCACACCAGCAAAAGGAATCACAATACACTCGGCACATGAGGGACAGGGGATAGGGGTTTGGTGTATTTCACTGTACATTCTTAAATCCTGGGGTACGGAAAAGAGGAAGGAGTCTCGGGGGGCAGGAAACTTTGGGGTCATGAACTGTAATGTTGCCCCTTCCCTGTCTCATTTGGACTTGGCTCCTTCAGACTTTGGCTTCTGCGGGTCCCAGTGATATTTGCCCAGTGAGGAGCAAAAACTTCTCACTCTCGGCTTCAAGGTTCTCCATCACCTCGCCCCTCCTACCTCACCTCCCTTCTCTCCTTCTCCAGCCCAGCCCGCACACTCCGCTCCTCTGCCGCTAACCTCCTCACTGGGCCTCATTCTCGCCTGTCCCACCGTCGACCCCTGGCCCACATCCTTCCCCTGGCCTGGAATGCCCTCTCTCCCCACATCCACCAAGCTAGTTCTCTTCCTCCCTTCAAAACCCTACTGAGAGGTCACCTCCTCCAGGAGGCCTTCCCAGATTGAGCCCCCTTTTTCCTCTCCACCTCCCCATCTCCCCGCCCTACCTCCTTCCCCTCCCCACAACACTTGTATATTTGTACAGATTTATTACTCTATTTTACTTGTATATATTTACTATTCTATTTATTTTGTTAATTATGTGCATATAGCTATAATTCTATTTGTTCTGTTGATTTTGAAACCCGTCTACGTGTTTTGTTGTCTGCCTCCCCCCTTCTAGACTGTGAGCCCATTGTTGGGTAGAGACCGTCTCTATATGCTGCCAACTTGTACTTTAAGTGCTTAGTACAGTGCTCTGCACACAGTAAGTGCTCAATAGCTAAGATTGAATGAATGAATTTGCTTAGAAAGGGAACTTTATAGAGGATCAGGGTTTTCCTTGGGCCTCTTTCCTCGGAAACGGGAAAAGGAGAAGTTCGGATTGCTGGAACTTCAGACTTGGGAGAAGCAGCATGGCCTAGTGGAAAGAGCAGAGGCCTGAGAGTCAGAGGACCTGGATTCTAATCCTGTCTTTGCCACATGTCTGCAGTGCGATCCTGGGTAAGTCACTTAACTTCTCTGGGCCTGTTACCTCATCCATAAAATGGAGATTAAGACTGCGAGCACTTCTTAGAAAAGGGACTATGACCAACGTAATTATGTTGTATCTACCCCAGCACCTATGTACAGTGCCTGCACAAGGTAAGCACAGAAGCAAGTAAGTAGAGAAGCAGCGTGGCTTAATGGAAAGAGCCCTGGCTTTGGAGCCAGATGTTGTGGGTTCTAATCCTGACTCCAACACTGATCAGCTGAGTGACTTTGGACAAGTCACTTAACTTCTCTGTGCCTCAGTTACCTCATCTGTAAAATGGGGATTAAGACTGTGAGCCCCACATGAGACAACGTGATTTTCTTGTATCTACCCCAGAGCTTAGAACACTGCTCCATATATAGTAAGTGCTTAACAAATGCCATCATTATTATCGTTAAGCACTTAACAAATACCATTGTAAAAGAAAAAAAAAGGTGATTCAGTTTCTGTGATCCACAATTACTGTGAACCACATGGGGGCAGACAACCTAGAAGCAATGTCAGAGGACAAGATCTGAATAAAATTTCACCAAAGTTCCACTCAGCGGCTGCCAACCCTTCCTACATTCCCCCATGGCTCTTCAAGATTATCATCTCCTTGTGGAAAGGGAACATATCTAACAAATCTGTTACGTTGTACTTTCCCAAGCACTTAGAACAGTGCTTTGTAAATTCATATCTGTAATTTATTTATATTAATTTGTCTCCCTCTCTAGACTGAAAACTCATTGTGGGCAGGAAATGTGTCTGTTATATTACTACACTGTACTCTCCCAAGCTCTTAGTACAGTGCTTTGAACACAGTAAGAACTCAATAAGTACAATTGACTGACTGATTGCTCTGCATGCAGTAAGAGCTCAGTAAATACTATGTTCGATTGATTGATTCATGGGGAGCTGGTCTCCTTTCTGAGCCCCATCCAGTTCACATCATTGAACTACCCCGAGTGTCCCTCCAGCACCCTGAAAAGCAGCCCCAAGCTGTGGCTTCCAATGTGAATGTCAAAGTCTTAAGGACAGGGTAGCAAGAGAAGCAGTGTAGCCTAGTGAATAGACCACCAGCCTGGAAGCCAGAGAACTTGGATTTTAATCCTGGCTCTGCAAATTGCCCAATGTGTGACCTTGGGAAAGTCAATCCCATTCTCTATGCCTCAGTTACCTCAACTGTAAAACAGGGATTAAGACTGAAAGCCCCATATGGGACATGGACTGTGTCCAAATTGATTAGGTTGCGTCTACCCCAGTGCTTAGTACAGTGCCTGGCACATGCTAAGTGCTTAACAAATACCATAAAAATAAAGAGCTCTGTCTGAGCTAGCTCTTGGGCTGGTTAACCCTGCCAGGACTAGGTCATGGTCACCAGTAAAGGAAGAAGAAGCCTAGAACAAGAACTTTTGCCCCCCACAGTAGGAACCCAGGAATCCTGTAGAATTAAAGCTGGTTGAGTTTTTTTTTTTCCAGTAGGAACTCAGGAATGGTATTCAATTTGGGTGCCTCTGTTGATGGAGGATGTGAAAATCCCCCAACTAGCTGCTTAGTTAACAGCCAGGTGCAGAGATCAAAACCCTTAGGCTGATAGACCAGTGAGGGAGGTGGGTTTTAAAGAACCACCACATGCCACGGCACCTCAAAGATGTCCAGAGGCCCCCAGCAACCATCAAGGAAACCCAACGCTGAGGACCCACCCCCTGCCCCATCACCAGGCTCAAAGCTGGAAGTGGCAGTTGAGAGAATAAAAGCATGGTCTAGAATACTGTGTCAGGCAGAGAATAGCCTGCTAGCAAGCTCAAATTCCCCAACCAAGCAGGAGTTGTCCAATTGCACCCAGCTGGGCACACACAATCCAGTTTGTCTGGCCAGCATGTCTGGAATATTTAGAACCACCCAGAGTTCATCATCATAAAAAAGATTGAACCTCCTTTTCTCTTCTCTCCCCACACTCCCTGCCCATCAATTCTACTGGAAAGGAGATTATAGATATCCCATGAGATCCAGCCCCGGCCTCCGACTGACAGCTAGCTCCTTTCTCCGTCCCTTAAGTCTCGAAGCCTTCCAGCATTTACTTTCCCCAGGTACAGTGGCATCTCTGCTGTGCCCCTCCACTCCTCCACCCCATCCAGGGAACCATGAAGGGCTTGGTGAGGTGTGGCTACCATAAACTGTGTTAGAGCCAAGCAAGAATTGGATTCTAAACGTTGCCAAGGTAGGACAGACCATACTGTCTTGTATGGGTAAAAACCACCAGTGAATGGGAGAATGGACCTGCAGTTTTCAGGCCCAAGTTCCAAACTCCTATTCACCACCTCTATTAAAGCCCAGAGAGAGCATGAGCTGGGGGGAAATCTGCAAATAGACGGGGACTCAGGCCAGGTTTCCATGGGGGAGAAGTCTTCAAAGTCTTATTGAAGACACATCACCTCCAAGAGGCTTTCCCCAACAAGGCCTTCATTTCCTCTTCTCCCTCCCTTCCGCATCTTTCTTGCACTTGGATTTGCACTCTTTATTCATCCATCTCTCAGCCCCACAGCACTTACATACATATCTGTAATTTATTCATTTTATATTAAGGTCTGTCTCCCCATCTAGACTGCAAGCTCTTTTTGGGCAGGGAACATGTCTACCAACTCTGTTATATTGCACTTTACCAAGCGTTTAACACAGTATGCACTCAAATATAGCTGATTTTAGCTCTTCTCCTATCCTCCCTCTCTAAGGCTCTATGGCTCTTTGGGCTACTTCAAAGGGCATTAACCTAGTATTTCAGCATGAGGTTGCCTTTTCCAGAAGCTAATCTAGCATTAACACTTCAGTGATCAGGATGCTCAGTTGGGCGTGATTAAGTGGTTGAACAAATATCAGTTCCCTCAGGAAAAAGACCCTACTATCCCTGGTTACTAGAAGAATGGTATGTTTTAAAGCACCAGTAATGCCATGTAGCACACAGCATGGAGAGACAGAGACATGGAAATACAGGAGCACAGCATGATACTCCTTATAAAACGTGAGGCATGAAATGGTCACTTGTTGAACATACAATCAGTGCATTGAATTGGAAAATTTGCTAGTGACCCAAAACAAAGTTGAAATTTCAAAGAGAAAAAAAAAAACCCTGCCTTTGGAGGTAGGTGGGACGAATGATAGCAATTTTAGGGGATTTTTCTGAACCGCTCTCCCTCCCCCAAACACCAATAATTATTGCATTCAGCAAGATACCACTCTCCACATCCCTGCCTCCTAAAAAAATATATCTAGATGGGCAGCCCAATCTCTTCAGGAACAGGGAAGCCCAGAACAGTAGGGCTAGGCCCAGGAGCAGGGACCCGATAAGATATCACTTGTTGGGACCAAGTGGACTCTGGGAAAAGCAGACCCCAAGCTTCACGGTGCAGTCAGGACAAGACCACAATACACGGCAGAAAGATGCAGACCAGCAAAAGGGCCAGCTCTGACCACTGTAACGACAAGAGCTGCAAGCTTACAAAGCTATCTCTCCAGTGGATCCTCTGTGATTAGTGACCAAATGGCCAGGAGCTTCTGCAGCTCGTGGTACAACCTGATTAAACCCACAACAGGCACGAGCCTCAGCACAGCAGCAAGTAAATCTCTTGGATCTTAGTTGTGATGAGGAAATATTCAGGAAGGTGGGGACAGGAGAGAAAGAGGGAAGGGGGGGGAAGCAAGGGAGGAAGGAAGGAGGGGAAAAGAAGGGAGAAAGGAAATGAGGGGAAAAGAAGAGAGGAAGGAAGGGGGAGAAGGGAAGAGAGGAAGGAGAAGGGAATAAGGCAGGGGGCAAGAGAAGGTGAGGAAGAAAGAGGGAAAGAGGGAAAAAGAGAGAGGAAAGTAGAAATGTCCAGTAGCTATAGGCAGGAAGTTGAATAGAAATCAGCAGCTACAACAGCAGCCCAGGTCCTGCAGAAATGGGCAGTGTCAAGCCACCGGGCAGGGCATTAGCCAGCGGCAGGCTGACAATCTATACCTGGGAACAGCTAGCTGGGCAGGTCCCCTCTGGTGCTCCTGAGGCTCCCAGCTGCTTTAGCTGTACACTTATCTGATCCCTGTATCCCGGTGATGTCACACACACACTCTGGCCTTGGTGTAGGGGAGGGAAGGGAGCCATCTCTTAAGGTGGACCTCTTAAAGGGGCAGGGCCTCATTTGGAAATTGGATTTCTTTTCACTAATTGAGCATTTGCCACTCTGTCACCTCTCCTTTCTGGAGGTCCTCGGAGGTCCAGGGCATACTATTACTACTACTAATAATGGTATCTGATAAACAATTACTTTTTGCCAAGCACTGAACTAAGCACTGGGATAAGCAAGAGATAATCAGGAACCAAATGGGACTCACAGTCTAGGATGGAGAAATAGGTATTGAATTTCCATTTTGCAGATGAAGAAACTGAGTCACAGAGAAGTTGTCACACAGCAGCTAAGTGGCAGAGCTGGGATTAGAACCTAGTTTGCCAGTGCTCTTTCCACTAGGCCACGCTGCTTCCCAGCCACAAAGAGATGTGAAATAGCCCAGCTGCCTTCTGAGATGCAGTGATGGAGAATGGTGAGAAAGTCAAAGCAGAAAGAAATTCCTCCCAGATACCTGCTCAGCATGGGTCTCATCCGACTGTCAGTCAGCCAATCGTATTTATTTAGCGCTTACTGTGTGCAGAACACTGTACTAAGCACTTGGGAGAGTACAATATAAAAATAGACACATTCCCTGCCCACCACCAGTTTACAGCCTAGTGGGGGAGACAGAAATTAATATAAATAAAATAAAGATATGCACAGTAATGTTGTGGGACTGGCCTGGAGGGAGAGGAATAAAGGGAACAAGTCAGGGTGATACAGAAGGGAGTTGAAGAAAAGGAAAAGAGGGCTAGTTGGGGAAGGCCTCTTGGAGGAGATGTGCTCTTAATGAGGCTTTGAAGAAGGGGAGAGTAATTGTCTGTTGGATTTGAGGAGGGAGGGCATTCCAGGCCAGAAGCAGACGTGGGTGAGAGGTCAGTGGCAAGACAGACGAGATCGAGGTACAGTTGAGTAGGTTGGCATTAGAGAAGCAAAGTGTGTGGGCTGGGTTGTAGTAGGAGAGTAGCAAGGTGAAGTTAGGTGACTGGGCCTGACAGTGAGTTCTTGCTGAAGACCCCCCCCGACGAGGTCTAAGGTCAGCCTTCCCTGAAGCAGGGGTGCCCCTAACTCTGTGGGCTCCTGCCCTTCCTTAATATTTGAATTTAGGGAAGCCCAGATCAGTGCTTGCGGCCACGGCCACGATGGTCACTGATGCCCCTTTTGTGTACCAATGGGGAGATGTGTAAGACACTGCAAGCTTTGTGCTGGGCATGCACTGAAAAGTAGTGACCTCATGACCTCTATTTTCCTGAAATCTGCAGATTTCAGAAGATCCTAGAGTATTTCTCTTGGGGAGGGGAGGCTCAAACCACCAGCTTGCTCCAGGGCCTTTGCAAGACTGTAAGCTCACTGTGGGCAGGGAATGTGTCTGTTTATTGTTATATTGTACTCTCTCAAGTGCTTAGTACAGTGCTCTGCACACAGTAAGTGCTCAATAAATACAACTGAATGATTCCCCCTTCCGGGCCAGCTCAAAACCTGGCCCAGCATCTGAGCCTCAGAACTCATCAGCAGGAGCTGTGGGAGAGGGAATCTTGACACAAAAGTGGCCCCAGAAGTGTCCAGTTTGGGAACAGGCCAGTGGAAAACCAGACTGTCAGTTTAAAACCAGATGACCAGCCACCCTCCATGTGGTACATATTGGTGTAGTGGGGGTAAGAGCTGGAGAAGAGGAAAGCAGGTTTGCAGGTTATTGATTTATTTTGGCTAGTTGGAGCTAATGGGTCTGCTGACAGGCATGGGAGCCCCCTGAGAGGTGTGCTAAATCAATGTAATAAGAGACACCCTTTGACTATCACTCCCTTGATCAATTAGTGCTATTTTCTGAATGGATACGGTGTGCAGAGCACTGTACTAAGCACTTGGGAAAGTAGAACAGAGTTTGTAGATGCATTCTCAGCCCACAAAAAACTTACTATCTAGAGGGGAAAACAGATATTCAAATAAATTACAGATATGGACATAAGTGCTGTGGAGCTGAAGGTGGGAGTGAATGTCAAGTGCTTAAAGGGGAGAAATCCAAGTGCAATTCAGAAGGGACAGGAAATATGGGAAATGAGGACTTAGAGAAGGCATGTTGGAGGAAGTGGGTTTTTAATAAGACTTAGAGGGTGGATGGAGTGGTGGATCATTGAATGTGTAAAGAAAGGGAGTTGCAAGCCAGGAGGAGGAGGACATGGGCAAGGGGTTAGTGGTGACATAGTTGAGGCTGAGGTACAGTGAATATGATGTTGTTGAGGAGCAAAGTTTGCAGTCTGGGCTGTAGTAAATCAACCAGGTAAGGTAGGAGAGGCAGAGCTGATTGAGTGCTTTAAAGCCAGTGGTAAGGAGTTTCTGTTTGACGGGCAACCACTAGAGGTTCTTAAATGGGGAGGTGTGGCCTGAATGTTTTTTTAAAAAAATTATCTGGACAGCAGAATGAAGTATGGACTGGAGTGCAGAGAGACAGGAGGCAGGGAGATCAGCAAAGAGGTTGGTGCTGTAGTCAAGGTGGGATATAAGTGTTTGGAATATGAGAAGTGCTTGGAGAACCCATTTGCTCTCACAGCTTCAACTACCATCTCTACATGGAAAACTCCCAAATTCACATCTCCAGCTCCAACCTCTCTCCTTCTCTTCTATCTCACATTTCTTCCTGCCTTCAGGACATCTCTAGTTGGCTGTCTTACCATAACCTCAAACAACACATACAAAATTGAATTCCTTATTTTCCCACCTCACATCCTGTTTTCCCCACATCAAGAGAATCATCATAGCCTAGTGGGGAAGCGCATGAGCCTGGCAGTCACAGGACTTGGGTTCTAATCTCAGCTCCCCAAATAGCCTACTATGTGAACTTGGGCAAGGAGTTTAACTTTACTGTGCCTCAGTTTCCTCATCTGTAAAATAGGAATTAAATGCCTCTTCTCCCTTTTGCTTAGACTAACCCCATGTGGGACAGGGACTGAGTCCAAGTTGATTGACTTGTATCTAACCCAGCACTTAGAACAGCACTCGACACATAATAAGCACTTACCAAGTACCCTAATAATAATAATTCAGGTCATCTGACTCCCAGTCCTGTGCTCTTTCCACTAGACCATGCTATTTCTCTTCCACTACAACCCAGCTTACATACTTTGCTCCTTGCTGTCCCTCTTGCTAGTACCTTCCCACTGCATGGAACTCTTTCCCCTTTCTTTTATTTTTTACAGTACTTGTGCACTTTATTATTTGCAGGACACTGTACTGGGCACTGGGGCAGATACAAAATAATCATGTTGGACACAGTTGTCACGAGCCACCAGTTCATACCAACCAGGACCTTCCTGGACCAGGGGAGCCACTCTCGGTAACACATAGTAGAAGTCAAACACACATCAGGGGATCACCAAGGTTACTGTGGAAAGTTTTTTTGCTTAGTTTTACCACCGTGCAAGGTAGTGACACATCCCTACACATACTCACTCCACTAAGAGTCCAATATCAGTCTGCTGGGCAAGGGAGCCCATTCTACCAACGCTTCTTCTTTCTACTTCCAAGTGCTGCTGCCTTCTTCTGCTGCTGCTCTCAGCATGCTTCCTTCTTGCTTCTCCTCTGCATACTTCTGCTCCAGGTACTTCCCTCTGTGACTCCCGTGTGCTTCAAAAAAAAAACAACGACTGCCTTTTATCTGCCTGGGGCATCGCAGCTGTGGCTCTATGTGGCCGTCATTGATTGGACCAGGCCCTTTACTGGAAAGAACAGGGAGAGAAATTCCCGCCTCCCTCCATGCTCCACCCCCACAGGCCAGCCATCACCTACCCTCAGGTGGTGCCTATCAGTGCCTTCACAGTCTCTTTTTGGTGGTGTTTGCAGCGTCACAGAGAGCTTGTTGTGGGCTCACCACAGCAGTCCCTGTCCCACATGGAGCTCACAGTCTAAATCAAAGGGAAGAAGATTTAATCCCCATTTTACAGATGAAGTAACTGAGGCACAGAGAAGTTAAGTGATTTACACAAGGTCACACAGCAGACAAATGACTGAGATGGGATTAGAACTCAGGTCCTCTGACTCCCAGATCGATGCTCTTTCCATAAGGCCACCCTGCCTCCATTTTTATCTGACAACCACTCTTCCTATCTTCAAACCCCTACTAAAATCACCTCTCCAGGAAGCAGTCCATGACAAAACTCTCATCTCCCCACCCTATTTTCCCCCGCTTTTGCTTCACCTGTATATTTGAGTTCATATCTCCTAAGCACTTGGGTATCCACCCCTCTCACCCTACTGCAATATTTATGTACATCTCCATACCCTCAGTTGCTTTCCCCATGTATATTTATTTCAATATCTGTTTCCCCCACTGTACATAAGTGCCTTGAGGGCAGGGACTTCGTGTACTTACTCTACTGTTTTATACTTCCCCATATGCTCAGTATGTGCCTGGGTACAATAAGCACTCAATAAATACTATTTCTGATGATGAGTGGACTTCATTCATTCACCCCACACATCCAATCTGTCACCAAAACTTGCCGGACTCACCTCCACAACATCGCCAAGATCCACCCTTTCCTCTCCACCCAAACCGCTACCTTTCTGGTTCAATCTCTCATCCTATCCCGAATGGATTACTGCGTCAGCCTCCTTTCTGATCTCCCATCCTCCTGTCTCTCCCCACATCAGTCTATACTCTACTGCCAGGATTATCTTTGTACAGAAACGCTCTAGGCTTGTCACTCCCCTCCTCAAAAATCTCCAGTGGTTGCCTATCAACTTTCGAATTGAGCAAAAACTCCTCACTCTCTGTTTCAAAGCTCTCCATCACCTTGCCCGCTCCTACCTCACCTCCCTTCTCTACTTCTCCAGCCCAGCCCATACACTCCGCTCCTCTGTTGCTAACCTCCTCACTGTGCCTCGTTCTCACCTGTCTTGCCATCAACCCCTGGCCCACGTTCTACCTCTGGCCTAGAAAGCCCTCCCTCCATACATCCACCAAACTAGCTCTCTTCCTCCCTTCAAAGCCCTACTGAGAGCTCACCTCCTCCAGGAGGCCTTCCCAGACTGAGCCCCCTTTTTCCTCCCCTTCTCCTCTTCCCCTCCCCATCACCTGCCTCCCTCCCTCTGCCTTACGCCTTCCCCTCCCCACAGCACTTGTGTATATTTGTATATATTTATTACACTATTCATTTTATTAATGATGAGTATATAGCTATAATTCTATTTATTCTAATGGTATTGACACCTGTCTTCTTGTTTTGTTTTGTTGTCTGTCTCCCACTTCTAGACGGTGAGCCCGTTGTTGGGTAGGGACAGTCTCTATATGTTGCCAACTTGTATTTCCCAAGGGCTTAATACAGTGCTCTTCACACAGTAAGCGCTCAATAAATATGATTTAATGAATGAATGAATTCATTCACTCAACTGCATTTATTAAGCATCGTACTAAGTGCTTAGAAGAGTACAAGATAACAACAAGCAGAGATGTTCCTGCCCACACTGAGCTCACAGTCTAGAGGGGATAAAGACATTAATATAAATAAATAGATTAAATAAATAAATAAATAAAATGCAGATCTATACAGATTATACATGTGTGCTGTAAGGATGGAAGGGAGGATGTATGAAAGAGCAAATAAGAGTGGCACAGAAGGGAGTTGGGGAAGAGTAGAGGAGGGCTTAGTCAGGGAAGGCTTCTCAGAGGAGATGTGCCTTCTATAAGGCTTTGAAGTGGGGGAGAGCAATATCTGTCTGACAAGAGGAGGGAGGGCATTCAAGGCAAGAGGTAGGATGTGAGCGAGAGGTTGGTGGTGAGACAGACAAGATCAAGGTACAGTGAGTAGGTTAGCATTAAGAGGAAAGGGTAGTGAGGTGAGGTAGGAGGGAGCAAGGTGATTAAGTGCTTTAAAGCCAATTGCGAGGAGTTTTTGTTTGATGCGGAAGTGAACGGGCAACCACTGGAATTTCATGAGGAGTGGGAAGACATGGTCTGAATGTTTTTGAAGAAAAATGATTCGGGCAGCAGAATGGAGTATGGACTGGTGTGGGGAGAGACAGGAGGCAGGGAGGTCAGCAAGAAGGCTGATACAATAATCAAGATTGGATAGGATAAGTGTTTACATTAATGTAGTTGCAGTTTGAATGGAGAGGAAGGGGCAGATTTTGGCAATGTTATAAAGGTAGAACTGACAGGATTTAGTGATGGCTTGAATATGCGGGTGGAATGAGAGAGCAATGTCAAGGATAATTTCAAGGTTATGGGCTTGTGAGTCATAAGGATGGTAGTGCCAACAGTGATGGGAAAGTGAGCGTAGTGGAGTGGGGTGCCTCAGTCTGGCGATAATTCATTGGGTGGCTTATAGGCATGCCACTGAGCCTGTGTAGCTAGGTTATTTTTATGTTTGTCTCTCTTATTAAGAGTGTGAGATCCTTGTGGACAGAGGACTAGCCACTTTGCTATTCTATAATTCCCTTACACTTAGTACAGTGCCCCACATCAAGTGGGTACTCAATAAATGCTACTACTCCTACTATTACTATTTCCAGATACAGTCAGTTTTGCCTCATGTGGGGTTCGTTTGCCTGAAAAACTTGCATTCACAAAAAGTCACATGGTAGTACTCGTACCATGCCTGATGCCATACACATGTAGAAAACTGTTTCTTCCAACACTGCATCACGCTGTATCCAGGCAGATGCACAATAGTGAAAGGACATTCCTTAATTCTGCAACAGCATCCTGGTCAAAATGGTTACTGGAAACACATGTTTTGGCAGAACAAACTGTGTTAATGTCATGTTTTGTCCCTCTGCGAATTCACCTCATTGAACTAGCTTAGCATTTCCCTTGCCTAACGTTTCCTGCAATTATTTCTCAAATCCATTGAGTTTTCCTCTAACACAGGAGTGATGCTCCTGATGCCACAACCATTTCTTTTGACCTATCTCTTTAGTTCACATAGACATGCACTGTTGGAAGATTTCCTGATTCCCAACAGTGTTCTAGCCAAAATGCCCAGAGAAAACACAGTAAAGATTGAGTAAACTGTGATTCTGTGACACTGAACCATTGAATACTGGCAACGTGCCTGGAATAATGCAATATCATAGCAATGTTTGCCTGATCCCATGCGGCTGGCTGGGGAGGTTTGGGGGCTCAGAGGGATTGAACATTAGTTTAGGAATTTTGGGGGGCTGGGGGTGGTGCTGTGGTGAGCTATAAATCCTGTCCAAGAGTGTCTTACTTGTAGCATGACTCCCCACAGGGTTTGCACTCATGATGTGTTCAGGAGGTGGTTGCTTCCTGGCTTGCACAAGAGCACGTTGACAGGCACAAGCTCCCATGCAACTTTCTTGGTGCCAGTGTGGGCTGCGGGTATGTGCCCATGTTGCCCACTGATTAAAGAAGAGCCCTGGCAGTTGGGCATGACAAACTGAGAAGCAGCATTATCTAATGGATAGAGCACAGTCCAGCAAATCAGAAGGCCCTGGGTTCTAATCCTGACTCTACCATGTACCTGCTGTGTGACCTTGGCAAGTCATTTAGATTCTTTGTACCTCAGTTCCCGCATCTAAAAAATGGGGATTAAGACTGTGAGCCCCATGTGGGACATGGACTGTGTCCAACCTGATTAGCTTGCATTTACCCCAGCTCTTAGTACAGTGCCTGGCATATTGTAAGTGCTTAACAAATACGATAAAAAAACTCTAAAAAGAAGGAAGCTGAGTCTGTTTGGCAGAAGATTTTTGGTCTTAGTGCTAACTTGCTGTGACAAGAGGGAGACTCTCTCAGCTCTGTTCAGGGACCTCGGCCCTTGAAATGTTGATCAATCAGTGAAGCAATGTTATTTATTGAATGCTTAATGTTTGCAGAGTACATTACTAAGTGCTTGGAAGGGCACAGTATTACAGAGTCGGTTGATCTATTCTTTGTTCACAAAGAGTTTGCAGTCTAGAAGATGCCATCTGTAAGGAAAGAAGGACCAATAGGCCAGGTTTTTGGACTGGTTGGGGTTAGAGTTTCAAAATCAGATTCTGAGGAGCTCAATGCACTTGCCATGTATCATTTAACTCTCTCAACATCCCTCTAAAATAGGGAGGGAGATGCTTTTTTTTGCATTTTACAGAGGGGAAAGCAGTCCAGACTGGGGCTCCTCTGGGTAATCCAAGCAGACCTCAATCTATGTCATACTGGGCATGAGGACATAAAGCCCCCCCCCCCCCCCTTTCCTTAGGGAATGAGGTCTCCATTCCGTGAGCTTACCAGGGGAGGGGGAGAGGAGGAGAGTCCCAGAACTGAACTGGCCCCAACACTACTCCTTCTGAGAAACAGATGAGCAGAGGTGTCCCAGAATGCCCCCTCTGGTTCACTCCAATGTGCCTGGCTCCTAAGGGAATCAAAGAAGATCAAAGTCAACTGAAGACAAGAGATAAAAGCTAGGTTGAAAGTCCTTTGAGGGCAGAGATAACTGTGTACATATTCTAATTGTATTGTACTCTCCCAAGCATTTACTACAGTTCTCTGCACACAGTTCACACTCAATAAATAGGATTGATTGATTGTTTGATTGATTGAGATTGGAGCAACCCCCCTTCCTCCCCAACCCCTGGCCCCAGGGAGAGAGCAAACATGCTGATGAGAGCTCATTTCCTTCCTTCCCAGGGCTGAAATCTGGAGCAGAGCACACTTCCAAAAAGAAATCCCAAAATGAAGCGGGAGTCTAGCTTCTGGGAGATTTTCTTTCCTCAGACACACGCTGTCCAACTCCTGCTTCCTGCAAGTATCCAGAACCACTACCCCTAGCTTAATTCCCATTTCTTCCAACCTGGACGGTCTTGAAAGTCCTTTGGTGGGGGTTGGAGTGGTGGTTTTTGCTGACATCATCCACTTCTGCTGTGATTTCCCCACTTTTGCTGCTCCCTTTCCCTTCATTTTCTGCACAATTTGAGGAAAGCACATTCCTCCCTTCTTCCTCAGGACCATTGCCTCTTTCTGCTCACACTGTTCTTTCCCAGATGTTTCTCCTCAGCTCAACTCATGTTGCTCCCACTCTATTATACAGCCAATTTGGGGTTCAGGTGGTGGGGTGGGTGGGGGGGTGGCCTCTGTCGAATTCACAGGGCAGAACTCAAGAGGCCACTTTGGGGGCTCCCTGTCATTTCCCCCATATCTTACCACAACTGCAAACCATAGCATCAGCTTAAATGAGCTTCCTGAGCTCAGTTAACCCTCAAAGCTTCTTATTTTTCATTGACATTTAACAAGTATTAGAGGGGAAAGGTCTTGTCATTTCATAGCTATCTCTTTGAAGGTGCACTGGGTGGATTTGAAGCCAACCTTAAACATACAGGAAGTGTGTGTGTGTGTGTGTGTGTGTGTGTGTGTGTGTGTGTGTGTGTGTGTGTGTGTGTGTGTGTGTGTGTTAGAGAGAGAGAGAGAGAGAGAGGGAATTCAGTTTAGGAAAACATGAAGGAACTTATCCTGGGTTTTGTTCCATCAATGAAAAAAGAAAATGGTGCCATCCATATTTCCAAGTTTAAAATAACCCACAGGTGAACCAAATCCCCCAAACCTGGCTGAGACCTTATATTTTTATTTTAAAATAGACATTTGAACAAACAGATTGTCATCAAGGGGATATATCGCTACCCAAAACAGCAGAGACCAAGCTCAAATGGCTAGCTCAGGTTTGAGGCTGGGACCATGTAAGTACAAGACATCACTGGAATATCAGCTCCTTCATCACATTAAAAGTGCTCAGATGTTTATGCTCTTACAAGAGGTACATGTGCAACAGGACCCCTGGCTAACACCTAGAGAAACAAAGGTAAGGCTGGTAGGGCCGTGGAGTGCAGAGGCCTTGTTAAATCCCAAGGTTCAGGTGGGTGAGCAATCTTCCAGTCTGCGGAAACAAAACTTGAATGTCAATCAGTCCTGGCCACCCAGCTGATTTATTCACAAAGATTTGCACCGAGTAGTGGGGAATGGGTGTCTTCAGGTGGAAGTGGAATGGGAGAGGGAGATTCAAGATGACCTAGGACTAAGGTCACCAGGAACAGAATTCACACAAACACCTGCCAACCCTCCACAGGAAAGAAGCAGTATGACAGAAGGTGGTATGGGAGGGAGGCAACTACTGCCAAATAGAAAGAGCATGAGACTGGGAGTCAGAATACCTGGGTTCTAACCTAAGCTGCTCTGCCATTGTGCTGCTGTTTGACCTTGGAAGTCACTTAACTTTGTTGGAATGAAGGTGGTTTTTGCTCCTTTCACTCACGGAAATGACCCTCTCGAAAGTACTGTGGGCCACCCCCTTCTCTATAACAATAATAATAATAATAACTATGCTATTTGTAAAACAGTTACTTGTGCCAAGCACTTGGCTAGATACAATACAATATGTTCACCTCAGAATACTATCTGGCTTTGGCTTTGCCAGCTTGGTACTCTCTTTGTTCTCCTATCCTTCTGATTGCTCCCTCTCTGTCTCATTCATTCAATCAATCATATTTATTGTGCACTTACTGTGTGCAGAGCACTGTACTAAGCACTTGGGCAGTACAAGTCGGCAACATATAGAGACTGTCCCTACCTAACAACGGGCTCACACCTTTGCTGACTCCTCCTCCACCTCTCATTTCCTAACTGGGGAGTGTCCCATAAGGCTCTTCTCCCTCTTTGCTCATTTTCCTGGGGAAAGTCATACACTCACATAGCTTTAGCCACCATCCCTTTGAGGTTTTAGGCCTGATCTCTTCCCCTTGCTATCCAATCCTGCATCTCCTCTTTGTCCAAAGACATCGCCACAAGGATGGCCTGCTGGCCTTTTAAATTCAACAAGTTCAAAACTGAACTTCCTATATTCCTACCTAACCCTTTTCCACCTCCCAATTTTCCCATCTCCACTGACAACATCATCTTCCCTGTGACCGAAACCAAAAACCTTGGCATCATCTTTGACTCCTTGTTGTCCTACTGCTGAAATCTGCCTATCTTTCATTGAAACCATTTCACGGATCCACCCCTTTCTCTCCACTCATAAAAGCACCACCCCAGTTCAATGATGGGACTATTGTAGTGGCCTCCTTCCTGGTCTTCCTGTCTCCAGCCCCTCCTTCCATCAGTTCATACCTCATGCTACTACCCAGATCATTGTCCAGAAGTGTTCCTTAGCACATGGTCCTCCCTCTCCTTAATTTTTGAGTATTTGTTAAGCACTTAGTATGTGCCAAGCACTGTTCTAAGCACGGGGGTAGATAGAAGCTAATTGGGTCAAAACCCTCCAATGGTTACCATCTCCCTCCACATCAAAACCAAACTCCTTACCAATCACTTCAAGGCTCTCCCTACCTTACTTATCAGCACTGTTCCCCCCCCATTCTCCTGCTTATACTCCTCACTCCCACCAAGACCCCCTCCTAGCTGAACTCTGCTTTCATTTTGCCTCCCTCCATCCCCCTGCTCCCACTGTCCCTCATATCCGTGAGACTTCTCAACGTTCTCCTCCTTAAAAGCTTGAAAATCCCATCTCCTCCAGCAAGCCTTTCCCTACTATATATTAGCATCCAAGTTCTTATTAACACACTAGCCACTTATAGGACTTATGTGCGTATTTATGTACTTGTGAATTTGCTATTTCTGTGCCTGTCTCCTTCATTGTAGTAGAAGCTCTTTGTGGGTGGGGAATATATCTTGTGCTTCCGTTGCACTTGCCAAGCCCTTTGTACAGCATACTGTATTCGATAGGCAGTCAATAAATTCCACTGTTACCCCATGCCTTCCTCAGGCTCGGGGTCTGTGGCAGAGCGATGAGTCCTGGCCTATTTCCACCACAGTGCCTGCTCCCCACCTTCCAGAGCAGCATGGCTCAGTGGAAAGAGCCCGGGCTTGAGAGGCAGAGGTCATGGGTTCTAATCCCAGCACCGCCACTTGTCAGCTGGGTGACTTTGGGCAAATCACTTAACTTCTCTGGGCCTCAGCTACCTCATCTGTAAAATGGGGATTAAGACTGTGAGTCCAATATGGGACAACCTGATTACCTTGTATCTCTCCCAGCACTTAGAACAGTGCTTGGCACATAGTAAGCGCTTAACAAATACCACCACTATCATCACACACCCCTGCCTACCCCACAAATGCCAAAGAGTCCCACGCTGCAGGCATCCCAGAGTGGTCTTCCTTACCCCTCCTCCCTCCAAACCACAGTCTGAGTTGACTCTGAGGTGCAGAGGAGCTCCATGCCCCTTCATCAGCTCCCTGAGGTGGAGAGGGAAATCCAGGACACTTCATCAGCTCCTTGTTCTGGGGCAAAACTGCAGCTCAGAGAGGGGGCTCTGAGCTGCCTCCATCATGGAGCCAGCACCGCCCCCCACCTCACCTCCCCCACTCCCCCTCACCCATGGCTCACCCTGGGGATCTGAACCACAGTCCCTACATACCACCTCCACTGTAACCACAGTCCCTACATACCACCTCCACTGTACCCCTGACACCTACCAGTCCCAGGGCCTGGCTCCAGTGTTAGAGTGGATATGGTGGCCCAGGCTCACTGTTCCCTTCCCCTACACACCCCGACGCCAACATGACATGGGTGCGGACCCCAGCCCCCTCCCCATCGCAGCTTGGGAATGACCCTAGCACCCGTGTTTCCCCACCCCTTGACATTTTGGGTGTTCCTCCCACCCCTTCCTCTACGGGCCACTTGGCTCCAAGATGGCAGATCAGGCCACAAGATGAAGCTCATTGAGCTCCATTGGAGGAGAAACCGAGAGTAATGAACGGATACCACTGGAGACCGAGGGATGTCAACATCTTGTGCAATTGTCAACAAGAAGCCACGGAACCTGACTGACAGTATGGGGACTAATGAGGATTTGCTCAGGCAAGGTGGATCATCTTGGGGAGGGCCAAGGGGAGTTGATTGTGTCAGCTTGGGGTGGGTTTAAGCAAATAACAGATAGGTCAAAACCACCTGTTAAGCACCCCCTCCCCTCCCCCAAAAGCACAGTACCTGAGCAGGGCAGCTGTGTGCTGAGCCCTCCCTGGTAGGCATGGGATTAAAGATGCCTGATTTGGAGTGAGCTGTTGTTTCTCTCTCCTCCTAGCTACACCTCTCTGAGAGTAATAGCAACCATTACTACTACTTCTACTACTCGTACCACTACCACCACTTTTACTACTATTAAATACTACTGCTGCAGCTGTGGCTGCTACTGCTTCTTAACTCCTCTGCTTTAGGTTCCTTGTCTGAAGAATTGATGGTAAAATACTGTTCTCCCATCTAAGACTGTAGGGGACAAGGGTTGTGTCTGAGCTGACTATTTTCTATCTAACCATGCACTTGGCACGTAGTAAGCACTTCATAAACATTTTATTGTTCTTTTTAGGTGTATTAGTAATTATACAACTAATTAGTTGTATAATTAGTATTAGTAGTAATATGTAATTACTAGTAATAGTATTAGTAATAAGTAATAGTAGTAAGAATTAGTATTAGTAATTAATAATTCGTAATAATAATAATAATAATGATGACATTTATTAAGTGCTTGCTATGTGCAAAGCACTGTTCTAAGTGCTGGGGAGGTTACAATAATAATAATAATGATAGCATTTATTAAGTGCTTACTATGTGCAAAGCACTGTTCTAAGCGCTAGGGAGGTTACAAGGTGATCAGGTTGTCCCACAGGGGGCTCACAGTCTTAATCCCCATTTTACAGATGAGGGAACTGAGGCCCAGAGAAGTGAAGTGACTTGCCCAAAGTCACGCAGCTGACAAGTGGCGGAGCCGGGATTTGAACCCATGACCTCTGACTCCAAAGCCCGTGCTCTTTTCACTGAGCCAAGCTGCTTCTCCTAGTATTAGTAATTAGTAATAAGAATTATTATTAGTAATGAGAAAAATAACAATATTGTTTCTAAGACCTAGCAATAATCCACTGATAAAAGAAAGCTGGAGGGATTTAGATTTGCTGTTAAAATAGTTAGGCCTGGCATGGCCTAGTGGATAGAGCGAGGGCCTGGGCGTCAGAAGGACTTGGGTTCTTATCCTGGCTATACTACTTGTCTGCTGTGACCTTGGGTGAGTCACTTAATTTCTCTGTGCCTCAATTCCCTTATATGTAAAATGGGAATGAGGGACATGGACTGTGTCCAACATTTTTACCTTGTATCTACCCCAGTGCTTTGAACGGTGCCTGTCACAAAGTAATTACTTAACAAATACCATAAAAAAGTGCCCCAAATCTTCAAGTCCATTTGAAGCACCTCTAGGGGCCAGGGAAAATCACTGTCAGGATTCAGTAATTAACAGGCAGCCACTCTTTTGTCTACATTCCTTTCCAATCTAGAAACTTCTACCCAAACATCACCTGGCCTCCTGTTGGATGAGGAAGTCCAGAAAGTATTAGGGTACAAGTTCCAAAATTTCCAGTCCTGTGGAGTTCAGCTTGTCACAGTCTGCCTATGCTCCCCAGGAAATGGTGCCGGGCTCCCAAGGTTCTGGGAGTGGGTGGTCAGGAGATAATAGTAATAATTATTATGGTATTTGTTATGTGTTAAATATTTGCCAGGCACTGTACTAAGTGCAGAGATGGATGCAACAAGTCGGATTGGGCACAGTCCCTTGTCCCAGGCGGGACTCAGAATCTCAATCCCCAGTTGAGGTAACTGAGGCACAGAGAAGTTAACTGACTTGACTAAGGTCACACAGCAGACAAGTGGTGGATCTGGATTAGAACTCATGACTTTCTGCAACCCAAGCCCGTGCTCTATCCACTACGGGAATTATGGGGCTGCAGGGGCCAGGTGCCAGGAGGCTGGGCTTATCATGGTGGGGCACTGAGCTGGGGCAATTTGATATCACTGGGGCAGTCTAGCCCAGACAGAGGGGTGAGGCTGTCCATAAAGAGCCTGCGCAGCTTTGCAGGAAATAATAATGATGGTATTCTTTTAACATTTACTATGACTTAAGCACTGAAGGGGATACAAGATAATCAGGACCTACATGGGGATCATGGTCTAAGTAGGAGGGATAATAGGTATGGAATCCCCATTGGCTGTTGAGGAAACTGGGGCACAGAGAAATTAAGTAACTTGCACAAAGTCAAACTGCAGGCAAGTGGTGGAGCTGGGATTAGAACCCAGGTCTTCTGGCTCCTGGGTCTGTGCTTTAGCCACTAGGCCAGGCTGCTTTTCTAAGGGAAAGGGGCTTTGACCTGAGTGTTAATTTGGTTGCCTATTCTGGAGCCATGGAGCAGAATTCAAACCCGAGACCCACAGTGGCCTGGCCCTGTAGACACTCTCCAGGCCTCCGGCACAGTTAGCAGCAGAAAGTACAGGAAAAGAGTAATCTGTGCAGGCGGTCACTTCTGCCCTGCCTAATCGCCAGCCCCTTGCAGCACAAGTCTTCTCACCAGCCATGACATATTGCTCTCCCCACATTCCTGCAAGGCAGTGAGAGACAGCTGCCATCATCTCTTATACCAATGAGGAAATTGAATTTTCCTCATGGGACGCCACCAATTCAAGGAAGTTCAAGAGGGGATGCCTTTCACGGCCTTGCTTTGCAGATTTACCCTTGGAGCTTTAGACAATGATGGTCCTTGACCTCTCAGGTCTCCCTGACTTTTAGGGTGAGCCCCCACTGTGGCTCCTCCCCACCCCAGACTGATCTTGCTGTGGGGGGCATTAAGGGGGTGATGGCTGTTCATGACCCACAGGTCTCCCAGGAGCCTCAGTACAATTTGCCATGGCAATAAGCGGTGGACTTTTTTTCACATTAAAAACAGCAAATGTCTGTTCATTTATCTAGGAATGAGATGTGGAAGATATGAATAAATATGAATTGATGAATATGAAATATGAGATATGAATAGATGTCCCTGATTTTTCTGGAAAAATAAGCAATCCCACCACTCTGGTAGTGCTGAGCCCAGAGACCTATTCTCTGGCAAAGAACCACACTTGGATCTTGACAATTATCGGTTCAGAACCAGCTTCTCCAGGGTGATAGAGCTGGATCAGCACTCTGCACTGAAGAGCAGAGGGCCCCAAGCAATTGAGAACACCTGGAGGTGGAATTACGTGGCCGGGAAGAACGTTTCAGAGAAGAATTCAAACTCATTTCAATTGACTCAGCTCCCAGATTCCCAATCCCCAGTGGCAGGGATCCAAAGGATAGTCCCACAGTGTAAATGGTGGCTCCGAGGTAACAGGCTGGGTTCCAAAGGGCAAATTAATATCGGACATTTTGGCTCTGCCTCTGTCTCCCTCAGTTACTTGGGGCCAATTGCCCCGAGCTGGCCCTGCCCCACTCACCTCTGCTGGGGAAAGGTCCTCTGTGTCCATCAGAACCTAGAAACAAAGAAGAATTGATCAAGGTTCCAGAGGGGCTGACCCCAGGCAGTGACCAAGGAAGGGGAGAGGGAGAAGAAGGAAGAAGAGAAGGAGGAAGAGAAGGAGGGTGGAAGTGCTGGAAGGGCTGGCCAGCAGCCTACACTCTCTAGGGCTGCCAGGTCTGATCTCAGTTCTGGGACAAATTCCTCACATCTGTGTAATGGGAGCAACTATGCTGGCTTATCTCAAGGAATGGGGCTGAGGAAGAAAGATAGGCAGGCATTTCCAGGGGCTAGGAGACTCCCCAAGAGAATAATAATTATAATTGTGGTGTTCGGTTTTTTATAATATTTAAGTGCTTACTATATATCAAGCACTGTTCTAAGCCCTGGAATACATACAAGTTAATCAGTCTGAACACAATCCCCGTCCCACATGGGGCTCACGGTCTAAGTAGGAGGGAAATAAGATTTTAATCAAGGAGAAGACATGCCCCTGCCTCCACCCATTTTAGATCTCCAAAGAGGAGCAAAGTACCCTCCTTCACAGGCCATTCTCACATCTAATCTGAATCAACCGTCAACAACAATCGTAACAATCATGAATCGTTCATGCTGCAGCTTGAATCCTTATCCTATCCTGAGGAGCAGAGTGGGGTGGACATATTTACTCACCAGCCACTATTTTCAGTGCATTGATTCTATAATGATGGCATTTATTAAGCGCTTACTATGTGCAAACCACTGTTCTAAGTGCTGGGGAGGTTATTCTACCCAAATGGACAAATAGATCTAGCCAGACACAGGGAGGAGAAGAATGATGTTCTGTACCTGGTTAACTATGGCATGAAGTAGTCTGGTTTGCCCAGACTGCTTGGAATTTAGAAGCAGCTCGTCTCCAGGAGTGCGAAAAAGCTGGCTGGCCAGGCCAAGGCAGAGATTTAAATAGTTATGCTGGGAGAAGGTTTTTCAGTCAGACCACTACCAGCCATGGGGCTAGGCTGAGACCCTCATTTTAGAGAAGAGCCTTCTAATCCCAGCTCTGCTACTTTCCTGCTGTGTCACTGCTAGTTTCCTGCTGTTTCCTGCTAGTGAAGGGCAAGTCCCTTCACTATTCTGTGCCTCAGTTTCTTCAACTGTGAAATGAGGATTAAATGCTTGTTCTCCTTCCTACTTAAAGAAACAGCGTGGCTCAGTGGAAAGAGCCTGGGCTTGGGAGTCAGAAGTCATGGGTTCCAATCCCAGTTCTGCCACTTGTCAGCTGTGTGACTTTGAGCAAGGCACTTCACTTCTCTGTGCCTCAGTTCCCTCATCTGTAAAATGGGGATTGAGACTGTGAGCCCCATGTGGGACAACCTGATTACCTTGTATCTCCCCCAGAGCTTAGAACAGTGTTTGGCACATAGTAAGCACTTAACAAATACTATCATTATTATTTTTATTATTATTATTATTACTTGGATTGTGAGCCCCATGTGGGACAGAGACAATGTCCTGTATGCTCTGTTTCTAACTGCTACAGTGCTTAGTACAGAGCTTGGCCCACAGTAAGTGCCAAACAAATACTGCAATTATTATCATTGTCATCATCATTATATTTAACCCTAACATTTCTCTTCTCCCCAGGTATTTGAGATGTGCTCACTGCTAAGACTTCCTTGAACCTTGCACCTGACCCAATCGTGATTACCTTCTGGAAACTTCCCACCTCCCAGCTCTTCGGCTTGACCTTCGCCCGCGGGTTGCAATGCTCTGTGGGGCCCCGGCTCATTCTGCAGGAAACCTGACGACTGGCGGCCTTGGAGGAAGCACTGCCAGCATCGGCCTCAGTGTCTGTCCAGCCCTGGAGCAAACCATGAAAGAAAAACTCATTTTCCATCCCCGAACACCACTGTCCATCTAGTTATGGGAGGTGAGAGGATTGCAACAGACCGAGAAGAGAGGTTTTAAAGGACCCAACCCCCACCAGCTCCCTGCCCCTTCTCACCAACTAGGATATTTAATAGGGGTAAGATGACACTGCAAAGGTTTCTATGGTCCAAATTCCAGCTTTTTTCTCTACAAAAATCCCCATAAAATAATCCTGTGTGAGTTGTGTGTGTTGTAGGGGGAGGGGATTGTGGATGTTTCCAAATGGAGTCTTTCATTTTTCTTTCTTCCAGAAGGAATCTGGGCACTGCAGAATAGCTGTCGCTTAACAAAGCACCAATTTGGGCATGGGTGGAGACAGAGGCCTGGTCAGGTTTTACTCATGCTGCCCTAAAAAAAAAAAAAAATCACCTCTGGGTCTCAGCAGGTCTTGGCACATGCCCAAGGCACTTTCCTCTTACTCCACCCGATGCTCTCTCTGGGACCCTGGGAACCTGGGACCTGTGTCCTGGGGAGTCAGGCCAGGATTCAGGAAGATACTCTCCAGCCAGCAGCGGAAGGGGCAGAGTAGACTAAGTCAGAGGATATGTCTGGTCCAATTCACCTGCTGAGTTTCTGATGGAGAGAGGGGCTGAGACCCAGGAGTCCTGACTCTTGGCTTTCTCAGTTAACCTCTGGTCTCCAATAATAGAGATGAGAGACAGTCCCATTGGAAAGTGTGCTGTCCCCAACCCACCCCACCTCACCCACAAGGAAGTAGAGAAAAATTCACTACTAGGGCCTTAGCTCCAGCCCTCTATTTCTGCTCTCCAGAAAAGTCCTGATTTCCCGATTCCAGGGGTCCAGAGAACTTAGTCTGCTCTGGGCAAATAGTGGCAGTCGGGTGTCTGGAACCCAGCATCCTCCATGCCCCACTTGGTGGGTGGGTCTCCCTGGCAGGCCTGTATATGGTACCCTTTTAGAACCCAAATCAGAAGTGTGACCCACGGTGGACTTCAAGCTGGGAGTCAAGAAAGAGAGGAACATCCGAGGGGGTGTTCACCCCAGCAATCGGCTAGTTCGTTGTCACCATGGTCCAGTTTGGACTCAGCCTTGGAGGAGGGGGCTGAGAGCCCGGCCAGTCAAAGGGACCCCATGGGTTAAGTCCTGTTCTGAAGGGAATTGGCCACACCAAGCCAATTGCCATGTTCCAGGGTCACATTACGAAAGAGCAGATCTGGGGTCCGAGGCCACTTAGAGCTCATCCCAGTTTGGGGGTCCTTTACTTCCCGGAAGATCTAGATGACCCAATAACATGGCCCTGACACATCACTCATGCCATCGGCAAGCAACATTTGTCATCAGCATCAGTCGTCTGGCACTGCCTGCAGCACTGGGCTTCAGCACCAAGCACATGGCATGGAGCCCAAACAGCTGGGCCCCGCATGCTCACCGATTCATTGTCTGAGGTGGAAGACCGGAGGCGCCTCCTCCCGGGACGCCAACTCCCATCCAAGGACTGGCTGGTGACCGCGGAGCGGCGTCTGGACACGTAGTGGCTGGAGGACCTAGAGTCTTGGCGAGACACTCTCAGCAGGGGTCCAAGGCAGGGGATGTACTTGGTGATGGCCATTCTGGCAGAAAGAAGCACGATCCCTCAGGCCCCCCCAACCACCCCCATTCCGCTCTGCCCTGGCTCCACCAACCCCATCCTTGGCACAACCCTGCCATCGTCAGAGTCCCATCTGTGCCTGCAGTGGCCCTCCTCTCCTCCTGCCTCCAAGGTGAGGAGCAGCTAGTGTTGCAATCCCAGCTAACAGAGTCCAAGGGACTGATCTCCAGCACAGATGAGACTAGACCCAGGCATCAGTCAGTGAGTCAATCGTATTTATGGAGCGCTTACTATGTACAGAGCACTGTACTAAGCACTTGGGAGAATATACAATAAAGAGACCCCTCCCCGGCCCACATCAAGCTTACAATCTAGAGGGGAAGACAGACATAAATATAAATAAATAAAAAGATAAATAAGTTACAGTTCTGACCCCAGGGAAGAGGCCAGGAGGCTCCCAGGAACACTGGGCCTCCCTTCTGCTCAGAACCTTTGTGGCTCATCCTAGTCTTAATACTAACAATGATAATATAGCTTGTTAGGTGTTTATTATGTGTCAAGCACTGTAGTAAGCAAGAAAATAATCAGGTCCCACCTTATGAATAGGAGGGAAAACAGGTATTTAATCCCCATGTTACAGATGAGGAAACTGAGGTCCAGAGAAGTCAAGCAACTTGCTGGTGGTCACACAGCAGGCAAGTGACGACAGAGGTTGGATTAGAACTGAGATCCTCTGACTCCCAAGTCCATGGTCTTTCCATTAGGCCACACTGCTTCATGTCAGAGAGATGGTAGCACTCTAGGCTCAGCATCAACAGAAAGGATCCTGATTCTAGATCATCACATCTTAATTCAGTTTGCAAAGGCAGATTCTGAATGAAACAAAATGTGGATGTCTTATACACTATCCCGTTGGGAGCGGATTTAGCACTGCCATTGTTTGGCGTGGAAAAAGGATACTGAAACATCAATCTCATGGGGGAAAACAGCTATTAAAATTAGCTTTTTAACCATACAGAGTTTAATTGGAAGTAAGGTAAAATCCAAAAGGTTCTTTCTTGCCCCTCTAAACCAGGCCAGTGGAGTGGCTTTCCAGAGAATCATTTAAATTCACCCAAAACAGCTCTCTCCCCTCTCCCACCCAGTCATCTGCTTAGCTGGCTGCCTAGCTAAGAGCTTCCATTCTCCAGCAAGCTGTGTCTCCTTTCCGGATGGGGGGCACTGGGTTTTGGAGCATCCCTTGGAGAGGGAAGATTGCACCCTCAAGTCCAGTTGTCTTGTGCCCTACCTTCCCAACTGCCTGAAGGAAACTCAGCTCTGAGCTGGACACACAAGGGTTAGAAGCTGCTGGGACCAAAAGTCCAGAAGCCATGCAAGTGAGAGGCTGTGTGAAGTCAGGCTCTGCTTCTCTCACAGAAACCACTTGGCCTAGTGGGAAAAGTCCAGACCTGGAAGCCAGGAGATCTGGGTTCTAATTCCAGCTCCGCAACTTGCCTGCTGTGTGACATTGGGCAGGTCACGAAACTTCTCTGGGCCTCAGTTTCCTCATCTGTAAAATGGGGATTTGATTCCTGTTCTCCCTCCCGCTTAGCCCGGGAGCCTCTTGTGGGACAGGGACTGTCTGATCTGCCTATACTGTATCCACCCCAGCATTTAGTACAAAGCCTGGCAGAAAGAAACTGCTTGACAAATGCCACAATTGTTATTACCTATATTCTAGCCTAATTTCCTGGGAAATCACCACAAGTACCCTAAAAGTAGTTTCTAGCCAGAAAATTTGCTCTTCTTTACCAATCGCCTTAGACAGTTCAAACTCCTTTCTGTCTATGAAGCCCCTTGGAGTACACACCCTCTTGGTTCAGAGGAAGCTCAGGTGCAGGACATTGTGGGTCTAAGTTAAGTGTTGTCAGAAATGCCAAGGCCAAGAAAGTGGAGTTCAAAGCCATTTCCCTGGGAAGACGGATGGACACGGGTCAAGAGCATGGCGTGCAGCCTGGCTTACCTGTACTTGGGGTGAGTGACGGCGTAGATGATAGGATTGTGGATGGCGGAGGACTTGGCGATCACAGCTGGCACTGAATTCATGTAGGGTGTTAGGAGGTGGGAATACCTGAATGTGGAGGAAACTGGAGCTGAGAAGATAGGGTCTGAACCACGAACCCTGCAAATCTCCCCTCCCAGACAAGTTGAATTGGCCAAGTTCAAGGAGAATGTGTTTTAGTGCGTGCTCGTTCAGCTCAGTTAGCTCCTCCAACTTGGACGTCTTTCCCACCCACTTATCTTCATTCTCTCCATCTCTGGGCTGGCCAGACCTACTTTCAGAGGTTCAGAATAATGACAATGATTATGGGATTTATTAGGTGCTTACTTTGTGCCAAGGGCTGGGATTGATCTGCATGGAAGAGCACACAACTGGGAGTCAGGAGACTAGAGACCTAATTCTGGCTCCACCACTTGCCAGCTTGTGTGATATTGGTCAAGTTACTAAACTTTTCCATGTTTCAGTATCCTCATCTGTACAGTGGAGATAAAATACTTGTTCTCCCTCCTACGCTGCCAGCCCAAGGTGGAACAAGGGCTGTGTTCAATCTGATTATTTTTTATCTACTTCAGCACTTAGCACGTTGCTTGGCACGTAATACGTGGTTAATAAAAACCATCGTTGTGCTCTAAGATAATCAAATCAGACAGTCTACATACTACACAGTTTTCACAGTCTAAGGGGCAAAAAGTGCAGGCACTTCTTCTTCATTTTACACCCCTGGAAATGGAAGTGCAGAGAGGTTAAATGACTAGTCTAAGGTCACACAACAGGCTGGTGGCTGTTCTTTCCCTGCGTGCCCTGAAGATGCTCTTTAACCATGCTCTGGAATTTTTAGAAGGTCCATCTCAAAGTTATAAAAAAAATTAGGGTTCTGGAGCTCCAGAAGCAGACCAAAATAGGAAGAAGGTTATGGCTGCCAGAGGCTGAGAAAGGGTACAGCGGGGGAGTGAAGGGGCAACAACACGTCCCTTTCTCTTGGGACCTCTGATGAGCTCACCGTGGCCTAGTGGATAGACCACAGGCCTGGGAGTCAGAAGGACCTGGGTTCTAATCCCGGCTCTGCCACTTGTCTGTTGTATGACCTTGAGTAAGTCATTTCACTTCTCTGGGCCTCAGTTACCTCATCTATAAAATGGGGATTGAGACTGTGAGCCCTAAGTGGGACAGGATGTGTCCAACCGGATTATCTCTACCATACTACATTCAATATCACGTAATGTAATATCTCGGTCACTTCAAGCTCAATGAGTTCAAAAGTGAGCCCCTCGCCTTTTCTCCAATTTAGCTTTCCCCCCCACAGTTGACACCACCACCATCCTCCCCGTCTCTCAAGCCCATAGTCCTGGCATTGTCTTGACTTTTTTCACTTTCAACCCTCGCACTTAGGGGGTTTCCAACTAATGTTGTCTCTAACCCTACATTTTCAGAATCTGTCCCTTCTCTTCCATACAAATGGTTACCACATTGGTCCATGTCAATGGTCCAGGACGTTGTCACATATCGCAGTTTGACTACAGCCATCAACCTCCTTGCTGAGCTCCCTGCCTCTAATCACTCCCTGTTCCAGTTCATACTTCACTCTGCTGACTGATTTTTGTAAAGCTTAATTCACACATCTTAGAACATTGCTTGGCACATAGTAAGCGTTTAACAAATACAATTTTTTTTTAGATGGATGGTTACTAATGGATGGGACCTTGAAAGCCATCCCTCTTCCTCCAGCCAGGCCATCACAGAAACCCTCCCAGACATAACATTGCATCCCATTTTGCAAGACTTCCACAACTCCTTTTTATACTCCAACTATCCCTGGGGGGAATACTTCTTTCTGCCCCATCTATATCTCTCCCCAGGTCTACCCTCAGTAGAGATCAGGAAAGTTGGCCCTTATCCTTTTTTTTAAATTGGCGTTTGTTAAGCACTTACTATGTGCCAGGCATTGTACTAAGCTCTGAGGTAGATACAAGCTAATCATTCATTCATTCATTCAGTCGTATTTATTGAGCACCTACTGTGTGCAGAGCACTGTACTAAGCACTTGGAAAGTACAATTCAGCAACAAATCAGGTTGGACACAGTCCATGTCCCACATGGAGCTCACAGTCTTAATCCCCATTATTCAGATGAGGTAACTGAGGCACAGAGAAGTTAAGTGACTTGCCCAAGTTCACACAGCAGATGTGTGGAGGAGCTGGAATTAGAACCCAGGTTCTTCTGATTTCCAGGCCCATGCTCTAGTCACTAGGACAAGCTGCTTCTATAGTTACTACAGTACAAGCAGATGGGGTCTCTACAGGATCTGAATAACCCTGCTGACATGCCCTGGGTGGGCGTCTGCCTCATCCACACAGTTCCTGAGAAGATGCTCACTTGGATTAACTCAGGGACCCCTGATTATCACGTATCAACCCCAGCCCTGGACACATACTAAGGGCTTAATAAGTGCTACAATTCATATGTTTCAATTGCATATCAAGCCAAGTATAAGAGGATCACTGGTGGCAAGCCTTAAGCAAGAGGATGGAGATGATTCAGCTGCCCTAGGGCCCATCCCTGTGCGTCACCCAGAGACCTCTGGACAATTTTACGCTTTCATCCTCTGAATGGCCCCTCACCTGCAAGGACCTGCTTCTCAACAGTATCTGCCACTGGCAGGACAAAAGCCACTCCTCCCCATGACTGGGGCGAAAGTCTGCCAGGCTGCACCCAGCCCATGGGTGTTGCCGGTGCACATTTTTATGCCTGGCATGGCTCCTGGATGAGGGCAGGCTGGGGGAGAGATTTGCAAGACAGCTGAAGCTCTCTGAGGAGCAGGTAACAGAAATAGAGAATTACCCAGCAAAAGCCAATAAAGCCACCACAGAGTAAGGGGACCAGGAAATGACATAGAGCAGGATAACCATCAAGGCGATCTTCGCTGTCTTCCATTCATTCTTCATCCTCTGGCATTGCCTCTGAGACCCTCTGCAGTCATCTGAGCTGATAGTCTGAACTGCCCTGGGGAAATGAGCACCAGAACCAGTTGGTTACCAATTAATCAATTGTATTTATTAGCACTTACTATGGGCAGAGCACTGTACTAAGCACTTGAGAGAGTACACTATAACAGAATTGGTAGACATGTCCCCTGCCCACAAGAAACTTACAGTCTTGAGGTTGGGTCTCAATCAAGACTGTACAGAAGACCTGGGGAACAGGGAGGAGAGGAGGAGAAAGAGGATGAGGAAGAACTTGATGATGGTAAGGAGATGTATTTCTAAAATTCTCAATTCCATTCATTATTCCACTATTTCTAAAGCCCTCAATTGCATCTATTACCTAACTTATTATCTCACTGTACCCTGACAAAATACCAGAGAAGCAGGTAGTTCCCATTTTATAGATGGAAAAACTGAAGCCCATAGAGCACTTGCCCCAAATCACCAAGCATGTCAGCAGTACAGTCAGGAGTAGGTTCCAAATCAATCAACCAATCGATGGTATTTATTAAGCACTTATTATGTGCAGAACACTGTACTAAGCACTTGGGAGAGTACAATACAACAGAATTTGCAGACACATTTCTTGCTCATAATCTTCTGAAACCAAGTGCAGGTGTCTTTCTCTTATATTCTAGGGAACTCACTCCCTTCAGGAATAGGTTGGTTGGGGGAAAGCCTGTTTCCTCCTATTTAGGAACCTGGCGTATCTCTCCTAGGAATGCAGCCTTGAATGTCATTATCTCTTGGCTTGGACATTATCTTTCAGCCCAGACTTTAGCATTTCTGTTTCATAACTCTGTTGCCTCTGGAGAGCCTTGAGTCTTTGCCAGGAAGGAGTTTTCTTTTATTTCTTTTCATTCTTGGCAGACCCCACAGCAACCAGTTGCACAGGAGCAAGAATGGAGACTGAAAATGGGACTTGAGAAGAGTTCATTGAGACATAGAGTTGGGTCCTTTCTAGCAGCTCTGGGATCGCCTCTGTACAACACACAGCTGCCTCTCCAACAGGGAGAGTTCTAGGGAGTCCAATAGGGACTGAGTTCTAATCAATCAAAGGTATTTATTAAGTCACTTCACTCCGCTAGGCCTCAGTTCCCTTGTCTGCAAACTGGGGAATAAGATTGTGACCACATGGGGCAGGAACTGTGTCCAATCTGATTGGCTTCTATCTACCCAAGTGCTTAGTACAGTGCCTGGCACATAGTAAGTGCTTAACAAATACCACAGTTATTATTATTAGTAGTACAATACAAAAGAGTCAGTAAATGTATTCAATGCCCACAAATAGCTTGCAGTCTTTAGGAGGAGACAGGCATTAAAGGCTGCAGACTTTAAGAACATGTAAGTGCTGTGGGGCTGAAGGTAGGGTGAATATCAGGAGCTTAGAGGTACCAATCCAAGTGTATAGGCAATGCAGAAGGGAGAGCAAATAGAGGAAGTGAGGGCTTAGTAAAGGAAGACTTCTTGGAGGAGGGGTGATTTTAGTAAGTTTTTGAAGTGGGAAGTGTAGTGGTCTGTGGCCTATGAAGGGGGAGGGAGTTTCAGGCCAGAAGGAGGACTTGGGAGAGGGTGAATACATGATGATGGCAAGACTGGCGATCCTTTGTGCTGAGTAAGTGAGGCTCAGACAGGTTTGAGACTAGTAGCTGAGGTAACATTTGAGCCCAACATTCAGTCTACCGAGCCACTCTGAAGATGACTGGTCCCTCTGCCCCATGCTTTGGAAGACACCAGCAGACTGTGGTTAGTGAAAAGACCACAGGACTGTGAGTCAGGAGACCCCAATTCAAATCCCAGCTTTGCTACTTGCCTGCTGTGTGTCCTTGGCCAAGTCATTTAACTTCTCTGAGCCTCAGTTTCCACATCTATAAAATAGGGATTAAATATCTGTGCTCTTTCTTACTTAGACTGTGAGCCTGATGTGGCATAGGGACTATGTCTGACCTGATTACCTTGTATCTATTCCAGTGCTTAGCATATCTTGTCTTATGCTGCTGAGTTGTCTTCGACCCATAGAGACTCCATGAACACATCTCTCCCAAAACGCCCCACTCTCCATCTATAAGCATTCTGGTAGTGTATCTGTAGAGTTTCCTTGGTAAAAATATGGAAGTGGCTTACCACTGCCTCCTTCCACTCAGTAAACTTGAGTCTCCACCCTTGACTCTCTTCCAAGCCGCTACTTCCCATCACAGAAGGGTTTTGACTTGTAGCAGATTGCTTTCCACTCGCTAGCTACTGCCCAAGCTGGGAATGGAATGGGTAGACCTCTGCTTGACTCTTCCTCCTGAAGCCAAGACTGGTACAGTATGCGATCCTGAGAGGGGGCTTGGCACATAGAAAGCACTTAACAAATGCCACAACTATCACTGAGCTACTGCAACCTGATAGACCAGGTGGATTGATTGTGGTGGTGATGGTGATGATGATGATGGTAATAACAATGACGGTTATGGTGGTGTGAGTTTTGGGTGGGGGCTTCTTTTTTTACCTATCTCCCTCTTCTAACCCCAGTAGGTCCCAAGCCTGATCAAAAGAATCTCTCACTTGTTGGTACCCCTGATAGCCTGGAAGATGAAGAAGTAGCAGTAGATGATCACCATCAGGGGAATGAAGAAGACAAAGCAGAAGAGTAACATAGTGTAGGCCCGGACTGGTGGCGTGAAAGTCATGTAGTCCCAGGAACAAGATGTCAGGAGCCCTTCAGGCACATAGGCACCTCGGAAGAGGGAAAAGAAAGGTGGAAACTGACACGAGATCCAGCCTCAGAGATCCTTTTTCTCCTGGAATGGGAAGAGTTGATGCGGTACAGAGTCCATTTATGTAAAATAGAATTGTTGCCCTGGAGTCTTTTCTGGCAAAGTTGCTTATTTCAAAATAACCTCGCTGGGGAAGGCCTCTCTCTGCTACCCTTCAATCAATCAAATATATTTGCTGGGCACTTACTGTGTGTACTTTGTAGATAAAGTTGGAGACACGATCCCTGCCCTCGAGGAACTTATAATCTAGTAGGGAAGACAGGCATTAAAATAAATTTCACACAAGGGAAGCAACACAGTATAATCATATGTACATAAGTACTGCGGAGGTGAAGGTTGGCCAGCCCTATCCTTTGTCCTGCCATACACAACTGCTCTTAGTATAGCCCTTGTCCAAGACAGCATACTCCATCACCCCCTAAAGCCTAAGTACTAAAGACTAAACACTTTCAAGATAGCCTTGCTTAAAAAAATCTGCTGCACTTGCAGCATTTGCACAGGAGAGAATACACAGACAGGGCTAGGGAAGAGAGGCAATCAATCAATCATATTTATTGGGTGCTTAATGTATGCAGAACTAAGCACTTGGCAGAGTACAATACCACAGAGTTGATAGACACAGTCTCTGCCCGCAAGTCTAATGAGGGAGAACCAATCTCTGGACTGGGAACTCCCCCCACAAGGAATTTACAGTCTAGAGTGAGGGAAGAGATCTTTCTTTTTCTCTCCAAACCCATCTTGTATTATTGAGCGCAGAGATGACCCACAGTGGTTGCCAGCTTCCACTTCAGTGTTCTCTTGGTAATACAGAACTGATGATTGTTTACTATGAGAGGTCTATCATTATTCTACAGCTAATTCCACAAATCTCACTGGCCCACTTGAGAGGAAAGCCTGGCCCGCTAGCATGTTATGCTCCCTAAAGTGCCTCCCTTCTCCACTCTCCCCGAACCCACAGGACCACTTACTTGATTAATTCGACAACAGGAGCATTATGTCTCTTATTCTACACTGTAAACTCATTGTGGGCAGGGAACACATCTATTGAGTCTGTTGCATCGATAGGAGCGGGAGTCCGGGATCTGCCTATGCTTCAAACTGGGCCTCCACACCTCAAAGGTCGGGCAGCTTTGATTCCTACTTTAACTCTCAGAAATTGATCCCATTCTAACAGAGATTTGGAACTCTACTCTTTGTAATGTTCTGGCCAGGAAAGATTTCTTTGCAAATAGCAGCAATAGGATATTGTGAGCTTTGTCAATGCCTGCTGAGCCCCAACAGCCTATCATGTGCTGCTCAGAACAGCAGGAAGCTAAATAAAATTGGGAAATGAATGTTGGAGGAAGCCTGCCCCAAGAGAATAAAGAAATTACCCAGAGATTAAATGAATCGTCTAGAGGGGATAGATAATGTTGATCACCGTCCTGTGCTTTTTCTCCTGGCACTCAATATTCTTCTGTTTTAAGGTGAACACTTGAACAGTAGACCAGATATCTATTGTCCAATTATCCCCAATTATCCACCAAGACTCAGAATTACAGCTACTATTAGACCCTTATAGTAAATTAACAGCTTCAGTCAAATTTTCCAGCTTCATAAGGCTTTTTATCATGGTCATTTTAATATGCCACATTTTAATGTACACCCAACTCATTCATTCATTCGTATTTATTGAGCACTTACTGTGTGCACAGCACTGTACTAAGCACTTGGGAAGTACAAATTGGCAACATATAGAGACGGTCCCTACCCAATAACGGGCTCACAGTGTAGAATTGTTCCATGATTGGCATTTCTTCTGTATGTAAGTTATGCTCTGGGAAACAGCCCTTGGCTTGAGCGGCTCTCTTGTTTGAGGATTTGTAAAGGACTGTTTCCAAAGGAATATGATGGTCCCATTGGGGGTTCAGTGATGCAGCTGAGCCACACAACCACTGCAGATGAAACTGTTGAGCATCAGCATGGCCAAGTGGATACAGCACAGGCCTAGGAGTTAGAAGGTCCTGGCTTCTAACCCCAGCACCCCCACTTGTCTGCTGTGTGACCCTGGACAAGTCACTTAACTTCTCTGGGCCTCAGTTCCCTTATCTGTAAAATGAGAATTAATATTGTGAGCCCCAAGTAGGACATGGACTATGTCCAATCTGATTAGCTTGCATCCCTCAATGCTTAATTCAGTGCCTAGCACATAGTAAATGCTTAGCAAATACCATATATGATAATAATAATAATAATGATAATAATTATGTTTGTTAAGCGCTTACTATGCACCGGGCACTGCATGAAGACTCCCAATTCCCTTTTTCCTCCTCTTTTACCATTAACTTTGATTATTCTACTAGTTTTATTTAATCATCAGAAGCTTGAAACACCAGAAACCATTGCTACTTTGCAGTTTTTCTCAGACGGAGCTAATAAAAATCCAGGTAATGAAGCTGGAGACCTGAACTAATAGCTAAATAGCATCAAGATTCATTGGTAGGAAGAAAGTGCCTTCAGAATGAGGGTTTAAAGTTTGGTCTCTAATGGTTGTCCCCTCCAGGACCAATCATCCTCTTAGCTGATCTCCCTGCCTCCAAACTCTCTCCTCTCCATTCCATATTGCACTCTGCTACCCGACTCATTTTTCTGAAGCACTGTTCTGCATCCATCCCCCCATTTCTCAAAAATTTCCATTGGTTGATAATGTCTCTCCCCAAGCAGAAACTCCCGACCATCAGCTTGAAAACACCAAATCAGCTCTCTCCCCTTCTTATCTTGGTTCTTCTCCCATCGAGACCTAGTCCTCATGTTTCACTTCTCTAATACCAAGGTAGATACTGTGCCTCGCTCTCAACTCTCTCTCTGTGGAGCTCTTTCTCATGGCCTTCCTCCTGATTGGAACTCCTTCCCCTGCTTCATATCTGGCAAACCACCACCATCTCCATCTTCCAAATCACATCTTCTCCAGGAGGCCTTCCCTAATCTCTCAACTCCCCACCACTTTTCCCTCTCTATTGCTTCATCTATGCACTTGATTCCTGACCCCCTAGGCACTTAGATCTGTACTCCACCCTCTTTCTCTACAGCACTTATGTGCATAGCTTGAAATTCTATTGCTTCCACCTGCCAGCAATTTATTTCAGTGTCTATCTCCTTCAATCACTCAATCATCATATTTACTGGGGACTTACCATGTGCACAGCACTGTACTAGGGACTTGGAAGAGCACAGGATAACAGAGTTGGAAGGCATGTTCCCTGCCCACAAGAAGCTTACAGTCTAGCTACAGCTACAGTCTCCTTCCCTAGATTGCAAATTCCTAGAAGGCAGGAATCATTTTTACTTAATCGATTGTATCAATCAACAAATCGTATTTATTGAGTGCTTACTGTGTCTAATGCACTATACTCGGTGCTTACCATTAGTGCAGTGCTCTGCACATGGTAAGTAATCAGTAAATGCTACCGACTGTTTGGGAATCTTGCTGCCACCAGGAATTTCACCCTAGACCCTCTCTGACCCACTTTCCCCCGTTACCCTGCCTCTACCCTACTCACTCCATCCGAAGAAAGGCGGGAGGCTCCAAGCCAGAGAGTAAACCCAGACACCGGTCAGGATCAGCAGAACCCTCCTCTTGGAGATGAAGCCTATGGAGGCCAGCGGGTGAGTGATGACGAAGTACCTGTCCAATGCAATCACTGTCAGAGTGATCATGGATGTGATGCCGAAGAGGGCACCGCAGAATGCGTAGAGCTGGCAACCTATTCCCAGGCAGAGGAATACAGAGAGAGAGTGAGCACACAGCTTCCCAACATCAAGTCACTTCCTGAGAAATGGGGGGGATGAGGTGGGGGAAGGCCTTGAGGATTTAGTCAACAGGACTGGAGGGTAAAATGTAAAATTCCCAGTCAGTGGTGCCACCCTGCCATACAAAAAAGACCCTTGAAGAAATGATGTGAGTTCCAAGGGCATCAGTGTGACCTAGTGGAAAGACCACAGGCCTGGGAGTCAGATGACCTGGGTTCTAAACCTGGGTCCGCCAGATACCTGCTGTGTGACCTGAGGAAAGTCACTTAACTTCTCTGTGCCTAAGTTTCCTCATCTGCAAAATGCAGATTAAATATCTGTTCTCCCTCCTATTTAGATGGTGAGCCCATATGGGACCTGATTATCTTCTATCTACCTTAGTGCTTACAACAGTGCTTGGAACATAGTAAGTGCTTAACAAGTACCACAGTTACTATTAACCATGTGGTGGTTTGCCCAGTCATTCATGCAATCAAAAATATCTGGGAAATGTGACTGAGCCTTTGGATGTTTTAAAACTCTGGCTAAATATCTCTCCAATTGGGTCCAGGTGTGTGAGCTGCTTGGGAAAAAGTAGGACCTTCTTCCTCTGGCTAATCTATAGCACGTTTTCCCAGCCACTTACCCAGTGCCCAACAGACATTAATGAAAGCCAGCGACCAATATATGCCCAGGCTTGCACATGTGAAGTCACAGGAGCAAGAAATACCTGAAAGGAATGACCTTGTGGCAATTACTGACCCACATACCTTTCTCCCCAAAAATCCATCTCTTGTGAAGGCTGCTGACAAAGAACACGGGAGCCTGGGTGAGGGACATGAAGAAGTCACTGATGGACAGATTGATGATGAGCATATTGGCAGGAGTCCGGAGGTTTCGACTCCTGTGGGAAACAGACCAAAGTCAAGTTACACTCAATATGGTCTAGGGGCCCCAGATGAGCTGAAAAAAGAAAGTCCAAGGCACCCCTGGCCCCCTAACACCCCCGCAGCTGGGGGAGGGAGAGTGGGCTGATTATGAGGATCCGTTCGATCTCTGAGGAAGCACGGCCCATTAGATTCTCCGACCCCACCTGCCCCCCGGCCCTGTTGAACAGGAAATTAATGTCCTGGCCACAGGTTATGGATTTTCTGGATCTGGGTCAGGCTGATCTGGAGAAGCATTTTCCGCAGCTGATAGGATTAGTAGCTACTGCCGAATGGGGTGATTAGAAAGGGAGGCATTCCGCCTCATCAAGCCCAGCTGCTCCCCTTACTGAGGCAGACAATGAGCTCTGTGAGCTGGCCGGGGCAATGCCCACCTCACCTGACAAAGCAGCAACAAGGAGGATGAACCAGTCTGACAGCTCAGGCAGAGATGTTGGGCCCAGTAGGTGGGTCCCACTGGTCTGAGTCTTAATACTCCTCTGCCTCTCAGCTGCCTTCGTCACTGTGGACCACTCCTTTCCCCCGGAAACACTATCTATCTAGCCTTGGTTTTTATGATACAGTCCTCTTCTGGTTCTCCTTTTACCTCTCTAGACAATCTTTCTTTTTCTTTCATCTGCTCATTCTTGGCCTCCCACACCCCAAATTTGGATGTACCATAAGCCTCTATTTTGGGTCTCCTCATCTCACTTTTGCAGAGGGGCTCATCTGCTTCCAGAGCTTCAACTACGGCCTCTATGTGGATGACTCCCAAATCTAGTTCGTTAGCTCTGACCTCTCTCCTCCAGTCTCACATTTCCTCCTGCCTCCCAGTCATCTCTACACTAATGTTCTGCTGGCACCTCAAGCTTAATATGTTCCAAATGGATTCCTCACCTTTCCTCCCATATTTATATTTTTTCTTCTCCTTCCTTTCCCATCATGGGGGACAACACCACCATCTCCCTACCTCTCAAGGCTGTACCCTTGACATTATCCTCCACTCCTCCCTCTCTTTCAACCCACACTTTTAGTCCATTTGCCAAATCCTGCCTGTTTTTCCTCCTAAACATTTCTAGGATCCTCCCTCCTTCCTCTTCATCCAAATAACCACCACAGGGGTTCAGGCACTTGCAATATCCCAGCTTGACGACTGCATTGACCTCCTCACTGGTCTGCCTACCTCCAATTCGCTCCCCCCTCCAGTCTATTCTACTCTCCACTGGCCCGATTATGGAATGAAACACCATTCAGCATATGTCACCCACCTCCTCAAAAACCTCCAATAATTGCCCATTCGTCTTAGCATCACGTGGAAACTCCTGACCTTTGGCTTTACAGCACACAATCAGTTCTCTCCCTCTTACTTATCTACTCCCTTCTGCCACTACTCCCTAGGTCCCACTCTTCATTCCTCTCAAGCTAACATACTCACTGGGACCCGTTCTTGCCTCACCTGCAAGTAATCTCTTGCTGATGTCCTCACCACTGCCTGGAACATTCTTCTGTTCATGTGCAACAGAACACTGCTTTCCCCCTCTTCAAAACCCTTCTAAAAATCAACTTTCCTTCAGGAGGCCTTCCACAATTAATCTAAATTTTCCCATTTTATGTCCCCCAAATGCAATTTCAACCCTTCTACGCCATCTCAGAACTTAACTACACAACCTCCCATAGCACTTATGTATGTATCCT
Source organism: Tachyglossus aculeatus (assembly GCF_015852505.1). Lineage (NCBI taxonomy): Eukaryota > Metazoa > Chordata > Mammalia > Monotremata > Tachyglossidae > Tachyglossus > Tachyglossus aculeatus. The sequence continues at coordinate 69,334,383 of NC_052068.1, read as the reverse complement.
TATTCTCTCTCATTTCTTCCACCCTGTAATTTATTTAAGAGTTTGTCTCTCCAACTAGATTTTTAAGATCTCTGAGGGCAGCAATTATGTGTACTAATATTCATTCATTCATTTAATCGTATTTCTTGAGCGCTTACTGTGTGCAGAGCAATGTACTAAGCGCTTGGGAAGTACAAGTTGGCAACATATAGAGACGGTCCCTACCCAACAACGGGTTCACAGTCTAGAAGGGGGAGACAGGCAACAAAACAAAACATGTGGACAGGTGTCAAGTCATCAGAATAAATAGAAGTAAAGCTAGGTGCACATCATTAACAAAATAAATAGAATAGGAAATATGTATAAGTAAAATAAATAGAGTAATAAATCTGTACAAACATATATATACAGGTGCTGTGGGGAGGGGAAGGAGGTAGGGCGGGGGTATGGGGAGGGGAAGAGGAAAAAGGGGGCTCAGTCTGGGAAGTCCTCCTGGAGGAGGTGAGCTCTCAGTAGGGCTTTGAAGGGAGGAAGAGAGCTAGCTGGAGGATATGCGGAGGGAGGGCATTCCAGGACAAGAGGAGGACATGGGCTGGGGGTCGACGGCCCTTTATCGTGGACAGAAAATGTTTCTATTTATTGGAGCTACAGAGATGCTATCTCTCCCAAGCCCTTAAGGCAGGGCTCTGCTCACAGTAGGCACTCAACAAATCCTATTGATTGACTGATTAACAGGTGGCCAGGAAGCTGATGGCTAGTGGGGTCCCATGAGATTCCTCCGTCTTTTTTGACCCAGCCCAAAGGATTGTGGGTCTCTGTGGAAGAGCCATTTTCCTCCCCACTGTAGTGCTCCAGCCCCTGAATAGGATTCCTCTGATGCTCAAGGCCCAGAGTGATTCTTTAGGAGGTCAGTGCCTGGGTGGAGAAAACCCAGTTCTCCTGGGACCACCAAAAATACAGAAAGGAAGAAGGTCAGATAGGGTTCCTGCTGGATGCCAAGCAAGATGAGTTAGAATAATTGTCACAGCCACGTAGGCTGATTCCAGTCTCCCCAAAGACCAGCGTCCATTGCTGACTAGAGAAAGAACAGTGTAACCTAGTGGAAAGTGGGAGTGAGAAGACCTGGGTTCTAGTCCTGCCTCAATCACTTGCCTGCTGTGTGACCTTGGGCAAATCATTTAACTTCTTTGGGCCTCAGTTTCCTTATCTGTAAAATAGGTATTCAATACCCATTGTCCTTCAAGGAGCAGCATGGACTCATAGAAAGAGCCTGGGCCTGAGAGTCTAAGGACGGGGTTCTAATCCCAGTTCTTCCAGTTGCCTGCTGGCACCTTAGGCAAGTCACTTAACTTCTCTGTGCCTCTGTCTCCTCATCTGTAAAATGAAGATTCAATGCCTGCTCTCCCTCCTATTTAGACTGTAAATACAATCTTATTAACTTGTATCTACCTCAGTGCTTAGAACAGTGCTTTACACATGGTAAGCTCTTAAGAAAACAATGATAATATAATAATAGTTATAATAATAACAATAATAATAATAGTTAGACTGTGAGCCCCATGTAGGACAGAGACCAATTCCAATCTGTTTATCTTGTTCAGTGTTTGGCACATAGCAAATGTTTAATAAATACTATTATAATTATTAGAGCCAGTGTGGCTAGTGGAAAGAGAAAGAGGCTAGGAACCAGAAGACCCGAGTTCCAGGCCTAGCTTTGCTATAGGCCTTCTGTATGACCCTGAGAGGTCACTTTATCTCTCTGGGCCTCGTTTGCTTCATCCATAAAATGGGAATTATAACACTAGACTCTCTCAACCTCACAGGGTTATTGTGAGTATAAATTCAGATAACTGATGAGAATTTCTCTGGAAAAATAAAAAGCACTCTACCAATTCAAAACATTATTATTTAAAGGGCCTCTCCACTGGTGTCAATCAATCAATCAATCGTATTTATTGAGCGCTTACTATGTGCAGAGCACTGTACTAAGCGCTTGGGAAGTACAAATTGGCAACACATAGAGACAGTCCCTACCCAACAGTGGGCTCACAGTCTAAAAGTGGGCTCACAGTCTAAAAGTCCACGATGAATCCATGATGAATTATTCAGGAAGATAATTTCTCTACTGTCCTGAGTAACGCACCAGGACTATAGTCCATTCAGGTCTTTGAATGTTCCCCAAATGCCACTGATTCCACCTCTCACCCCACCAACTAACCCAACCCCACTTCCACTGAACCCCAGCACCCGACTCCAAGAGACATCACCTAGGACTCCACCCTCTTCGCCACCCCCTCCGAACCTCGGTACCTGCAGAATGTGTAGATGATCAGGAAATTCCCCAGCACACCTGTGATGCCCACAGCCAGAATGATGGCCCCGATGGTGTAGTGAGCGTGGTCCGGGACGTCTACTGTTGGGAAGGCGTGGTAGGAGCTGGGCAGTGAGGCTTCACCCTACAGGGAAAGATGGTGGAACAGCAAAGATCCTATCAGCGCTGAGATTTCCAGTTTCTGGGAGCTGGTAAATGTCCTGGATTCCACAGGAAAGATGATGATGATAATGATAAGGATGATCAACGTGGTATTTGTTGAGTCCTTACTATTTGACAAGCATTGCTCAAAATGCTGGATGATGCTATAAAAATCTCTGTTGAGCTTTTTGACTTCACACCTGAGAGAAGCAGTGGCTGAAGCATTTTAAGCATCACACTGGGCATCCAGGTTGATTCCTGGGACTACGATCCTTGCATCACCAAGGATTCATACACACGCACACACACACACGCCGCCCCAACCACACCCATGCCCACCACCACCATCACCTACTTCTTAGTGGAGGGAAGTTTGTTCTTTTCCTCCCCAGCTGTCAGTGGGTTGAGGCCACCTCTGAATGAGGAGAGACCCAAAGTCTTGGAAAAAGATACATGAAAGGGATGGATAGTGCAGTACAGGATTATTGTTCCTGAAATTGTCAGTATTTAGCACATAGTAAGCACTTAGTAAATACCACTATTACTCTTGCTATTATCGTTATTAGTAGCAGTGGTAATATGTGTCTGCTTATTGTTCTACTGTACTCTTCCAAGTGCTTAGTACAGTGCTCTGCATTCAGTAAGTGCTCAATAAATATGATTCAATGAATAATGAATGGATGAATGAATAGCAGTAATAGTATAAGAGTTAAGGAGCATCTACTGGAGCTGGTGTGTGGCAGATTCAGACAGAGAGAAAAAAATCATTCCTCCACCAGAGGTGGGAAAAACACATGGAATCTGTAGCTACAGGAATTTCTGCAGCCAGAAATACCATTTGGTTCAAGCAAGCTTGGGCAAATGCATGGGTATCTAGAGGGAAGAGTTCTCCCTCCTACCGCTACTTAGACTGTGAGCCCCATGCGGGACAGGGACTGTGTCCAACCTAAGTAACTTGTATCTACCCCAGCGCTTAGAATAGAGTTTCACACTGTAAGTGCTTAAGAAATATCATTAAAAAAGTTAGAGAAGGCTCAACAAGGTTCAAACAGAATTCATCTTCCCCCACAAACCCTGGCCTTCCTCTGTCTTTCTCATCACTGTAGACAAAACCACTATCTCACAAGCTCGTAAACTTGGCATTACCCTAGACAAATCTCTCTCATTCAACCCACGTATTCACTCTGTCACCTTCATAATGTCACTAAAATCCACCCTTTCCTCTCCATTCAAGCTGCTACCACACTGATCCAAGAACTTATCTTCCAACAGCCTATTGCATCAGTCTCCTCACTTACCTCCCTGCTTCCTGTCTCGCCCAACTCCAGTCCTTAGTACATGCTGCTGCCTTGATCATTTTTATAAAAAGCCATTCAGTACATCTTCCTACTTCTCAAGTGGTTCCCCATCCACCTCCAAACTGAAGACAAACTCCTCACTAACAGCTTTAAAACACTTAATCAATTCTCCCCCTCCTACCATGCCTCACTGATTTCTTACAACCCAGTCCATACGCTTCACTCCTCCGATGTCAACCTACTCGCTCTTCTTCAATCCCATCTATCTCATCACTGGCCTCCCACCCCCTTCATATATGACAGAGAAGCAGCCTGGCCTAGTGGATAGAGCATGGGCCTGGGAGCTAGAGGGACCTGAGTTGTAATCCCAGCTCCACCACTTTTCTGTGGTGACCTTAGACGAGTCACTTAACTTCTCTGTGCCTCAGTTCTCTTCTCTGTAAAATGCAGATTAAGATGGTGAGCTCCATGAGGGACATGGACTGTGCCCAACATGGTTAGCTTGTATCTACTCCAGTGTTTAGAACAGTGCCTGGCACATAGTAAGTGCTTAACAAATACCATAAAAAAAGATCACTATTCTCTCCATTTTCATAGCCTTACTAAAATCACATCTCCTCCAAGAGACCTTCTCTGACTAATAATAATAATAATAATAATGGCATTTATTAGGTGCTTACTATGTGCAAAGCACTGTTCTAAGAGCTGGGGGGATACAAGGTGATCAGGTTGTCCCACGTGGGGCTTACAGTCTTAATCCTCATTTTACAGATGAGGTAACTGAGGCCCAGAGAAGTAAAGTGACTAGACGGAAGTCACACAACTGACAAGTGGTGGAGCCAGGATTTGAACCCATGACCTCTGACTCCAAAGCCCGTGCTCTTTTGCCTAAGCATTTGGATAGGCCCCCTTTAAACAGTTGCACCTGCAGCCCCACAACACTTCTTTACATATCTCTAATTTATTTGTATTAATCTGTCTCCCCCTCTAGACTGTGGGCAGGGAATGTATCTGCCAACTCTGTTGCATTCTACTCTCCCAAAGACATAGAACAGTGCTCTAAAGCAGTGCTTATGCAGTGTTTAATAAATACAACTGATTGATTGATGGGCAATAGCCCCATGCTGGATTACTGGAGCAAAGAACAGAGATGTGGAGGGAAAGTTGGATGGTCTCTCTCTTTCTAACGAAGAGCATAGGTGACCAATCAATCAATCAATCAATCATTTATTGAGCGCTTTCTGTGTGCAGAGCACTATTCTAAGCACTTGGGAAAGTGCAATAGAACAATATAATATTTGGTAGCCATAGTCCCCGCTGCTTGCCCACATGACCTTGCGGTCTAGATTATCAGAATTATCAGGGGTCAGATTGGGCACCCTCCCCTGACCCCCCTATGGACCTGACAGCCATCGGTGGCTGCCCTCAGACCCTGTGCAACATCATGAAGAAGCAGTGTGGCTCAGTGGAAATCAATCAATCAATCATATTTATTGAGCGCTTACTGTGTGCCGAGCACGGGCTTTGGTGTCAGAGGTCATGGGTTCAAATCCCAGCTCCGCCAATTGTCAGCTGTGTGACTTTGGGCAAGTCACTTAACTTCTCTGTACCTCAGTTGCCTCATCTGTAAAATGGGGTTTAAGACTGTGAGCCCCCCATGGGACAACCGGATCACCTTGTAACCTCCCCAGCGCTTAGAGCAGTGCTTTGCACATAGTAAGCGCTTAATAAATGCCATCATCAGCATCATCATCATCATCATCATCATCATCATCATCATGACACTTAGGGTTCTGGGACCTTAACTGGAGCTAGAGTCCTGAGCCAGAGGGTTGGAAAGAGCAAAGACTGCAGGCCACAGAATACTGGGAGAAGTAATCGGTGTGAATGAGAGAACTGGGGGAGTGCACTGAACCAAATGACAGTGCATTTCTGCCAGTGAGGCAGGTTTCTAACTAAAGAGTCCCCCAGAGTACAACCCAAGTAGGGCAGACCCAACCCAATCCTGAGAAACAGCAGGCTATCATGGGTGGGAAAGACCATAGCTGCTACCAAGGCAACAGCCTGCTGGGTTGTTGACACTTTGTATTGGGTCACTTCAGCCATAAATGGAGATTTCAGGTAAAAGATCTCCATTTGCAAATCACTTCACCCCTTCCCACCTGCCCATTCATCGCATTCCAGGCCCTGGTGGGACATGACTGGCAGGCAAGAGAGACTGAGAATGGCATTAGACTGTGAGCCCACTGTTGGGTAGGGACTGTCTCTATATGTTGCCAACTTGTACTTCCCAAGTGCTTAGTACAGTGCTCTGCACACAGTAAGCGCTCAATAAATACGATTGATGATGATGATTTGCAAAGCACTATCACTATAATCAATTCCTTTGTGCAGGTTCCCACTCCTGAATTCTCGGAACATTATAATGATGGCATTTATTAAGCACTTACTATGTGCAAAGCACTGTTCTAAGCGCTGGGGAGGTTACAAGGTGATCAGGTTGTCCTACAGGGGGCTCACAGTCTTAATCCCCATTTTACAGATGAGGGAACTGAGGCTCAGAGAAGTGAAGTGACTTGCCCAAAGTCACACAGCTGACATTTGGCAGAGCTGGGATTTGAACCCATGACCTCTGACTCCAAAGCCTGTGCTCTTTCCACAGAGCCACGCTGCTTCTCGTCATCCCCGGATGCAGGGCTTGGGAGACATAGAGAAGAAGGACGAGATGTGATCTCCGCCCTCAAGGAGCTTTCAATCTAATATGTGAGTAAGCCAACATGAACAGTGACTATACAACAGGTGAGGAGGTTTGAAAATAGGTATAAATAATATTCACACATAGATAACTAAATCCATTCCAAATAAAATAAAGTGCATGGAATAATAATAATGATGGCATTTATTAAGCGCTTACTATATGCAAAGCACTGTTCTAAGTGCTGGCACTGTTCTAAGTGCTGAGTCAGTGAGGAAGTCACTGAGAGGATTGTGTGACTGAAAAGCATCTTCTCTCTGCTCTGCTCTTTCTTTCCTTTCTTTCTTCCTTTCTTCCTTCTTTTCTTTCTTCCTTTCTTCCTTCCTTCCTTCCCTCCTTCCTTCCTTCCTTCCTTCCTCCCTCCCTCCTTCCCTTCCTTCCTCCCTCCCTCCCTCCTTCCCTTCCTTCCTCCCTCCCTCCCTCCCTCCCTTCCTTCCTTCCTTCCTTCCTTCCTTCCTTCCTTCCTTCCTTCCTTCCTTCCTTCCTTCCTTCCTTCCTTCCCTTCCTTCCTCCCTCCCTCCTTCCCTTCCTTCCTCCCTCCTTCCCTTCCTTCCTCCCTCCCTCCCTCCTTCCCTTCCTTCCTCCCTCCCTCCCTCCCTCCCTCCCTTCCTTCCTTCCTTCCTTCCTTCCTTCCTTCCTTCCTTCCTTCCTTCCTTCCTTCCCTTCCTTCCTCCCTCCCTCCTTCCCTTCCTTCCTTCCTCCCTCCCTCCCTCCCTCCCTTCCTTCCTTCCTCCCTCCCTCCTTCCCTTCCTTCCTCCCTCCCTCCCTTCTTTCCTTCCTTCCTTCCTTCCTTCCTTCCTTCCTTCCTTCCTTCCTTCCTTCCTTCCTTCCTTCCATCTTTCCTTCCTTCCTTCCTCCCTCCCTCCCTCCCTTCTTTCCTTCCTTCCTTCCTTCCTTCCTTCCTTCCTTCCATCTTTCCTTCCTTCCTTCCTTCCTTCCTTCCTTCCTTCCTTCCTTCCTTCCTTCCTTCCTTCCTTTCTTTCTTCCCCTCTCTCTCTCTCTTTCTTCCTTTCTTCAAGTGTGGTCTTGTGGAAAGAGCACGGGCCTGGAAGTCGGAAGACCTGGGTTCTAATCCCAGCTCTGCCGCTTGTCTGCTGTGTGACCTTGGGCAAGTCACTTAACTTCTCTGTGCCTCAGTTACATCATCTGTAAAATGGATTTAAGACTAGGAGCCTCATGTGGGACATGGACTGTATCCAACCTGCTTAGCTTTTATCCACTCTAGCGCTTACTTCAGTGTCTGACATATGCTGCTGTTGTCTTATGCTGCGGAGTCGTGTCCAACCCATACTGTCGCCATGGACACATCTCTCCCAGAATTCCCCACCTCCATCTGCAATCGTTCTGGTAATGTATCTGTTGAGTTTTCTTGGTAAAAATACAGAAGCATTTTACCATTGCCTCCTTCTGTGCAGTAAACCTGAGTCTCTGCCCTTGACTCTCTCCCGTGCCGCTGCTGCCCAGCACAGGTGAGTTTTGAATTGTAGCAGATTGCCTTCCACCCGCTAGCCAGTGCCCAAGCTAGGATATGCCTCTGTTTGACTCTCCCCCTCATAGTTGAGACTGGTAGAGTCCTGGAAACTGTCCAGGTTCGACCCTGACAGGTGTCTGACCTATAGTTAGTGCTTAATAAATACCACTTAAAAAAATACCAGCTGGAGGTGGTGACTTTGCTGGAGGGCCCTGAGGGAGGGGAGGGATGTGGCTTGGCTGAATCCCCTGACTCCTTCCATGCTGGCTCCCTAATGCATCTTGTCTAAGGTTTTATGGTCCAAATGCTCATATATTTATTTTATTTTGTTAATATATTTTGTTTTGTTGTCTGTCTCCCCCTTCTAGACTGTGAGCCCATTGTTGGGTAGTCACCGTCTCTATATGTTGCCAACTTGTACTTCCCAAGCGCTTAGTACAGTGCTTGCACACAGTAAGCGCTCAATAAATACGATTGAATGAATGAATTATTATAATTATGGTATTTATTAAGTGCCAAGCGCTGGGGTATATATGTAAAGCCCCATTCCCACATGCGGTCTCATGATCTAAATAGGATGGAAAATAGGTATTTAGCCCTCATTTTATAGATGAGGAAACCAAAGGACAGAGAAGTCGATTGATTCACCCAAGGTCACACAATAGGTAAGGGACCGAGTCAGGATTAGAACCTGGGTCCTCTGATTCCCAGGCCCAGGGTTTTGCCACTAGGCCACACTGCTTCACAGCGGCTTGGGCATCTATGTGTCTGACCTGATCTGCCTCCACCATCGTACTGAAAGCTCCGCAGAGCCTGGTTCAGACCACTGCCTGATGAGTAAGCTCAGTAACTACTATCACCTACAGAACCAATTACGAGACAGGAATTCAAGCCGGAGTTCTCCTTCCAGTTTAACCAGGTTTCTATAGCGATATATGTTGCCAATTTGTACTTCCCAAGTGCTTAGTACAGTGCTCTGCACATAGTAAGCGCTCAATAAATACGATTGATGATGATCTCAGGAAGCCAGGCATCCAGCCCCAGGATCACCCAGGATTTGGGAAGCAGATCCCGATCCTTTGGTTCCACGTTTTACTGCCACTGTCTCTGCAGCCCCCACTTTGAAGGAAGGAATTTCCCTGTTTTCCCAATGGGATGCAAGACCCAGAGAGGGGAAGAGCTTGGAACTGTGGCTGGCAGGAGGGGTCACTGGAGGGAGAGGCTTGCCAGCCCTTGGATAAAGCTTTCCAAGAGTTCTGTGCGGTCAAAGGGAAGGCCCCACACAAAGCAGAGGATTTTGGGGAAGTTGCTTTTAGACTGTGAGCCCACTGTTGGGTAGGGACTGTCTCTATGTGTTGCCAATTTGTACTTCCCAAGCACTTAGTACAGTGCTCTGCACATAGTAAGCTCTCAATAAATACGATTGATTGATTGATTTATTGCTCAAGGGCCCAGTATGAATCAGTGTAAATGAGCGACTTTAACACCGGACACGAAATAGACAACCAACAAGCCAAGGAGGCTCCAAAGTCAAGCAGGGGCCTCCCCATGAGCAGTAGGAGTAGAGGTTGGCTTTCCTCCCAAAAGGAAGGAGACAAGACAGAGGGGAGTAGAACCAGGCACTGAGTCCCAAGGTCAAGCAGGATCCCTCCTCGTGAGCAGTAGGAGCAGTGCTTGGTTTTCCTCCAAAAAAGGAGGAATGATAGAGGGGAGTAAGCCAAGGTCAGGTTAGAAAACCGCCTGGTGAAAGGAGTCCAAGGCCAAAGAGGACCCCTCCCAGTGAGCAGTGGGAGCAGAGCAGCCCCCTCTCCCCCTCTCTAAAAAGGTTGGAAGTCACCTGGGAGGAGGACCAGAGGAGAAACAAATAAGGATCAACTAATGGGAAATGAAGGATTAAGCTATGATAAGGATGAAGATTTGTACTATAACAGCCCTTGTTGGGTACTCAGTAGGGGTCTCTCCGAGGTGGGACTCCAAGACTCTGCTCCCCAGAGGAAAGACTAACCACAGCTTCTCAGGTCTTGGTGCTGTGGGGGCACCCCTGCCAGTGTGGGTCAGTGAGCTCTTGGGTGCTGAGCTGGCCGGGCTGTGCCCCACAGTGTCTGCTCGACGTCAGGAGGCCCGGGGGGTGGATCTCTGATAAAACGGGCCATGTGATGACAACTGGAGATTCCTGGTGCTCCAAGATCAGTCAGGTGAGCATGCTGGGGGGCTCCTAATGGCAGAGTGGAGACGGACCCCCAAACAGCTTCTCCCTAGGGGCTGGATACAGACGGGAACTGGCCAAACCCGGGACTAGACTCCATAAATGGGACTTGGGGTTGGGCCAGAGGCCAGCCTGTGCTAAAGAGGATGGGGTAATTGGACGGACCCTAATGGGTGGGGTCAAAAGGAATGCCTCCTCCCTGAGCTCTCACACGGTCCAGGCCCAGAGGCTGGCCACTTCTGCCGTTGGGCCTCTTCTAAAGGCCAGGGTTTGGGCCTGCAATTTGACCAGAGACCACAATCTGTCCCCTCATGCTAATTGCACCTCTTTTAGGAAGAAGCATAAAGAGGTTCCCCATTCCAACACTGACTTTTTCTGCACTTTAAGCTCTCAATCAATCAAGCAGTGGTATTTACTAAACAGTTACTGTGTGCAGAGCACTGTACTAAGTGCTTGGGAGAGTACAACTTAGAGTTGGCAGACATGTTTCCCTGCCCACAACGAGCTCCATTTGTGAAACCAAGGGAAGCCCTGCCTCTCCCCTCCCCTACACTACCCTATCCACCCACACCCACCTCCATCTGCCACTTTCATTCATTCAATCATATTTATTGAGCACTTACTGTGTGCAGAGCGCTGTACTAAGCACTTGGGAAGTACAAGTCAGCAACATATAGAGACGGTCCCTACCCAACAACGGGCTCACAGTCTAGAAGGGGGAAACAGACAACAAAACAGAACACGTAATAGGTGTCAAAATTGTCAGAACAAATAGAATTATAGCTATATGCACAACATTAACAAAATAAATAGAATAGTAAATAGGTACTTTTGATCAGTGATGATCAGCCAGGTGATAATGCTTCCTCCCTTCTGCATCTCCTATGCACTTGAGTCTCTACCCCACAAGCACTTAGGTGCTCACCATGCCTCCCACCCCCACAGCACTTTACACACATTTCCTTAAGCTCTACTACTTCTCTTACCTTATTTTATAGTCAGTCTATCTTCTCTGCTAGATTATAAAATCCATGAGGGGAATCAATGAATCAATCATATTTATTGATTCCTTACTTTGTGCAGAGCACTGTACTAAGTGCTTGGGAGAGTACAATATAGTAGAGTTGGAAAACACGTTCCCTGCCCACAATGAGCTTACAAGTAGAAGGGGAGGTAGACATTAATATAAATAAATATATTATGGATTATCAGCCAATGGCATTTATTGAGCACTTACTATGTGCAGCGCACCGTCCTAAGCACTTGGGAAAGTACAATATAACAGAATTAGCAGATACATGCCCTGCCCACAATGAGCTTACAGTATAGAGGGGTAGACAAATATTAATATAAATGAATAGCAGATGTGTACATAAGAGCTACAGTGCTGGGAGTGGGGAAGAACGAAAGGAGCAAGTCAGGGAGATACAGAAGGGAGTGGGAGAAGAGGAAATGAGGGCTTAGTCAGGGAAGACCTCTTGGAGATGTGCTTTAAATAAGGCTCTGAAGGGAAGAGAGGTATTGCCCATCGGATATGAGGACGGAGGGCATTCCAAGTCTGAGACAGGACTTGGGTGAGAGATCAGCGGCAAGATAGATGAGACTGAGGTACATTGAGAAGTTTAGCATTACAGGAGCAAATTGTGGGGTGTGGGTTGTCTGAGGAAGGATGAGAAGCAAAGTGCTTTTTGATCACAAAACCTTTTGCTAGGTTTGGTTTGGGGAATCATTTCAAGGGTCTGGGGCTCAGCCCATGGCTGGAGTCCTGCCAGGGCTGACAGCGAGCAGTGGATTCTCATTGTCTGGCAGAGTGTATCTACTTGCCCCCACATGTGGGCTCCTGGAAGGGGAACCTACTCTAGGCACTGGGTGAGTGGCTTTTTATACTGGAAGCTCGTTGTGGGCAGGGAATGCATCTGTTCATTGCTATATTGTAATCTCCCAAGTGCTTATTACACTGCTCTGCATGCAGTAAACGCTCAATAAATACGATTGACTGATTGACTTTCTGAGCCTCTTTTTCTTTCCCTGCAGGCCTACAGTGCATCTTTTCCCCTTTCCTCCTCCCTCTAGGACTAAGGGAACCATTCATGCATGCATTCATTCATTCAATTGTATTTATTGAGTGCTTACTGTGTGTAGAGCACTGTACTAAGTGCTTGGGAAGTACAAGTTGGCAACATATAGAGACGGTCCCTACCCAACAACGGACTCACAGTCTTCAAGGGGGAGACCTTTAAAACCACTATGCATTAAAGTTCTTCTGGTGCCACAGTTTCACATCTGAAAAACGCTTATTCCAAAGGCGGGTAGTACGCAGATTCAACAGTGGAATTTAAAAGGTTATTATATTTTTTCAGCAGCTTTCCCATGTTATTGCACTTTGGAGCTAAATGGAAAGGTCAATTTAACACTGTGCACACTGAGACATCTGGCTTAAACTCCTACTATATTTTAAGAGTTCGTACATTTTAGATTTCCTCCCAGGCCTATACAAAGAATACTTTTTCCCTCCTTTCCCACTGCCGTGGATCGGCTTACTCTGTCATTACGTTGACCAACCTCAGGGCAGATGAATGACTAACGCTAGATATCCTTTAGTTGAAATGTGTGTGTGTGGTGTGTGTGTGTGTGTGTGTGTGTGTGTGTGTTTTGTACGTGTACTTCATGTTTAAAATGTTTAAATGTAAAATATTTAAAATACACATTTGGCCCAGTGGTTCCAGCAGTGAAGTTCAGCAGTGAACCAGAGAAGAAACTCCAGTGCTCACTCCTCGGTGAGGTGGAGAGTGGAGGGAGGGAGAAAGGGAAGGAAGTGACTGCTCAGAAGAGGTTGGGCTGAGGAAAGGAAACTGCCCGTCCTGTAGTCTGAACACAAGCTTCATCTCTGCTGGTGCACCATTGAACATGGAGCATTCATTCACACTGGACCTCATTCTGCCCCCTTCATTTTTATGTAATCTTCCTCCCTTCTCCTCAGTTCATCACCCATCCCACACCCTGAATTCTCCCTGCTGCACTCATGTTCGAAGAATGAAGGAATGCTTGGTCCTGGTCTGTTTCAGAAATGATTTTACCAGGAGATGCTAGGGAAGGGGAGATGGGACCACTTGCCAAACTGACTGACCCCACAGTAATCTTGCCAATCTAACCAGCCACAGGCTTAGGGGGCAAAGCAATATTTTATCTCCACACTCACCATGGGAGTCACAGGGGGAAGGTCCAGCAAAGTATACGCGTCTACTTCTGAGCCATTCCAGATGTTGAGGGACGTCACATTGCGGGTACAGTTGGCATCTGACGATGGGCCCAGGCCCCCCTGGTGTGTGGAGGGAGCGTTCATCCTGATGAAGCAAAACTGGCTTTCAAGTCCCTGAGCTGATGCCACAACTTTGCTCTGGAACTCAGTGATCATAGCAAGTCACCCGCTGTCCAAATTCATGCTGCTTCTCCATGTCCAGCAGCTGGCAGGAGATTCCCTCCCTGGTACCCCAGGAGGGCTCAGGGAAGGGTGGCTAGCAGGAAGCAGCAGCAGCAGTTTATTGCAATTCCCAATGCCAACTATGCCACGGCAGCGGTGATGGCAGTGGTGGTGGTGACAGCAGCAGCAGCAGAAGCAGCGGCAGCAGCAGATGGATCAGAAGTGGGAGAAGCTTTCTTTTAAATATCAAAGCCTGCCCTGTTTGCACATGCCCAGTCAGGGCGCTGCCCCAGCCTCTTCTCTGGTTGAGCTCAATTACCCAGGGATCCTGATGCCACTCTGGCAGCACACTGAGTGGAGTTTACCCTCTAGTCAGACTCCCTTGGGTTAGACCAACCGTATGTTTTCTCACAGGACAGAAAGGAGTCCGGGAGGGGAGTTCACCCTCTCTGACCTAAGCTTTAACCCCTTTTGTTTATTCTCCTGCTGCTGGGTGGGGGAATCGCTCCCTACCCGCCCAAGAAGTGGGGGTAGAAATGGGAGAAAATTCCAGGGTAGTCCTCAACTCGGCTAGCTAGCCAGAAGCCACCTTCCTGGGAAGGAAGGGGGGCTGAGCTTTAACCAGGAAAACAGATGAGGTCAGCTGGGTCAGGAGCTGGAAATCTTCGTGCTTCGAAAGGCTTTTGCTTCCCTCTGGAAAAAGCAGGGGAGAACCGTGGGAAACTGAAAAGTACCTGACTCTTCCTTCTTCCAACCTGGCTGGGAGGTTGGGTCTGCCTGAGGCAAAGAACTGGGTTCCTTGATTCTGACCCATGTGAGCCACACCCTGGCTTTCTGAGAGACGGTAAAGAGCCCATGCTTTAATGCGGCCGGAAACTTTTCCAGAAAATAAGTTTGTCTTTCTGGGGGATTCATGAATTCACTCTGAGAGCCCATTCAGAGAAAATTCCCACTCTGACCCAGATCTGCTCTCTTTATTGGCAGCGCTCAACAAAAATGGACACGGTCCGCCAAGCCTCCCAGCTCCAGAGCTATGCCCATGGTCAGAGATAAATGAAATCCAGGCCAAAACCTCGACTGGAGCTTGAAATGATGACGGGTTAGAAAGACAATTAGTTCTAAGCTGGTTTAGGGTAACCTTGAGATTCGCTTCTCAATGTCGTTGAAAACTGTCAGAAGGTTTGAAGCTCCAATCTCCAGCCCAATCACCTGCATACTCTTTTCCCCACGCCAGACAGGCTTGCAATGGTGATGACTGCTCTCCTCCGTGGGGAGCTCAGATAAACCTTGGGGCAGGGGCAGGTCTGTCCATGGCAGGTGCATGCCTGAGCCTGGAGAATCACCTCTTCCTAATAAACACGACCCAAAGACTGAGTGATCTTGGGCAGCCATCTTGATGAACTGGATTGGTCTGGGTACAAAGAATAATGGAAAAAACTTCGGTCCTGAATCAGTATCAGTCCTCTGTTAGCGTGCAAACTCCTTCATAACAATAGTAAAAATAATATTTTAACAAGTACCATAATACTAGTACAGAAATACTGTTCTAAGTAGTGGGGTAGATAAGTGTTAATCAGATTGGAAACAGTGTTTGTCCTCTATAAGGCTCACGATCTAAGTAGCAGGGAGTAAAATTTAATCCCCATTTTACAGATGAGGTAACTGAAGCACAGAGACGTTAAGTGACTTGTCCAAGGTCACCCAGGGGACGTATGTCGGAGCCAGGATGAGAACACAGGTCCTCTGATTCCAGGCCAGTGCCCTTTCCACTAGGCCCCACTCCTTCTGTGCCACTTCTTTATTTTGTACTTTTCAAATATCTAGTACAAAGCACTGCATCAAGTGGATGCCCAGTCAATCAATGGTATTTATTGTGTGCTTACTATGTGCAGAGCACTATAGTAAGCACTTGGGAGAGTACGGTACCATAGAGTTGGTAGACATGTTTCATTCCCACAACGAGTTCACGGTCTAGAGAAGGACTCAACAACTGCTGCGGCTGTTACCACCACTACTATGGTGATGTGGTGTAGTGTCACTGCTTGCAGTTTGACATCTCCATACCACAGTTATTCACCACCAGACAGCAGTGGGGCATGAACTCTGGGCTTTTTGACTGTATGCCACTAAGTCCTCAGCAGTCTACTTTCCACCACTATCCATCTTAATCAAACTCGAGCCCAGTCCTGGGAGTCAGAAGGTCAAGTGTCCTAATCCAGGCCCAACCACATGTCGCTATGTGACCTTGGGCAAGTCACTTAACTTCTCTGGGCCTCGTTACCTCATCTGTAAAATGGGGATTAAATTTTACTCCCTGCTACTGTGAGCCTTATGTAGGACAAACACTGTGTCCAGTCTGATTAACATGTATCTACCCCAGCCCTATGTGGGACAGGGATTGACTACATTGTATTTACTCCAGTGCTAAGGACAGTGCTTGGCACAAAGTAAGAGCTTAACAAGCACCATGATTATCATTATTATTATTATCACCATCCTAAAAGTGTTCTTTGCCTACCAGAGCCCCAGGGGAAAGGATTGTTCAATACTGGATGAGGGAAAAAACCCAAGTGCCAAGCATGGATGGACTCCTTCTTTCTCATGTTGATGTGGTCATAATGGATTGTCACTTCATAAAAAATGAGTGGAATTGCTGGGGGTAGGGTAAGGAACTAAGTTCATCACTCCTGTTCCATTGGGGTGGGCTGTAACCTTGACACCCCCCCGCCCAAGAATGGCCATTTGTGGACTAATATTCCCCACTGGACTCCAACACCCAATCAACTTCATTTCATTCTCAGGGATGGCCCCTGGTCCAGATTCTGAGAACTTCAGGTTTTGCTGAAGTTCAAGGCCTTTATAATCACAAGGTCCTGCTACCCTCATGGCAGCAAGCAAAATAACTTAAACCACAACAGTTTGGGGACCAGTACCCCAGGAGATGATTGTCTTCCTTTGCGGCCCAGGGACCGTTCTCCAGCACCTTCTGTGGATGGAGGCCAAACCTGACAGGCCTTGGGACCAGGGGTTTCCATGGCAATCCTTGCCCATGTCATCTTCCTCCAACTCGGTCCAGCTGAGCCCAGCCAACTCATCTCACTGCTACAGTCCTCCAGAATGATTTTAATAACCAGCTCTTTACAGTGACTGCTTTGCTTTCTGTTTAATTGAATGATTTCATTCTGATCTTGTAGCTGCATGGTGAGGGAATCACAAAGGGAACAGACTAGAAAAAAAACCATGAACTTTTTTTTCAAGAAGCAACATGGTCTAGTGGTTAGAGCATGGGCCTGTGCGTCTGAAGGATCTGGGTTCTATTCCTGGCACTGCTACTTGTCTGTTATGTGACCTTGGACAAGTCACTTCACTTCTCTGGGTCTCAGTTACCTCATCTGCAAAATGGGGATTAAGACTGTGAGCCCCATGTGGGACAGGGGCTGTGTTCAACCTTGTTAGCTTGTATCTACCCCAGAACTTAGAACAGTGCCTGGCATATAGTAGGCATTTAACAAATACCCTAAAAAAGTGCTCATCATTCAGGTTGGTTGAAGCCAATGACATCGAAATACACCGGCAGATTGGGTTGGTCGTAAAAGCCGGACCAGTGGGCATTGTATATATATGAAGATAGTTTTTCATTGCATGCCGCTCTTGGTCTCTGCAGCCTCTGGCTCTATTTTCAGTTCTGTGCCTGAGTGTTAGGATCTTCCTGAAGTTTTTGTTCTCAGAGGGTTCCTCCTTCCTCAGAGACTCAGCCAAGTAGACCCTGCCTTCAGCTCCCAGAGGTCTGTTAAAATGTTCTAGAGTTTGGGGTTGAGTTTCAGTGGGTTTGGTAAGCTTCTTCTCAATCCTCTCTGCTCGTGCACATCCCGGGTCTGGTCGGCCCAGAGCAGCAGCTTGGAAAAGTTGCTGTCATCCATTCCCTTCCCAGGTCCCTTCCAGCAAAGTGGATTGTGATGACAACACCCCTAAATGCTGGTGAGCTGAACCCCTCAAAGACCTCACTGCGGGTAACCCTGCCTCACTGTTCGATGTTGTGTGGCTTGTGTGCCTTGTGTGGGGAAGCAGCGTGGCTCAGTGGAAAGAGCCCGGACTTTGGAGTCAGAGGTCATGGGTTCAAATCCCTGCTCCACTGATTTTCAGCTGTGTGACTTTGAGCAGGTCACTTCACTTCTCTGGGCCTCAGTTACCTCATCTGTAAAATGGGGATTAAGATTGTGAGCCCCACATGGGACCACCTGATCTCCTTGTATCCTCCCCAGTGCTTAGAACAGTGCTTTGCACATAGTAAGCTCTTAACAAATACCAAAATTATTATTATTATTATTGTAGGTGGCACTGAGGGAACCTGATTCCTCCACCTGAGACCCTCCCCTATTGGAAGTATCTGAAATGGTTCCCTCCAGGGAATGTGTTTACCAACTGTTATTTTGTACTCTCCCAAGTGCTTAGTACAGTGCTCTGCACAGAGTAAGTGGTCAATAAATAGGATTGATTGATTGATTGATTGAGGAGGGTCAGAAGAGGGAGAAGGGGGACCAGGGAGGAAGGCTGCCCTGTTCATTGCCAAGCTGAAAAACTGGTGGCATTGGGAGCAAAACGATTTGCTCAAGATCACAGCTGAGTGATGGTCAGAGTGCAGAGTTCAAGATGGAGGTGATCAAATCCTTGACTGGGCCACCGCCTTCACCAGAGCATGCTTCCCAGGGCCCAAACTTCATGGCTTCCCCTGTGGGGCAGAGCTAGTCTTTCCTCTAGGCTCTCAGGAGCAGGACAGCTCCTTTCTTCCCCAGCTCTGTGAGACTCTCCTCCTTCCCTGGTCATTTCTGGGTTATCTCCTGCCTCCTTTCCCCTCTACTCCATGATGGCACCTCTCCAGCAAGACCAGGTGCCTTCTGTTGGACTGGCCAGAATGAATAACATGTCCACTTGGCAAGGAGATCAAGGACAAAAACCAAAGAACGAACCAGATGACAGGAAATTTATCAACCAGCTTCGTGTGGCCTTCTGCCTAGAGATCTATCTGGGGAACCTAATTGCTCCCTAGGGACAAAGCCAACCTCTCTCTGGGCGAGAGATGGGGCTCGGGTTTAATTTTTCCCAGAATCTCTTCCTCCCTGGCTAGGACACTGCTGATCCAAGCCTATCTCTGCCCGTTGGTGCTGCAGATGGGATGGCGTCCATTGCTCCCGGATCACTGACATCAGTCTTGACTGTAGTTGGTGCACTTTGCAGTGATTCCTCCGAGGCCCCTCGAAAGCCATCCTCAATCCCTCCCCTGCTCCCCCTTGAGTCACACATTCCTGATAAAGCACCGGTCACCTCCACTAGGACTGGCAATCCTACCCCAACGGGGCTGCCAGTTTATTCGGTGCGATCTTAAAACGTTTCAGTGCCCGGGGGAGTTCCCTCCTGAACTCTCCACTCTCCACAACATTTCCAGCTTCAGACCTCACTGAGTCTGGCACTTCGGTTGAGGCTGGGGCCCAGGATTTGTGGGGAAAAACACCCACTTGGAACCCTCTGGAGGCTGTGGTGAACCCTCTCCCAGCCCCCCTTCCCCTCCCCAATTCCTCAAGTCAGCCTGCTTGCTCATCTAGTCTTTCTAGGGGAGATGACTGTATCATCATGGCCCGTCTACACGCATTCCTAACTCTGATCCTAATTCTCACCCCAGGTAGTCTGCCTGTCAGAACAAAAGGCTCAAATGATGTGACTTGGCCTTTCATAGCCTCACTTTACCCACCTGAAAAACAACATCCATACCTTGCATGGATACCTGGGATTGTAATTGGATAGCCTTGAATGGTGATTCTCAATTGATCTTCTCTGTGGGTCAGGTGAAAATCTTTACAACTTGTCTTATGCCGTCGAGTCGCTTCCAACCCACAATGACACCACAGACACATCTCTTCCACAGTGCCCCGCTCTCCATCTGCAATCATTCTGGTAGTGGATCCATAGAGTTTTCTTGGTAAATATACGGAAGTACAGTACAGTACACAGCACATGATACCTATATACCTCAAAGGTGGTGATCCAGGCAATTCAAAACAATAATAATAATAATGGCATTTATTAAGCACTTACTATGTGCAGAGCACTGTTCTAAGCGCTGGGGAAATTACAAAATGATCAGGTTGTCCCACGTGGGGCTCACAGTCTTAATCCCCAATTTACAGATGAGGGAACGGAGGCCCAGAGAAGTTAAGTGACTTGCCCAAAGTCACACAGCTGACAATTGGCAGAGCCGGGATTTGAACCCATGACCTCTGACTCCAAAGCCCGTGCTCTTTCCACTGAGCCATGCTGCAAGAGATGTGGGTATGGTCCAACCTTTGTCACCTTCTGTACAGTAAAATTGAGTCTCTGCCCTCTACTCTCTCCAATGCTGCTGCTGCCAGGCATGGGTGAGTTTTGACTTGCAGATTGCCTTCCACTCACCAGCCACTGGCCAAGCTAGGAATGGAATGGGTAGGCCTCTGCTTGACTCTCCCTTCCATAGCTGAGACTGGTAGAGCACTGGAAACTTTCCAGATGTGACCCTGAGAGGGGATAGTCTCTAACACACAGGAAAAAATCCAGGGGGACTGGCCCTGCCCAAGGACCTTAAGATCTCCAGTGAAGTGACCCAGCAACCTTGGTGAGAAGATCAGTTTTACAATCCTTCATCTCACCAGATGATTTGGATTGGTGAATTACTTAGGCCTCTAAGAATAGTACCTGTTTTTCTCTTGGTCTGGAAGGCTGGGGTGAGGGTTAAGGGGAAGAAAGCTTTGCTTTTTACTTCCAAACTTTCAGCTCCTTTGCATCCCAGGGTCAAGCCCTGCAGATGGCATTTGGGATGGCTTCAGGAGTCTTGCTGATTCACTATGAGAGCTCATTATCATCATCATCATCATCATCAACAGTACTAACTAAATATTGAGCACTTACTACGCAAGCACCATACTAAGCAGGTGGGAGAATACAACAGAATTGGTAGACACATTCCCTGTCTACAATGAGCTAACAGGGATAAAATGTTCTTTAGGGTGCACCCAGCTCGACACACATCAGAACCTGATCCCTCTTCAAATGATAGGTGTGGGTGTTGTTTTCCCCGCAAATGGATCCTGGGCCAAGGGAATTCGGAAAGCAGGAATCTGTGAAGATGAGGAAATTGAGGCCCAAACGGTGACTTGGCCAATTCTCTGAATCTCACGAGGAACTGAATGAAACTGAGGGTCCTTCATTCCTTTACCCAAGGCCATGGTAAACAAATTGTATCTGATGGAAACCTCATTCCAATTTCACACGTCCTTCCCTTCCCTCTCAACATGGAAGAAACAAGAGGTAGAGATTCAGCATGGGTTAACAGTCCTCCAGGGTTATGGAGCAGCTGTTCAAGTCCCAGAATGCTGTGAGGCCTAAACAGAGTACTGCCTGAGCACGCACCAGTGCCGATGGAGGCACTTTTCTATTTCTGTTACAAGGTCTGATTTTTTTAATCCAGTCAGAGCTAATGAAACAAATTATGAAATTGGCTGGAAGAGGCATTATTCCTTAGGAACTCACATCTTTTTTTTTACTTTCCATCATTTCCAGGGAGATGGAGAGTAGTTCTGGAGATAAGTAATATGTGGAGAAATGCATAATAATAGTGGCATTGATTAAGCACTTACAGTGGGGGCTGCCCTTGACCTGACAGGTAGAGCCTGGGCCTGAGAGTCAGAAGGTCACGGGTTCTAATCCCGCCTCCACCACTAGTCTGCTGTGTGACCTTGGGCAAGTCACTTCACTTCCCTGGTCCTCAGTTCCCTCCTCTGTAAAATGGGGATTAAGACTTTGAGCCCCATGTGGAACAGGGACTGTGTCCAACCTGATTAGTTTGTATCCAGCCCGGCGCTTAGAACAGTGATGGCACATAGTAAGTGCTTAATAAATACCATCGTCATCATCATCATCATCATCATCATCATCATCAATCGTATTTATTGAGCGCTTACTATGTGCAGAGCACTGTACTAAGCGCTTGGGAAGTACAAATTGGCAACACATGGAGACAGTCCCTACCCAACAGTGGGCTCACAGTCTAAAAGGGGGAGACAGAGAACAACACCAAACATACTAACAAAATAAAATAAATAAAATAGATATGTACAAATAAAATAAATAAATAAATAAATAGAGTAGATAAATCATCATCAAGTACTGTGGTAGAAACAAGGCTAGGAGATATGGCACAGCATTGTGCTCACAATCTAGATTGACCACATTTGACAGATGAGGAAACTGAGATTCAGAGAGATTAAGTGACTTGCCCAACATCACACAGTAGGTCAGGGACAAAGCAGGGATACAAACCCAAGACTGCCAAATTCCAACCCTGGGCCTTTTCCACTAGGCCATGCTGCCTCCTTGTATGTTAGAGTCATTACACTGGCATAATAAACAAAGGCAGAGGGGGCAGAGCCAGGCCACTTAATCAGCCTGGGTTTGTGGCTCCCTGCATATTAACTGGCCAAGGCGGTTCTCTGCTGGAAACTGAGGCTCCTTGTATGAAAGGCAAGCAGGGCAGGGGCTGAGAAAGTCTATCATTAGGAACCCGAAGTTGCTGCCAAAATCATAACTTCAAAATTAGCAGGAGCCCACTGCACTGTGTAATATACTTATTAGTTTTGGAGGAAGTTCAAAGGTGAGTGACAGAATGTGTGTAGGTGTGTGTGTGTGTGTGTTTGTGAGCTAGAGAGAGGGAGGGAGAGAAACTGGGCTGGGCCCAAGCCTGAAGCCAATATGTGGCACTGAATCAAGCACTGCATCAGCATGAGGAATAGGTGACCATGGGGCTCTTGAAGACCCCCTAACAAACCATTTCCCCGGCTGCAAGTAACTTGTGAAGGCTTGGGCTGAGTTAGGAAAGAAACAGATTTTCTGAGGTTCAAGGGGTTGAAATCATACTTGCCCCATGCAGTCCTGGACCAACAGTTTTGCTCTAAGCCTATTTCCTTGAAAAACTGACACTGGCATAAGACCCAGGGACCCATAGATAGGTCTTCCCAGCTACAAGGGCCTGAAAATATGGTGCCTTCAGGGAACTGGCTTTCGTTCTTCTTAACAGGCTCTTTACACTGAAGAAGTAGCACTGGCCCCTAAGCCGATATGAGGAATTGGCATCCTTCCAGTCCCTGTAACTTTTCTGAGTGGGCTCCTACTGCCCACTGTACTTGTATATGTATGTGTGTGTGTGCACGCACACATGCACACACTCTCAGGAATGCACACTGCACTCCCCCAGGCTTGGAAGACAGCCCCCCAAAGGGTTAGAAAGTGTTGGAATCAGCCGCTCCCTACCCCGGTGTGAAATTATCCTTTTTGCCTCCTGAGTCCAAGAGAAATTGTCAATTTCATGCTGTGAGAAGATGAGGATATGGACAAGTTTGGAAATACTTGGAAAAAGTTCTCTATTTCCATAAAAGTTTGAAACTTTGACACTCCCCTCACACAGAGTTTCATCTCCCCACATTGGCCCCAGAGAGGATAGCACTGTGCCCAGGCAGAAGAGTGTCCATTTTCAGCTGAAGAACGCAGCTTCCGAAGGTTTTTAAATTTAGGGTGTGAATGGACTCAGGGGCAGCAGTGATGGTGTTAGCAGGAGCAGCCACGAGTTAACTAGTAAGTGCCCAACCCAGCCTTTTACCAGTACCTCCATCTCTCCCCAGTGCACACTTGGCCACATAAGAAATTCACAGTTTCACCTTTCCTGGCAGCCCCTGTTGGGTGAGGAGACTTCTACTGTTGCTTCTCCTCCTTCTTCTTGGTACCTGTTCCAAGCTGCCTCTCCGACTTCTTCCTGTTCTCTACCCTTTCCTCTGTCCCTCTACCTGACTCTGACCACATTTTCCCCTCATCCTGCTTGCTCTGATACAGACTAATCTGAGGCAGTACAATGACCCTAAGTGACCTAGCTCAGATGTTGTCACCTTCAAAGATTTGTAGGGGGTCTGGCATCATGGTGGATAATGGGAACTGCAGGGACTTCAAAAGCAGGAGCCCAGAGCCCGGTAATAAGAGGAGACCTTGGTCAAAGCCCTGAGAATTGGAAGCCAACAAGAGCTGTTTGATTCCTCACTTGTCTGCTAGTGACTGCCCTTTGCTCTGCTGGGAGGACAGCTTCGGGCCAGTCTTCATGAGTAGAGCGTACCCTGTAGGTTACCCTGTAGGTATTTATTACTCTATTTATTTATTTATTTATTTTACTTGTACATATCTATTCTATTTATTTTATCTTGTTAGTATGTTTGGTTTTGTTCTCTGTCTCCCCCTTTTAGACTGTGAGCCCACTGTTGGGTAGGGACTGTCTCTATATGTTGCCAACTTGTACTTCCCAAGCGCTTAGAACAGTGCTCTGCACACAGTAAGCGCTCAATAAATACGATTGATGATGATGATGATGATGATGAGAAACCTTGGAGACTAGAGGACAGTGTCTTTAAACTGTCACAAACTATGTCTTAGGCATCAACATTTGGCCTCACTGTGACCTCAGCCCTGGGCTCGCTGACTGCTGGATATGACCAGAACAGTACTATGACAGAGGCCTGGAATGAGACCCTTCCAATTCTTTTCTCAACTCAGTCCCCAACTCCCAGGGAGACCCCACCAGTGTCCCCTACAGTGGTGGCAGGAGTCCATGCCCTGGAGAATGCTGAGGCAAGCAGTGGTGATGGTGCAGCTCCCTGAAAGCCTCCAGGACAAATCCGATCTGACATCCTGGCCCCAACCAGGAGCCTGGAGATAGCACATGGCGGCAACTTCTCAGGGAAATCAAGCAGTCAATCAATCGTATTTACTGAGCACTTACTGTGTGCAGAGAACTGTACTAAGCACTTGGGAAGTACAAGTTGGCAACACAGTCACACACACTCTGGAAAGACAGAATGCTCTTTGGGCTGCTCTCAATGAGCTGTTCATGACAGGTACTTTGGGAGCCCCCAAGTACCTCCCCAAGTCCTGGCCACCAGCCCGGGGCATCCAGGAGTGAAGAGCAGGAACAATGACAGCCACCAGCAGGCCCATCCTGGTGAGGACATAATAATAACAAGTGGCATATATTAAGTGCTTACTATGTTCCTAGCACTATACTAAATCAATCAATCAATCAATCAGTCATATTTATTGAGCACTTACTGTGTGCAGAGCACTGTACTAAGCACTTGGGAAGTACAAGCTGGCAACATATAGAGACAGTCCCTACCCAACAGTGGGCTCAGAAAATGCTGGGTAGATACAAGATAAGCTGGTCAGACACAGTCTCTGACCCACACAGTTCTGTGTGCTTTGCACACAGTAAGTGCCTAATACATTGAATGAATGAACACGGGGCTCACAATTTCAGTGGGAGGGAGCACACATATTGAATTCCCATTTTCCAAGAAAGAAAATGAGGCAAAAAGATGTTGTGACTTGCCCAAGGTCACAGGCTCAGAATCTAAATAGGAAGGAGAAGGGGTATTTTTAATCCTCATTTTATAGGTGAGGAAAATGAAGCAAATAGAGGTTAAGTGACTTGCCCAAGGTCACATGGCAGGTAAGTGGCAGAACTGCGATTAGAACCCAGGTCCTCTGACTCCAAGGACCATGCTCTCTCCACTAAGCCACGCTGCTTCTTGTGGCCCAGGGAGCCTGAAAGAATATGAAAGGCAGACAGAGTCAAGTGGGAGTTCTGCCTCAACCCCTCTGCAGCTGGCTCTAATGCCCCTACCTGCCTGCCCCACTTTTCTTGTCTTGTCTTATGCTGTCGAGACATTTCCAACCCATAGCGACACCACGGACACATCTCTTCCAGAATGTCCCGCTTTCCATCTGCAATCATTCTGCTAGTGTATCCATAGAGTTTTCTTGGTAAAAATATGGAAGCAGTTTACCATTGCCGCCCTCCGTACAGTAATAATAACCATAATAATAATAATAATGGCATTTGTTAAGCACTGTTCTAAGTGCTGGGGAGGATACAAGGTAATCAGGTTGTCCCACATGGGGGCTCACAGTCTTAATCCCCATTTTCCAGATGAGGTCACTGAGGCACAGAGAAGTTAAGTGACTTGCCCAAAGTCACACAGCTGACAAGTCACACAGCTGACAAGTGACAGAGTCAGGATTTGAACTCATGACCTGTGACTCCAAAGCCCTTGCTCTTTCCACTGAGCCACGCTGCTTCTTCAATCAATCAATCAATCAATCGCATTTATTGAGCGCTTACTATGTGCAGAGCACTGTACTAAGCACTTGGGAAATACAAATTGGCATCACATAGAGACAGTCCCTACCCAACAGTGGGCTCACAGTCTAAAAGGGGGAGACAGAGAACAGAACCAAACATACCAACAAAATAAAATAAGTAGGATAGAAATGTACAAGTAAAATAAATAAATAAATAAATAAATAGAGTAATAAATATGTACAACCATATATACATATATACTGGTGCTGTGGGGAAGGGAAGGAGGTAAGACGGGGGGATGGAGAGGGGGACGAGGGGGAGAGGAAAGAAGGGGCTCAGTCTGGGAAGGCCTCCTGGAGGAGGTGAGCTCTCAGCAGGGCCTTGAAGGGAGGAAGAGAGCTAGCTTGGCGGATGGGCAGAGGGAGGGCATTCCAGGCCCGGGGGAGGACGTGGGCCGGGGGTCGATGGCGGGACAGGCGAGAGCGAGGTACAGTGAGGAGATTAGTGGTGGAGGAGCGGAGGGTGCGGGCTGGGCAGTAGAAGGAGAGAAGGGAGGTGAGGTAGGAGGGGGCGAGGTGATGGACAGCCTTGAAGCCCAGGGTGAGGAGTTTCTGCTTGATGCGCAGATTGATCGGTAGCCATTGGAGGTTTTTGAGGAGGGGAGTAATATGTCCAGAGCGTTTCTGGACAAAGATAATCCGGGCAGCAGCATGAAGTATGGATTGAAGTGGAGAGAGACACGAGGATGGGAGATCAGAGAGAAGGCTGGTGCAGTAGTCCAGACGGGATAGGATGAGAGCTTGAATGAGCAGGGTAGCGGTTTGGATGGAGAGGAAAGGGCGGATCTTGGCAATGTTGCGGAGCTGAGACCGGCAGGTTTTGGTGACGGCTTGGATGTGAGGGGTGAATGAGAGAGCGGAGTCGAGGATGACACCAAGGTTGCGGGCTTGTGAGACGGGAAGGATGGTAGTGCCGTCAACAGAGATGGGAAAGTCAGGGAGAGGACAAGGTTTGGGAGGGAAGACAAGGAGCTCAGTCTTCGACATGTTGAGCTTTCAACATGAAAGCTTGTTGAGCTTTCTTCAGCAGTCTCCAAACTCAATTCTCTACCATGCCACTGCTGCCCAGCATGGGTGAGTTCTAACTTGTAGCAGATTGCCTTCTACTCGCTAGCCACTGGCCAAGCTAGGAATGGAATGGATAGGCCTCTGCTTGACTCTCCCTCCCATAGCTGAGACTGGTAGAGTACTGGAAACTCTCCAGGTGTGACCCTCAGAGAGGTGCCTGCCCCACTGGCTTCCTCTAATTCTTCTTGGTGAGAGAGCTTGTTCCCAGTGGGTCTAAACCAAGAAGATCAGTGTGAGTTCCTAATGGATGAACCATTTTGCAGGAAAGTGCTTCTCCACATAATCATCCTTCAGAAAGCCCCTCTTTCTGGCTGTGTTGACTGGATCTGGAAGGAAATCAAGACAAGTTCATGATCTTGGAGCAATATTATACCTTCCTTGGCCCTTGTGCTATGTTTAATTCCTACCTGTACACTCTTTCCTAAGACCCAGTATAGCGTTCTGTACACAGTAAGTGCTTCAGAATGCTATTACTACTGAGCCCAGATGCAGCTGAAGAGTGCAGGACTACAGCTGTGGAAGTTCCTTCCTGGAGAGTTGACAACCCTATGAATGGACCTGATTTGACAGTCAGGTAAACCAGAAACCAAAGGCAATAGGGTTTGGCTAGTTGAGATGGACTCCCAGCCCCTTATATCTGATTTCCAATGGCTAGACCAGCCATGAGCCAGAAAGCCAGTTATTTAGAGATTCAAATCATTGGCTTTCTGGCAATGCTTAATCGACTGCCTCCTGGTGAAAAGGTCAAAGGTTGAATTTGTTCTCCAAAAAAGGAAAGGTTAATTGTAAGTTAACGATACAGTTGGGCTGGGGACAAATAATCGAAATCGAAACTATGAAATCCAGATATTCTAAACAGAAAAAGGTTCAGAGTTCCAGGAAGCACAAGCAGTCCCACTCAGAAGTCAGCCCTGAGGATGTAACACAAAGTCTTGTTCTGATACCCCTCTGAATTTTTAGCTGGAGACAAAACACTGGCTTGCAGGGACCACTGACCAGGCCCAGGAGACAACCTGGTTCCTATCAGTAAATTCAATGATCTGAGCCCATTTTGGGGTAGGTTTTGTCTCTATCTGTTGCCGAATTATACTTGCCAAGCACTTATTACAGTGCTCTGCACACAGTAAGTGCTCAATAAATACATTTGAATGAATGAATTTTTCAGGCCACTGATCTTAAGTCGCTTGATCCTTGATGATTGCTTCTTGAGCCGTTCCTTGCTTTTCTTGAGACAAGAACCAGTGTCTTCCAGCAAATCAATCAATCAGTGGTATTTGTTGAGTGTTTACTATGTGCAGTGCACTCTACTAAGCGCTTGGGAAAGTACAATAAACAGAATTATCGACAACTTCCCTGCCCTTAAGAAGCTTTTGGTCTAGAGTGAGAGAGAGACATTAAGACAGTAATATGAATATGTATTCATAGTCATTGACAGTAATATGAATAAGTATTCATATTCCTATCCAGCCCACAGAATTCCAGCTTCCACTGCCCCAACCCTCCCCTAGCCCGCCCATCCTAGTCAACCATTGGCTCAGGGGAAAGAGCCCGTGCTTGGGAGTCAGAGGTCATGGGTTCAAATCCCGCCTCTGCCACTTGTCAGCTGTGTGACTTTGGGCAAGTCACTTAACTTCTCTGTGCCTCAGTTCCCTCATCTGTAAAATGGGGATTAAGACTGTGAGCCCCACATGGGACAACCTGATCACCATGTAGCCTCCCCAGCACTTAGAACAGTGCTTTACACATAGTAAGCACTTAATAAATACCAAAATTATTGTTATTATTATTATCATGGTGTCCCTCATGTGTTCTTGAGCACCTCAGTGTGGTGGGGCAAACTACATTCCTTCATCCTGAGAGAATGAGAGACTGAGGGGGCCAGCGACATCACCACAGGAAGAGGCTGAGGGATAAAATTAAACAGCAACGAGCTGCACAGGGAGCCACCACAAAGCCCCCAGCCCCCCATGCGCTGCTGCTGCTGCTGCTGCTGCTGCTGCTGCTGCTGCTGCTGCTGCTGCTGCTGCTGCTGGCAGCTTCTTCCTTTGAGCCCAGCCTCCATCTGGCCAGACTCAAGTGGAGTCCGAAATCCTCGTTAGCTATCACCCTTCCTCAAAGCAGAATATGATGCTGGGAATTCTGAATTTGCAGAGGCTGGGAAGCAGCCAAGGGGGCCTGCTCACCTTCTTCTAACATTTTCCCGCTGGCATGCTGCTTGGCTGGAGGAGGAGGAGGGACATAGGGACCCTTCTAGACTGTGAGCCCGTTGTTGGGTAGGGGTTGTCTCTATGTTGCCAACTTGTACTTCCCAAGCGCTCTGCACACAATAAGCACTCAATAAATACGATTGAATGAATGAATGAATGACCCTACCACCCAGGCCACATTGGAGCAATTACATATGAATGTTTTCCGTTGTCGGAAATCTTCCCTGAAAGAATCCACGTTTGGATTTAACCCTCTTGTTAAAGTCAATGTCCCTTGTTGTGGCCTGAAAGATAAAACAGAAAGAGGGGCTTTTCCCTGGCCCCAGAGTAAGGCTACCAAAATATTCTCCATGTACGGGTCGCCGAGGTGGACAGGGAGGAGGAGGCAGCAGTGGCTCCTCAGTGCAGCAGGGCTGGTTTCTGACTCCCTTTACATGTTAGGATTTCAGAGGTTGGAGGTGTAGGATAGGAGGAATAGGCCATGGGACTAGTGTCTTTGTGTCATAATCTGGATCAGGAGCGGGGGGAGTCATCATCATCATCATCATCATCATCAATCGTATTTATTGAGCGCTTACTATGTGCAGAGCACTGTACTAAGTGCTTGGGAAGTACAAATTGGCAACATATAGAGACAGTCCCTACCCAACAGTGGGCTCACAGTCTAAAAGGGGGAGTCTTTCTAGGGAGGGTTGCAGCAGCCCCCTGTCTGTCACTGGTTTTCCATCTGGGATCCTGAGCTGCAAGGGGACTCTAGCCCTCCTCCAGTATTTATGCACTCCCAGGCCCTCCACTCCCAAGATGAGGGAGGTTTGGCTTCTAGAGGAGCAGCGTGGCCTGGTAGAAAGAACACGGACTTGAGAGTCAGAGGACTTGGGTTCTAATCCTGACTCTGCCAGTCACCTGCTGTGTGACTTCGGACAAGTCACTTAACTTCTCCATGTCTCAGTTTCCTCTTCTGCAAAATGGAAATTCAATTCCTGTTTTCCCTCTAAGCTTTTAGATCCTTGCTGATCTGTTACACTCTACTCTCCCAAACACTTTGTACAGTGCTCTGCACACAGTAAGTGCTCTATAAATGCAGTTGATTGATTGATACTTAGTCTGTGAATCCTATGTGGAGCAGGGACTATGCCTGACCGGATTAATTTGTATCTACTCCAGTGCTTAGAACAGTGTTTGACACTGTTCTATCACTAGCAACAATAATGGTGATGATAATAATAGCAATAATAATATTAACAATAATTGGGGTCCCAGAGTCAAACTTGAACTTGAGCTGCATGGCGAAGACACAGGGTTGCATGGCTTAGCACATGCACAAACTGACATTCACCCTATCTTCAAAGCCCTACTAAAATCATATCTCCTTCAGGAAGTCTTCCCTGACTAAGATCTCAACCCCCACATCCTGTTTTCCCTCACCCATGCACTTACTACCACTCACTTAGCACTTAAGTCCTCACCTCCCTCCCCACCCCTCACAGCATTTATATCCTCAAACTCAGTTGCTTCTCCTATTTTAATATCTGTCTCCTTTGCTAGACTGAAACCTCCTTGAGGGCTGGGATCATATATACCAACTCTGTTGTACTATCCCAACACTTAGTACAGTACTCTGCACATAGTAAGTGCTCAATAAATATGACTGATTAATTGACTGCCATTTATCCTCTTACTGCAGCTGTCTTACCTGACAACGGTGAGTCCCTCAGCTCATTGATTCGTGTAATAATAATTATTATTATGTACTTGTTAAGCACTTACTATGTCCCAAGCACTGTTCTAAGCACTGGGGTAGATACAAGTTAATCAGATTGGACACAGACCCTGTCCCCCATGGGGCTCACACCCTTAATCCCCATTTTACAGATGAGGTAACTGAGGCCCAGAGAAGTTAAATTATTTGCCCAAGGTCACGCAGCAGACACGTGGGGGAGCCGGGATTAGAACCCAGCTCCTTTTGACTCTCAGCCTGTGCTCTATCCACTAAGCCACACTGCACTACCCACTCGACTGTCCAGACTACAGCTCACTGGTCTACTCCCCAGCACAGCCTTTATGTGTATGTCTTTAAACTCTGATGCCTCCCGCTACTGGTAATTTTAGTATCTGTCACCTATCTCCCTCTCCTCCCCTGGATCCCACCCCCAATTAGATTGCAACTCTATTATACTCCAATGCTATTGTGCTCTCCCAAGGGTTCAGCACAGTGCTCTGCGTAGAGTAAGAAGTCAATAAATACTACCTATCAATAGGGGGGATTCTGGTTCCCAGATAGCCCCACGTGGTTTTCAAAGACAGACCCCTTCCAGAGGCACACCCAGAAATCATTTTTGGGACAGAGGGCTTAACTGACATGGCAGACATATAGTAGAAACAAAAATTTACTAGGGAATAGCAAAAGTGAGAAAAAATAATTAATAAATGAGTGGATTGAATAAAGCTAAATGCCTATAATTGCTTTGAGTGGCTAATGGGATGAAATGACTGGGGTAAGTAGGTGAGGAGGGGGCTGCTAATCAGGAAAGATCTCCTGGAGAAGATGAGATTTCATGGGGGCTTTGGAAAGCGAGAAGCAACGTGGTTTGGTGGAAGCAGTGTGGCCAGATGGAAAGAGCACAGGACAGGGAATTGGGAGACCTGAGTTCTAATCCCAGCTCCACCACTTCCTGCTGAGTGATCTTGGGCAAATCACTTTACTTCTCTGGGCCTCAGTCCCCTCATCTGTAAAATGGGAATTAAATACCTGTTCTAACCTTTTCCTTAGACCGTGAACTCCATTTGAGATAGGGACTGTGTCTGATTCACTTGTATCCATGTCAGGGCTCATCCCATAGTAAGAGCTTAAAAACTACCACAATTAGTATTACAATGAATGGCAGGATTGGAGATGGAAGGATCGAGAGGGAAGTGCAGTGAGGAAGATAGTTTGGAAAGACCAAGTGTGTTAACCATGTATAATGGGCAAAGAGAGCAGAAAGGTCTGAAGGAAATGGGCAATGGAGAGTCTTGAAGCCAATTTTCAGTAGTTCCTATGTCTTCAGATGTAGGCAAGAAGCATATCTACCAACACTGTGGTATTGCGGCTCCAAAGTGCTTAATACGGTGATTGATTCAAATCCCTGAACTAGGAAAAGGTGTTTCCTCTCCTCCTTCCCCTCTATTACTGCCACCTATGGCAGGCTAACATGCCCTTCCCAGTAGATATTCCCCCACACCCAGAAAGATGGGGAAAAGACTGCAGAAAAAGGAAAAGGGATTTGAAAGGCTTTGCTGAGACCAAGAGCAGCTGGGGGGTAGAGTTGACAGGTGAGGGATGGGAGTTAAAGACAAAGAAAACACTCTAGAGTTAAATCAACTAAGAGGCAGGGGAAGTGGGGAAGGGGGCAGAAAGTGACTGTACTCTGCTGCTCAGCCTCCTCCCGCCTCAGGGACCCTGCCATTTGATGTCTTTGGTCAGGTGGTCCGTTTTTCAGCTGCTGTGGGCCTGACTGGTACTAATATGGCATTGGACGCCTTTGTGCCCAGGATTTTTATTTTAAGCTCTCAGCTTCCCTCTGCCCTGGCTCCTGCCTCCTGGTCACACAGCCCGGGAGTGGCATCCATGTTCCCAGGGGCCTGGGAGGGGAAAGCCATGGCCTTGTGGCAAGATAGGGATCAGGGGTCCCCAGTGACAAGCTCTAGGCAGTATGGATTTCTGCAAAAACCCTTTTCATTTGCCCTTATGGTGCTTCTGCATCCACTCATCATTGCAAAGGGTAAGTCATTTACATAATGTAATACACACCACATAATGTAATTCAGGGTGGCAAAAGGGCACCTGGTATTCTCACCAGCCTTTAGTGGCCTCCCTAACCCTGCCTCTCTTAAGCCATTGACTCTACGGCCTTGCTGGTTTGGGTGGCCCCCAGCAGCTAGGGAAGACGAGCCCAGCTCAGGAACCCAAGGAGCTCTGCTCAGTCCAGAGAAGAGGAGGCGGAGGCCCTGTCACAGAGAGGGGATGAGGCATGTCCAACTTGAGCTCCTAGTGCCAAGTGTTCTAGTGCTCCTAGCCTCTGGCAGCAGTGAAGGATGGGGAGGGAGGGAAGGTTGACTACTACTGTCACTGAGCGAGGATTGCAAAGGATTGTGGCTTTCACCTCCGGGAAAGGAATGAAAAAGACACAATCACATGCACCAAAGAGCTAAAGATCTCCAAGGACACAACCCTGCCCTTTCCTGCTGGGAATTTCCTTCCCCCACAGGGTTGGAAAGTGAAAAACAAGCTCTGGGGCAGCCCCATAGAGGCCTGAGATCACGGGCTCCTTATGGACCAGGCTCCTCTGTTTGAAACTCACTCTCCCAGAGATGCAGGCCCTGCCCTCCAGCACACAAGCCCACAGGGTCCAGGGGGGCCCTGAGCTACAATCACACCTAGGAAGGACAGTAGCATGAAAGATGATTTGTTTTAGGCTTTGTAAGTGAAAGAACAAGACTGCACTGGGGGTATTGTAGATTTTACATCAACCCGATCCCAGGCGTGAGGGAATTCTGATCTTGTCACTAAAATTGAAAGCTCTTTAATGAGACTTGTCATGTTTGTGGGAGATAAGTGAGTCACACTTCATATTCATCCCCTTCTCCCACAACTAGCAGCAGCAGCAGCGGCAGCAAAAGAGGCACTAACTGCAAGAGCTACGGAATGAGCAATA
Organism: Tachyglossus aculeatus; assembly: GCF_015852505.1. Lineage (NCBI taxonomy): Eukaryota > Metazoa > Chordata > Mammalia > Monotremata > Tachyglossidae > Tachyglossus > Tachyglossus aculeatus. The sequence goes on along the minus strand of NC_052068.1, from coordinate 69,300,550 downwards.
AGAGGGCAATCCATCAATTTCACCCTCAGAGATCTGGGGGCAGGGGAGGCTGCCATAGCAGGCCTGCTCTGCCATCTGGAGCTGGAAAGGAGGCAAAGGATCTGAGAGGTGTAACCCACATCCTGCCCCTTGCTAAGAGGAAAAGGGGGAGTAGGAGGAGGAAGAGGAGGAGGAGAAGGAAGAGGAGGATGGAGAGGAGGAGAAGGAGGGGGAGAAGAAGGAAGAGGAGGATGGAGAGGAGGAGAAGAAGGAGGGGGAGAAGAAGGAGGGGAAGCGGGAGTGGAGCAGGAAGGGGTAGCAGAGGGGAAGGGGAAACGGAAGAGGAGGGGAAGGGGGAGAAGAAGAAGGAGGAGGGGGAGGAGGGGGAGGGGAGGAGGGGGGAAGAGAAGAGGAGGGGGGAAGAAGGGAAAGAAGGGAGGAGGAGGCAGAGGTGAGAGAGGAGGAGAAGGAAGGGGAGGGGAAGGAGGGGGAAGTGGGGAGGAGGAGGAAGAAGAAGAAGAGAAGGGAGGTGAAGGAGAAGAAGGAGGAAGGGGAAGAGGAGGAGAAGGAAGGAGGGAGGAAGGGGAGGAGGATCAGGAGGGAGAAGAGGGAGAGGAGGAAGAAGAATTGGAGGAGGAGGAGGGAGAGGAGCAGGGATAGAAGGAGGTGGAGAAGGAGAAGGAGGAAGAGGTTGAAGAGTCCTCTCTGACAATGCCTTCCCCAAATTCTCCTGAAGCAAGGCTCCCTTCCAAGCACTCATGGTACTGGTTCGAAGCCTGTGGGACTTAAGCTCTTGGTTGTTTCCAGGCTCTGATGCCCACAACTTTTTCAGGGGGAGCCGGAAGGACGGCTCTAGTTCCAACCCCTGCCATGTCCTGGAAAACACTTGATATACTGTGGACTGCAAAGGGTTAAAGCTCATGGCCTAGAGGAAAGAGCATGGGCCTGAGAGTCCGAAGGGCTGGGTTCTAATCCTAGTTCTGCCACTTGCCTGCTGTGTGACCTTAGGGAAGTTGCTTAACCTTTCTGTGCCTCAGTTACCTTGTCTGTAAAATGAGGATAAAATACCTGTTCTCCCTTCCTTTTAAGCTCTAAGAACAGTGCTCTGCACACAGTAAGCGCTTAACAAATGCCATCTTTATCATTATATGGGGCAGGGACTATGTTCTCTCTGATTGCACTGCATTTACTCCAACATTTAGTACAGTGCTTGACACACAGTAAGCACTCAAATACCATTATTGTTATTATTATTATTATTATTGTTAGTGTTATTGTTGCTGATAGCTTGGCCTCATGGGAGGTACCCTCCTATCACCTTCCTCATCTTTCCTTTTTCTCTTCTCCCAATTGATTCTTTGATTCTCTGCCCCACTCCCCAACCTGGCTTCCTTTAACACTCCCCCTTCAGCTCCATTTTTCTTCTCAGCCCCTTTTCCTCCCTCTACCTCAGTGCTTTGCCTCCTTGATGTTCCACCCCTTAACACCGCCCTCTCTTCTTCCATGAACAAACTTGGATGAGTTTTGACCTTTAACATTTGCATGTCACCTACATGGGGACCTCACCCGATTTAGGATGTTGAATTCTTAGGTGGAGTTTGTCTTTTCACAGAAAGTGTGGCTCAAGGCTGAAAGTGTGGTTGGAGTGAGGCCAGCAAAGAGTCAGCCATATGGACTAGAATCTTTTCCATTCATTCATTCATTCATTCAATCATATTTATCGAGCACTTACTGTGTGTAGAGCACTGTACTAAGTGCTTAACCCTGAGGGCCCAGCTCTGAGAACAAAACTAAGGTGTTCAGACAACCCCCATCCACCACCACTACCACGGAGAAAGTCTGTCCAGTAGGGCCATGGCACCAAAAATCTGCTCAGCAATGGGACCAGCAGGGCAGCAGGGAAAGGGAATGCAAGGAAGAAGCTGAACAGCTAGTAATAGTAATAATAATAATAATTGGTATATATGAGCATTTAACTATATGTCAAATACTGTACTAAGCTCTGAGGTAGCTCAAGAAGCAGCATGGCTCAGGAGAAAGAGGGCAGGCTTGGGAGTCAGAGGTCATGGGTTCGAATCCCTGCTCCACCACTTGCCAGCTGTGTGACCTTGGGCAAGTCGCTTAACTTCTCTGGGCCTCAGTTCCCTCGTCTGTAAAATGGGGATTAAGATTGTGAGCCCCACGTGGGACAACCTGATCACCTTGTATCCCCCCAGCACTTAGAACAGTGCTTCGCACATAGTAAGCGCTTAACAAATACCATCATTATTATTGTTATGCAAGATAATCAGGTAGGATACAGTCCCTGTCCCTTCTGTGTCACCTTTGCACTTGGATTGGCACCATTTGTTAACCCATTCTTCAGCCCCACAGCACTTATTTATTTATTTATATTAACATCTTCTCCCCTCTAGGTTCTTAGCTCAATTGTGGGCAGGGAATTTGTCTACCAACTATATTTTATTGTACTCTCTCCAGCACTTAGTACAGTGCTCTGCAAACAGCAAGCACTCAATAAATATAATCGATTGATTGATGGGACTTGCGGTCTAAGTAGGAGGGATGAAAAGGTATTGATTGGATCTCCAATTTACAGGTGAGAAAACTGAGCCATTGAGAAGTTAAGTGACTTGCCCAAAGTCACAAGCAGGCAAGGGGCAGAGCTGGGATTAGAACTCAGTTCCTCTGACTCCCAGAGCTGTGCTCTTTCCACTAGGCCACAACAGCTGGTATCATCATCTCGTCATCTCCTCCTCCTTCCCTTCTTCCTTCTCCTCTCCTCTCCCCACCCCGACCATGCTCTGAGGCTACCATCTCCACCATGGCCGAACCGGGCCTTCTAGACCCAGTTGGGAACTCTCAGGATCATCATCAATCGTATTTATTGAGCGCTTACTATGTGCAGAGCACTGTACTAAGTGCTTGGGAAGTACAAATTGGCAACATATAGAGACAGTCCCTACCCAACAGTGGGCTCACAGTCTAAAAACAGTGGGCTCACAGGATGATCTAGCAGGATCAACTGTGAAGGACTACTGCCCCCTGAGCTGGAGACCATCCAGTGGTGACCCCCTAGCCCTTCCCACCCCACCACCATAACCATCTATGTGGTAAAGTGACTTGCCCAAGGTCACACAGCAGACAAGTGGGGATCCGGGATTAGAGCCCATGACCTTCCGATTCCCAGGACCCTGCTCTATCCACTAGCCCATGCTGCTTCTGCTGTGTGACCTTGGGTAAGTCCCTTCACTTCTGTGGGCCTCAGTGGCCCCTTCTGTAAAATGGTGATTAAGACTGTGAGCCCCATGCAGGACAGAGACCTGAATAGCTTGTATCTACCCCAGCACTTAAAACAGTGCTTGATACATAGTAAGTGCTTAACAAATACCATTATTATTATTATTATTATTTATTGAGTGCTTACTGTGTGCAGGGCACTGTACTAAGTGCTTGGGAGACAATTCATTCATTCATTCAATTGTATTTACTGAGTGTTTACTTTGTGCAGAGCATTGTACTAAGTTCTTGGGAAGTACAAGTTGGCAACATATAGAGACGGTCCCTACTAAACAGCGGGCTCACAGTCTAGAAGGGGGAGACAGACAACAAAACAAAATGTATTAACAGAATAAAAAAAATAGAATAGTAAATATGTACAAGTAAAATAAATAGAGTAATAAATCTGTACAAACATATATACAGGTGCTGTGGGGAGGGGAAGGAGGTAGGGCTGGGGGGATGGGGAGGGGGAGAGGAATATTGTTACAATATAACAATGTCACAGGCACATTCCCTGCCTACAGTGAGCTTACCGTCTAGCCCCCAGCACAGTGCTTGGCACACTGTAGGGAGCTGAACCCAGCACTGGACTGAAGGGACCTTTTTTGCCACATGTGTATACTCAAAATGAAGAAACTTCAGCGAGCAGCCCTGTGTCATTCCTAACTATTGGTAACTTGGACTCATTTTAGTTCAGAATTCTTCTCATTTCACAGAAATTTTTCCAGGAGCACCCACTCTGTGGCTGCTTCCAGTACATTCAGAGCCTTGTTCTTTTCCAGAGATCTGAAACAACGGAACATCTTTTTAGGTGGAAAATAGCTCAGTAATTCTTTTTAAAAACGATCTGTAGACACAAACCAGAGCTACAGTTAAAAATGCAGTATTTTCCAAGACTTCGAAAGAGCCGAAAGCAGAGTCATGACACTATCTTCTGACACCTTTACCATTTGCTCTTTCAACCTACCGATCAATCGGTGGCATTTATTGAGCAACTACTGTTTGCAGAGCACTGTACTAAATGCTTGTGTGAGTACAACAGAAGCAAAAGACGGTCCCTGCCCTCAAGGAGCTGATGGTCTATCGGGCAGGAGCTGGGCCCAGTAGTAGTGATATCTTGTCTTCAGAACATCCAGGTGTTGCTCCGAACCCAGACTAGCCTCTCCTGCTGCCGCTGCTGGCTGCAGGAAGGGAGGGAAAGGAGAGCACTGGGGGAAAGGACACTGGGAAGGGAAGAGGGGGGCACTGGGGAGGCCTCTTCCAGTGCCTCAGGCCCTCTCCGAGGCTCCCCAGCTCCGTGCGGGAGAACGTCGAGGCAACCATACTGACAGAGCCCAGACTTTCAGTCTGCAAATCATTTACACGGATTTCCACATCATGCATCAGGGTCTACACGCTTCATGCATTGGGACTTAATGAAATTAATTTAAATTCATTTTAAATGGCAGAGGAAATTGGAGGCAGAAGTATCGCCGGGGGAAGACCTCCCATTTCCTCTGGCTCTAGCCAAATCATTTAAATAGTCAGAAGGGGTGGAAGCGCCCAATAGTGATGTGCGGCAATCGGCATCCACGAAAATAATAGCAATATTTGTGATAGTTGTTCAGCACTTACTATGTGCCAGGCACTGTACTGAAGCCTGGGGTGGATCCAAAATAATCATCAATCGTATTTATTGAGCGCTTACTGTGTGCAGAGCACTGTACTAAGCGCTTGGGAAGTACAAGTTGGCAACATATAGAGACAGTCCCTAATCACATCCAACACAGTCCCTGACCCTCATGGGGTCAATCACAATCTAAGTAGGAGGGTTAATAAACATTGGCTACTCATTTTACAGAGGAGGAAACTGAGGACCAGAAAAGCTAAGTGACTTGCCCAAGGTCACACAGCAGGAAAGGGGTGGAGCCAGGATTAGAACCCAGGTCCCCAGTCTACTAGGGTCAGGTCTTACTCTTTCTGCTAAGCCACGCTACTTCTTTTTAATTGGTCTAACTGTGAGCAGGGATGGATTGTCCACTGGCCCACCCAGAGGCACTAAGCTTTGTGCTGATCCTTATTTCAGAGGAGGAAAATTCATCTCGCAAGCGTGGCTACACCACCCCCTCTCCGGTTGGGAGCTCGCTACCACTGGTCAAGGCCATGACCCTACAAGAAATCGTGCAGGGAGGCACCTTGCATGCTTTCTGGGGGACGTTCACCACCAGTGGTCATGGCCGCGGCTCTGCAAGCCATCCTGCAGTGAGGCACTGTGCACGTGCCTGGATTGGAATGGGCACAGTAGGGCACTAACTGAAATTGGAACGAAGACATGCAGGAGCCTGCGGTTACGAAGAAAAATGTCCTTTTTCTTTTTTTTTTTTTTTTCCATTTATTTTGTCATCCCTAAATTTGCCAGGCTAGGGAAGTTGAGAAGCAGTGGGGCCTAGCAGAAAGACCTTGGGGTCTTAGAGTCAGGAACAGTGTATTCTAATCCTGAATCCTCCACTTCCCTGCTGTGTGACTGTGGGCAAGTTATTTAACTTCTCTGGATCTCGGTTTTTTCATCTGTAAAATGGGGATTCAATACCGGTCCTTCAGTCCACTTAGACTGTGAGTCGCATAGGGGACAGGCATTGGGTGTGACCCGATTATCTTGCGTCCATATAATCGGCACTTACCAAATACCCCAGTTGTTATCTCCTCCCTCAGGATGAGGTTTGGTTTCTTTTGCTGCTTCCTGTGGGTCCTCTGATTCCAGAAAGCTTTCCTGACTTCTGAGCCCATGGAGAGCAGGGGGCAACCAGCTGGGATCACAACTGGTGGGAGGCAACCCAGACCCCAAACCCTTATGCCCAGATGACGGGTCCAGGTTCATTCATTCATTCAATCGTATTTATTGAGTGCTTACTGTGTGCAGAGCACTGTACTGAGCACTTGAAAAGTACAAGTTGGCAACATGTAGAGATGGTCCCTACCCAACACTAGTCCAAGCTCTGACACCTTCCAGTCTTTGTGATCCCTGATCCTGAGGGGAGCCTTCATCCTCCATGTCTCTCAGAGAAGCAGCATGGCTCAGTGGAAAGAGCCCGGGCTTTGGAGTCAGTGGTCAGGGGTTCAAATCCCGGCTCCGCCGCTTGTCAGCTGTGTGACTTTGGGCAAGTCACTTCACTTCTCTGGGCCTCAGTTACCTCATCTGTAAAATGGGGATGAAGATTGTGAGCCCCACATGGGACAACCTGATCACCTTGTATCCTCCCCAGCACTTTGCACATAGTAAGCACTTAACAAATACCACAATTATTATTATTGGTGGTGGTGCTGATGATGGAGAAAGTGGTAGCGTTAGTGGTGGCAACCTTGGCTCTGGGCCAATGTGGCCCTTTTCCATTGCCATCACCCCTCTGGAGGGAAAGATTACTTACCTGAATGCATCTCTCAATTACATGAATAATAATAATTATTATTCTTGTGGTATTTCTTAAGCATTTACTATGTGCCAAGCACTGTTCTAAGCACTGGGCTGGATACAAGCAAATCAGGTTGGACACAGTCCCTGTCCCACAGGGTGCTCACAATCGTAATTGTGATTACACAGCGTGGCTCAGTGGAAAGAGGACGGGCTTTGGAGTCAGAGGTCATGGGTTCAAATCCCGGCTCTGCCAACTGTCAGCTGTGTGACTTTGGGCAAGTCACTTAACTTCTCTATGCCTCAGTTTCCTCATCTGTAAAATGGGGATTAAAACTGTGAGCCTCCCGTGGGACAACCTGATCACCTTGTAACCTCCCCAGGGCTTAGAACATAGTAAGTGCTTAGCAAATACCATCATTATTGTTATTAATTCCCATTTTACAGATGACATAATTGAGGCATAGAGAAATTAAGTGATTTGTTCAGGGTCACACAGCAGACTCAAGGGCTGAGATGCCTGGACATCCAAGTCAACCACCCACCTAATCAACAGTATTTATTGAACACTTACTCTATCTAGAGCAGTGTTCTGAGACTTGGGAAAGTACAGTCTAACAGACTTGGTAGAAACACTCCATCCCTACAAGGAGCTTACAGTCTAGAGATGAGCTGAATTGGCAGGTTTGTGTCACCCCCAGGACAGTGAGCCTGGAAGCAATCGATTTTGGGGACCTAAATCAGTGTGAAAAAAGCTAAAATGGGCAACAGGACACACCTTGGCACTCTGTCACCGCCCCATCAAAACCTGCATGAGTAGTCCCAAAGAAGCTCTACCTGGCTCAGTTGGAGCCCAAGCTTCAGAAAATCTGGTGTAAGCTCACTGTGGGCAGGGAATGTTTCTGTTATATTGTATATATATATATATATATTCTGTTAACTTCTCTATGCCTCAGTTACCTCATCTGTAAAATGGAGATTAAGACTGTGAGATCCCTGTGGTACAACCCTATTACCTTGTATATACCCCAGCACTTAGAGCAGTGCTTGGTACATAGCAACTGCTTAACAAATGCCATCATCATCATTATTATTTTCTAGACTGTGAGCCCGTTGTTGGTTACGGATTGTCTATCTGCAGCCGAATTGTACTTTCCAAGCGCTTAGTACAGTGCTCTGCACACAGTAAGCACTCCATAAATACGATTGACTGACTGACTGGTCGCTTTTCTGATTCACGGGCCAGGCTGCCGCTGCCCGATTAGCCGGTTCCAAGGCCTCTGGAGCCCCGTCCCCAGGACCAGTATCAACGGGGCTGTGACTGAGAACTGATCAAAGAGAGGGGAAAATTCCACAGGCACAAAAATAGACCAGCTTTTCATTACTCATTTCTGTTGGCAAGTGCTGTGGCTTTGAAAACAGCGTTGTGAGTTTGTGAAAGAAAAAAAATGTACCCAGCTTCCACCTCCTTCTCCTTAATCCCCAGAGCCCAACACAACCGGCCAGTGGCCAGGTCCGGTCGCGGCATCTCCAAGGTGAGGGAGAGAGAGAGTCATCTCCATGGACTGGGGTTGGGAGTGGACACCCACTCAAGGCCTATCCAAGGAGCTCCTCTCACTCAGCTGTTTGAGACCAAACTAACTCCATTCACCGCAGATAATCTACCCAAAGTTGTATCTACTGGACTAAAAGCCTTGGTCCAAGATGAAAATATTCCAGCCCCAGCAGATCAATCAATGGTATTTATTGAGTGCTGACTGTGTGCAGTCATCATCATCATCATCATCAATCGTATTTATTGAGCGCTTACTGTGTGCAGAGCACTGGACTAAGCACTTGGGAAGTCCAAGTTGGCAACATATAGAGACAGTCCCCACCCAACAGTGGGCTCACAGTCTAAAAGGGGGAGACAGAGAACAAAACCAAACATACTAACAAAATAAAATAAATAGAATAGATATGTACAAGTAAAATAAATAAATAAATAGAGTAACAAATATGTACAAACATATATACATATATACAGGTATGTGTATATATATATATACTGTATATATATATATATATATATATATATATATATATATATATATATATATATATATATATATATATATATACAGTCACCTCTCAGGGTCACACCTGGAGAGTTTCCAGTACTCTACCAGTCTCTACTACAGGAGGGAGACTCAAGCAGAGGGATATCCATTCCATTTTTAGCTTGGGCAGCGGCTAGCGAACGGAAGGCAATCTGCTACAAGTCAAAACTCACCTCTGCTGGGAAGTAGAGGCATGGGAGACAGTCAAGGGCAGACTGTGCAGAAGGAGGCAGTGGTAAACCACTTCTGTATTTTTTACCAAGAAAACGCTTATGGATACACTACCAGAACAATTGCAAATGGAGGGGGGGACATTCTGGGAGAGATCAATCAATCAATCGTATTTATTGAGCGCTTACTGTGTGCAAAGCACTGTACTAAGCGCTTGGGAAGTACAAATTGGCAACATATAGAGACAGTCCCTACCCAACAGTGGGCTCACAGTCTAAAAGGGGGAAGGAGATGTGTACATGGCGTCTCTATGAGACGGACATGACTCGACAGCATAAGACAACAACAACAAACTGTGTGCAGAGCACTGTACTAAGCCCCTGGAAGAGTACAGTCCACAGTTCCCTGTCCACAGATCGCTTACAGTCTAGAGATCCTACTCATCCAGAACAAGACAGGCAATGCTTGGAGAAGCAGCGTGGCTCAGTGGAAAGAGCCCGGGCTTTGGAGTCAGAGGTCATGGGTTCAAATCCCGGCTCTGCCACATGTCTGATGTCTGCTGTGTGACCTTGGGCAAGTCACTTAACTTCTCTGAGCCTCAGTTACCTCATCTGTAAAATGGGGATTAAGACTGTGAGCCCTACGTGGGACAACTTGATCATCTTGTATCCCCCCAGTGCTTAGAACGGTGCTTTGCACATAGTAAGCGCTTAACAAATGCCATCATTATTATTATTAATGCTGGCTGCCCAGATAATTAGAAGGGCCTGGGAGGGAAGGGGGAATATGTGAGGGGGCGGGGGGGGGGGGGGGGAGAGAGAGAAAGTGTGTGTGTGTGTGTGTGTGTGTGTGTGTGTGTGTGTGTGTGTACACGCACACAGGAGTCCAAATCTGCGCTTCAGACCAGCCCATGACTAGGCACAATCCCCAGCTCTGCCCAGGATGCCTGTCTCCTAGACGACTTAGTGCAGAGGCAGGACTGAGAGGGGAACATTTTCCCTCTTGCTCACCACAACCTCAGCTGCTGGCTTGTCAGTCCCTGAGGGGTAGGGGCGCCCCTCTGGGAAAGCTGTTTGGGAAGCAAAATGGCCTAATGGATAGAGCACAGGACTGGGAGTCAGAAGGATCTGGGTTCTAATCCTGGCTCCACCACTTACATGTTGTGTGACCTTGAGCAAGTCACTTAACTTTTTGGGTACTCAGTTACCTCATCTGTAAAATGAGGATTAAGACTGTGAGCTCCATGTGAACAGGGACTGTATTCAATCTGATTAGTCTGTATCCAACCCATCACTTAGAACAGCGCTTTATACATAATAAGCACTGGACAAATACTATCATTACTATTATTATCATTATTATTTTTTTATTATTATTCAGGCCAATAGGCTGCTAAAGAAAAGGAGCAATCTTGTAGCGTGGAAAGAGCACAGGCCTGGGTGTCAGAAGACATAGTTTTTAATCCCGGCTCCATCACTTGCCCGTTGTGTGACTCTGGGCAAGTCACTTGTTTTTTAAATGGTTTTTGTTAAATACTTACTGTGTGTCAAACACCGTGCTAAGCCCCGGGGTAGATACAAGTTAATTAGGTCAGACACAGTCCCTGTCCCGCATGGGGCTCACAGTCTAAAAAGGAGGAAGAACAGGTATTAAATCCCCATTTTACAGTTGAGGCACTGAGGCACAGAGAAGCGAAGTGACTTGTCCAAGGTCACACAGCAAGCAATTGGCAGATCTGGGATTAGAACCCAGGCCCTCTAACTTCCAGGCCTAGGCTCTTTCCACTAGGCCACACTGCTTCTCTGTACCTAAGTTTCCTCATCTGTACAATGGACATTAGATACCTGTTCTCCCTCCTATTTCGACTGTGAGCCTCATGTGGGACAGGGACTTCGACCCACATGATTTTCTTGTAACTCTCCCAGAGCTTAATAAAGTGTTTGGCACATAAAAAGTGCTTGAAAAAATACCACAATTATATCTTTGGAGGGAGGTGGTCTGGGGTCTGGAGACCCAAGGGACAGTCCCACAATGATGGCCACAATGTGGAGGGCATGCCCAGGGGTGGGATGAACTTGAGGAGGTTGGTCCAGGGGCTGGGGATTCAGCTAGGGATTAGCTCTGGAAATGAAACAATTGGGCTGGACTCCTGGAAACACAAAGGAGTCTGGGAACATGCAGGCCTGGGAAGAAGGCAGAAAAGCTCCCTGGCCTCTCCCGGATCCTTCCCACTTTCCCATCCCTGGCCCCTTGGCACTTTTCTGCCCTCTCTCTGCTAGGCCATATGTAGAGGGACACCACTTAGCCCAGCACATAAACAGGAGGTTGCCAAAAGGGGTCAGTTTTGTCAGACTAGAAGGCCCAGAATGGTTTTCATTCTGGACCAACAGTAACAAGGAAAAGGAAATAAATGTGGAAAAGACCTTTCTCAGGACTCAGGGTACTTCACCTTTTGGTTTTGTGATGCTGTGACTGCTATGTGGGGAGCTAGGACAGTTGCTCCTAGTGACAAGGTCTGATCACACAATCAATGGCACTTATTGAGCCATTGAGTACTGGTGCAAAGCACTATGCTAATAGTCAGCTAATAATCAGCTCCCATATGGGGCTCATAAGTAGAAGGGAGAACAGGCATGGAATCCCACTTTGCAGATGAGCGAACTGGGACATGGAGAAGTTAAATGACTTATTCTGTATATATGTATATATGTTTGTACATATTACTCTATTTATTTATTTTACTTGTTCACATCTATTCTATTTATTTTATTTTGTTAATATGTTTGGTTTGGTTCTCTGTCTCGCCCTTCTAGACTGTGATGCGAGCCAACTGTTGGGTAAGGACTGTCTCTATATGTTGCCAACTTGGACTTCCCAAGCGCTTAGTACAGTGCTCTGCACCCAGTAAGCGCTCAATAAATACGATTGATTGATTGACTGATTGCCAAGCACTATACTAAGCACTGGGGGTAGTTGCGGGATAATCAGCTCCCATATGGGGCTCATAGTCTAAGTAGAAGGGAGAACAGGCATGGAATCTCACTTTGCAGATGAGCGAACTGGGACATGGAGAAGTTAAATGACTTATTCTGTATATATGTATATATGTTTGTACATATTTATTACTCTATTTATTTATTTATTTATTTTACTTGTACATATCTATTCTATTTATTTTATTTTGTTAATATGTTTGGCTTGGTTCTCTGTCTCGCCCTTCTAGACTGTGAGCCCACTGTTGGGTAGGGACTGTCTCTATGTGTTACCAACTTGTACTTCCCAAGCACTTAGTACAGTGCTCTGCACACAGTAAGCGCTCAATAAATATGATTGATTGATTGATTGATTGATTGCTAAGCGCTTGGGTGAGTACAAAACAATAGAGCTGGTAGACACGATCCCAGCAACAATTAACTTGTCATCAATGGTAATGCTGCCATTTTCACAACACCTGCTTAAGGCCACAAAGAACTTCTTTTGGGCATCTCTGCCTTTAGGTGACTATCTTTCCTTATCTCAAAGCCACCTCTGAAAGACTCACTCTCTCTCACTGTTGAGACATCATTTTGGGATGTAATTAGAGATTGGGTTTCCTTCAGAGGGAAGAAAAACAAAAGCATAAAATACCCTGAGAATGTCTTTTTAATATAGAAGGCCCAGAGGTGTTCAATTCCAAAGAACAAGATGACAGAAGATGAACAGCGAAAGAATCTATGGCCGGGAGGAAACATTCAGCCCTGGTGTGAGGAATGAATGCCCAAGAAATGGGATGGCTCACTTTTTGACAGCTTTCTGTGTTTGCCCAACAAGCTTTATACTATTTTTAATTTGTTTTAGTCATTCCTCAGTCCTTCCTAGGTGGTTAACGGGCTTGTCTGTCTGCAGAGATGAAGACCGTAGAGGGTTACTTGCCCAAAACGTTCAGCAGGTAATGGAAAAGCAAAGATGGAAAAAAGGCACAGATCCTGGATCTCCAGTGTGTTTGTTCAGCAGACCACATTATTTACCACTAAACCCGAAAGGTCTCACAAAACAATTACTTTATTTTTGCTAATGTGAGATCCTGAGCTAGATACCCATCCGAGGAGCAAATATCACTCTTCTAGGAGCCTCAGATTAGTGGTATTTATTGAGCACTTGTTCTGTGCAGAGCACTGTACTAAATACTTAAAAGAGGACAATAGAGTTAGTAGGCATGATCCCAGACTTCGAGGAGTTTACAATCAGGTGACAAAACTAGCCCTGCCTCCAGTCCCTTACCTGTTCCCACCCCATCCCCGCTTCCTTGGCATTTCATGACTTCGATCCTTCTCAGCCCCACTCCCGATACCTCAAACTCAACTACCCCGCTCTCACCACTCCAAATCCAGCACAGAGCTTCCATTTCTCCCTCTGCAGTTCCTGCATGACTGATATATGTATATACACCTGTATATATGTATATATTTTTGTACATATTTATTACTCTATTTATTTATTTATTTGTTTTGCTTGTACATATCTATTCTATTTATTTTATTTTGTTAATATGTTTGGTTTCGTTCTCTGTCTTCCCCTTTTAGACTGTGAGCCCACTGTTGGGTAGGGACTGTCTCTATATGTTGTCAGCTTGTACTTCCCAAGCACTTAGTACAGTGCTCTGCACACAGTAAGCACTCAATAAATATTATTGATTGATTGATTGATTGATCCTGCAGCAGCTGAAGACCACACACAGGAGGTGTGGTCCTGTACATAGGGACTCCTGGCCACAAAGCCCCCAGGGGTCAAGGTTGGGGTGCGATGGGAGTAAAGCAGGCAACTGCAGAAGGGCATCATCATCATCATCAATCGTATTTATTGAGCGCTTACTATGTGCAGAGCACTGTACTAAGCCCTTGGGAAGTACAAATTGGCAACATATAGAGACAGTCCCTACCCAACGGTGGGCTCACAGTCTAAAAGGAGTCTCAGATCTTCACCCTCAAGTCTTCTTCCATTCCACCCCCAAGTCCCCTCCGTCACCCCAAGTCTCCCTCCAACCCAATCCCATGTCCCCTCCATCCCAACACCAAATCTCCCTTCATCTCATCCCCAAGTTTCTCCCTCCGTCCTACTCCATCCTTGCCCTCCAACTTTCTGGCCCTAGGGTGTGGCAGAAGTAGCAACAGCGGCAGAGTCCAGCATGTTGAAGTCATTTTTAAAAAATTTACAAAAATAGATTCGAGACTAGATTAGAGCTTGAGAAGATCAGGGAGGCAGGGGGTGAGCCCAGGGGGTGAGAAAGGAGTCTGGAAATCTACAAGAACGGGGAAAGACGGACTAAGGAGGAAAGGGAGGAGCTATTTCCCTGGTGAACTTGTCGAAGTGGAGACAAGAACTTCCGTCACTTCAAAAAATGATTTCTTTATCTGCCTGGAGTGGGCTTCCGATGAGAAGCAGCGTGGCCCAGTGGAAAGAGCATGGACTTGGGAGTCAGAGGTCATGGGTTCAAATCTCGGCTCTGCCAATTGTCAGCTGTGTGACTTTGGGCAAGTCACTTCACTTCTCTGCACCTCAGTTACCTCAACTGTAAAATGGGGATTAATACTGTGAGCCCCCCGTGGGACAACCTGATCACCTTGTAACCTCCCCAGCGCTTAGAACAGTGCTTTGCACATAGTAAGCGCTTAATAAATGCCATCATCATCATGGGTTCTAATCCCCGCTCTGCCACTTGTCGGCTGTGTGATTTTGGGCAAGTCACTTCACTTCTCTGGGCCTCAGTTCCCTCATCTGCAAAATGGGGATTAAGACTGTGAGCCCCACGTGGGATAACCTGATCACCTTGTATCCTCCCCAGCGCTTAGAACAGTGCTCTGCACGTAGTAAGCGCTTAACAAATGCCATCATTATTATTATTACACCTGTGGGCCTTTCACAGACATTTTCAAATAAATCGGTAGCCACTAGAGGGTACTGCGGCCTCAGTCCATGCTGTCATTCCCCCTTAATTGCTTCTTGGTGGGGAGCCTTGCACACCTCTGTGCATGCTTATGTAGACATCTCTGAATTTTTACGCAAAATTAAAGATAATTAGCTGCTTGGCTGACTGACTAGCTAAATCACTGAATCTGCTTTGTATTTTTAAGTCTGCTCTGGAGCAGCCCTGCAGAGAAAGCTCTGGGGATGGGTCAGGGGACTCCACTGTCTTCCATCAGTTGCATTGTGGCAATTATGAAATAGTCTTCTTTGACAACTGTTCATGGAGTCTAAACAATCCAAACACGCGAAGGGATCAAAGCTCTGTGGTTGCACCTCTGGGCCTTACCCAAAGCAAGAAAGCATTTTCCGTTCTATGGGTTTCAACGGTTCATTGGGAGACCATTGTGTGTTGCGTGTAAACTGAGGACAAAGGGCGAGACTTTGGAGGGCTGAGGGAGCAGGACAAAGCTTGGAAGTAGAGACAGGCTGCCAAGATCTAACAGTTAAGAAAGTCCTTCTTGGCTCTTGGCGACACTCAGGCCTCGTTGGCTCCTGAGGGGGTGGGGAAGGAGGGGAGAGGCAATAAGCTTGAGGACTCCTGAGGGCAGGGACACCGTCATTGCTTCTGATGTTCTCCCCCAAGTTCATTTATTCATTCAATCGTATTTACAGAGTGCTTACTGTGTGCAGGGCACTGTACACTATACTAAGTGCTTAGGAGAAAACAATGCAACTGTGAGCCCGCTGTTGGTTAAGGATTGTCTCTGTTGCCGAAATGTACTTTCCAAGCGCTTAGCACGGTGCTCTGCACACAGTAAGTGCTCAATAAATATGATTGAATGAATGAATGAATGAATGATGGTATTTGTCAAGTGCTTTCTAAGTGCCAGGCACTCTAAAAAGTGCTGGACAGACACATTCCCTGCCACAGCAAGCTTACAGTCCAGAGGGAGCTTACAGCCTAGAGGATGCACTCGGTGTACAATAGATGCTCAATAAATACCATCGAATGTGAGTAGGCTGTGGTTCAGGCTGATCAGAAGAGGGGGAAACAATGGTTTTGTTCCCATAACTGAGAGCCTTATGGGGCACAGAATTAATTATATTTACTGAGCACATGTGTGCAGTGCATCATCATCATCAATTGTATTTCTTGAGCGCTTACTGTGTGCAGAGCACTGTACCAAGCGCTTGGGAAGTACAAATTGGCAACATATTGGCAACAGTGTATGCCACTAAGCGCTTCAAAGAGTACACTACAATTGAGTTGGCAGACACAACTTACAGTCTACAGTGGCCCCTTCATTGATTCATTCAACTGTATTTATTGAGCACTTACTGTGTGCACAGCATTGTACTAAACGCTTGGGAGAGTACAATATAACAATGAACAAACACATTCCCTGCTCACAGTGAGCTTACAGTCTAGAGGACGAGCTTACTATTGCCTACTCACCCTCAAAAACGCACCCTTAATTAAGGGGCCTGGTCTTCCTGAGGTAGACGGGAGCTTCACAAATCTGCCACCTGCTCTCAGAGCCATGCCTGTGGACCCACAGAAGTCACGATTTCAGTGGTGGTGACATCCCAGAATGGAGCTGCAGTGGCAGGAACAGAGCAAGGGAAGAGAAGCAGCGTGGCTCAGTGGAAAGAGCATGGGCTTTGGAGTCAGGGGTCATGAGTTCAAATCCCGACTCTGCCAGTTGCCAGCTATGTGACTTTGGGCAAGTCAGTTAACTTGTCTGGGCCTCAGTTCCCTCATCTGTAAAATGGGGATTAAGACTGTGAGCCCCCCGTGGGACAACCTGATCACCTTGTAACCTCCCCAGTGCTTAGAACAGTGCTTTGCACATAGTAAGTGCTTAATAAATGCTATTATTATTATTATTAAATGGCCACCAAGTGCTGCTATTGTCAACCCCGGTTTCCCTCACAGTTCCCAGTGTGAAACTGTATTAGCCAGCGGATGAAGGGATTACGGACCTGCCCTCAGTGGCTGTTTCTCATCCTACCTTCTGCCACCATTCTGTGCTCTGGGCAGGAGTGTCTGTATTGGTGAGAAAAAGTCCACCTCCACATCACAGCTAATAATAATAATAATAATAACGGTACTTGTTAAGCATTTACTATATAGCCAGGCACTGTTCTAAGCGCTGGGGTGGATACAAGCAAATTGGGTTGGACACAGCCCCTGTCCCACTTGGGGCTCACAGTCTCAATCCCCATTTTACAGATGAGGTAACTGAGGCACAGAGAAATGAAGTGATTTGCCCAAGGTCACACAGCAGACAAGTGATGGAGGCAGGATTAGAACCCATGACCTTCTGACTCACGGGCCCATGCTGTATGGCTATGCCATGCTGCTTCTCTTTATAAACAGTTGCTTCCCTGACCTGTAACTTATTTTAATGTATGTCTCCCCTGAACTCCCAACTGGATTGCAAGCTACCTGAGGGAAGGGAATGACTCTACTTACTCCACCTATTGCAGTGGTCTGGACAGAGTGAGTGCCCAATAGCACATTATTACATTTCAAAAGCTGACTGCCTTCACACCAACTCAGCCCAACCCAGGCTGTTTACGCCTATTCACCGGCTTATTCACTCCCAGGGCCCCAAGGACAATTCAACTATCTCCTCAGGGTTCCCCCAAACACTGGATTCTTTACTCTTAACGACCCTAGGACAATTCAACCATCTTCTCAGGGTTCCCCTAAACACTGGAGTCTTCACTCTCAAATCCCCAAGGGAAATTCAACCATCTCCTCGGGGTTCTCCTAGTCCCTTGCCTTTTCACTCCCAATGACCCAAGGACAATTCAACCATCTCCTCTGAGTATTCCTGGATTAAGTTGTTATTGCTGTGGTTTACCTCAGCGACCCCACCATGACCCTTCAATTCCCCCCCTTAGGCCCC
Source organism: Tachyglossus aculeatus (assembly GCF_015852505.1). Classification (NCBI taxonomy): domain Eukaryota; kingdom Metazoa; phylum Chordata; class Mammalia; order Monotremata; family Tachyglossidae; genus Tachyglossus; species Tachyglossus aculeatus. Next base: position 69,282,776 of record NC_052068.1, on the reverse strand, counting down.
CCGCCCCCCCATCCTGTCAGCCATCCCACTCCTCCCCTCCCCTTGTGCAGCTCCCACCCCTCCTCCCTGTTATCTTGTCCCAGTGCCACCCCTCCTCCTCCTCCTCCTCCCTCCCCCTCAACCGGCCCCTCAACCGGCCCCTCAACCGGTGAGTTGAGAGAGTCAACTCACTCTCATCCAAACCCTTCCCACACCTCATGCTGTCCCCTTCCAGTGCTTAGAACAGTGCTTTGCACATAGCAAGCGCTTAATAAATGCCATTATTATTATTATTATTATTAGCCACCCTCCCAACAGCTTCAGCCAAGTGTGGCCTACGTAACCCCCGCTCCATCATGAGGAAGCTTCCCTTCATCCTTGACCTGCTCCTGACTCAGTCACTTCTCCTCCTCTCCATCATTGAAATCTGGCTCTCCCCAGATGACACGGTCTCCCCTGCTGCTCTCTCCAGAGGGGGCCTCATCTTCTCCCACTCCCCTAGACTCGATTAGGAAAGGAGGAGGTATCGGCTTCCTAGAAGTGGCATAGCTTTGTGGATGGAGCACGGGCCTGGGATTCAGAAGGTCACGGGTTCTAATCCTGGCTCCACCACTTGTCTGCTGTGTGATTTTAGGCAGGTCACTTCACTTCCCTGGTCCTCAGTTACCTCATCTGTAAAATGGGGATTGAAACTGTGAGCCCCACGTGGGACAGGGACTGTGTCCAACCCAATTTACTTGGATTCACCCCAGCACTTAGTACAGTGCCTAGTACACAGTACATGCTTAACATATGCCATTATTGTTATTACTATTCTCCTGACTCAAAGCCGCTTTCACACCATTCCACCTCCCCCATCCCTTTCTTTCCCTTCCTTTGAAGCCCATATCATTTGCCTCCACCACCCCCTCCAGATTCTAGTAGCTGTCATTTACCACTCCCCAGGTCCCACCTCCAACTTCTTTAACCATTTTAATCTCTTTCTCACATTGCTTCTCTCTCCATGCCCACGTTAATCCTTGGGGACTTTAAATCCACATAGATGTTCCTAATGACCCTTCTGCTGCCTGCCTTCTATCACTTCTTAACTCCTCTGACCTCTTGCTCCACCCCACCTCACCCACTCACCAACTTGGACACACGCTCAATCTCATCATCCCTAACCACTCCACAATCTCTACCCTCACCAACTCTGAAATCCCTCTATCCAACCACAACCTCCTCGCTTGACTCCTCTCTCACACATCTCCTCTGTAAATCTGTACTAGTCTCCCACAGAGACCTCTGATCTTTTGACCCCATCCAATTTTCTCAACTCATCATTCACCACTCAGCCTCCATATCCAAACTACCTTGATGACCAAATTGAGGCTCTCTATACCACCTTCTCTACTAAACTCAGCTCACTTGCTCCCTTATCCCTTTGTTGATCTCGTAGCACATCCCTTTACTGGAGTGGTTGAGAATCTCAGATTGCAAACCTTGCCTCAAAATGCGGACTCTGCCATTAATGCCATTTGTAATAATAATAAAAACTGGTATTTGTTAGGTGCTTACTATGTACCAATCACTATACTAAGTATAGTGCACACTTCGCTCCTCTAATGCTAATCTTCTCACTGTGACTCAATCTCGCCTATCTTGCCTCTGACCTCTCACCCACATCCTCCCTCTGGCCTGGAATGCCCTCCTTCCTCAAATCCAACAGACAATTATTCTCACCCCCTTCAAAGCCTTATTGAAGGTACATCTCCAAGAGACCTTCTCTGACCAAGCCCCCCTCCCTTTCCTCTTCTCCCACTCCCTTCTGAGTCACCCTGACTTGCTCCCTTCTTTCTCCCCTCCTTCCAGCCCCAAAGCACTTATGTACATATCTGTAATTTATTTATTTTCATTGATGTCCTCTCCCCACTTCTGGACTGTAAACTCGTTGTGGGCAGGGAATGTGTTCACTGTTGTACTCTCCCAAGAGCTTAGTAAGGGCTCAATAAATACATTGTATGAATGACGGATTGATTTGTGGAAACGTATTCCTGGTGACCCTACCTATGGACCACTCTCTTCTAATTGTCTCCTTCCTGTCCTCCTCTTTTCATTTATTGCCTTTCAGCTTTTTTTCCCCTTCTCAAATGCTCAGCTGTCAGCAAAGGAGATAAGTCAATTGCTCACCCTCAACGTTGATTCTCTCTTCCAGGTTGAGTTTGTTAAATAGCAACTGCAACTGGTTTGTAAACAGCTTTGGTGAGATTTATACTGTGTGGGCTTACATAAACAGCTGGGTAAATTCATACAGCATGGGCTGTTAAAACAGCATGCAGCCCATTATGCAACTGTAGCTCACCTCCTCCAGAAAGGTTATGTATGTCCAATCGATTCCAATTTTGTTGAGGCTAGAACAGGGCTGAATTCCGCAGAACCAAATGCTCTCTCAAAATTGGCAGATGTGACACAAATTAGGATTTGGCATCCCTGACAGTTTTCTATTAGTTGATTGGGGTAGTGGACATGGTCCCTACTATAAGTCCTGAGCATTTATGGTTTATTTTAGCTGGATTACTTGTTAATGGGCAGGGAATGTGTCTGCTAATTCTCTTGAATTGTACTCTCCCCCGCACTTAGGACAGTGCTCTGCACATAATAAGCACTCAATAAATACCATCGATTGATTGATTAAAGACCTTTCTCCCACTGGAGACTGTAAGCTCACTGTGGGCAAGGGATGTGTCTACCAACTCTGTTATACTGTACTCTCTCAAGTGCTTAATACAGTGCTCTGCACACAGTAAGTGGTCAATAAATACCACTGATTGATTGATTGATTCTTGATGTAGTTGAGTATCTCCTCTCTGGCAGTGTGAAAGGGGAATTATTGGACCTAGGTTTTGAAACTCTTCAGTGTCTCCTTTCTTGATTCCTAGCATTGTCTGAGCTCTCCCATGTTGTTGGAGGGCACAAATCAATAATATAAAGTGGAACGGGCCTTGAATAGCAATGTACTTCTTGCATGACAGCGATTTGGTCATATGTAACTGTGTATGGGCACTGTAAATGTGGAGAGAATTGTATTTAATGTCTTCTCATTCCAGAAATGGATTGGAGTTCCAGCCTGGCCAAATGGGCTCTTCCATGACTGTAGCTGAACAAAGGCCAATGGAGAACATTATTCCTTTTTAACTCCCTGTATTTCTATTTCTTGTCCTTTCCCCATCTTTCAAAACCTCTGGATATTCCATCGTAGCCTCTTATCTCTTTCAACCCTCTTGGGCTCCTGAGTTTTCTCTACTACTCTCTAAACCGAGTTTCCTTATCTGTAAAATGGGGATAAAATACCAGTTCTCTCCCCTCTATTGACTGTGAACTCCAGGAGGGACAGGGATTAGGTCGGATCTGATTGCACTGTATCTACCCCAGTGCTTTTTGGCACAGTAAGAGCTTAACAAATATCTCATTACTTTGTGTCCTTCTTTAGGCCTCCTCCAAGCAGCCTTGAGAAGCACCTGCATTCCATGTACTTTTTCTTCTTAGGATTAATATGTGTCCTACACTACAAAGCTGCCACTGAGGCTCAAGAGTAGGTTGGGTTAGGCATTGGCATTGGGAGCCAGGGCTCTCCCCAGAGTAGGGCAGGCCCAGACTGCTGCCTTATACCCTATATTTTAAGAAGTCCTACCCCTTAACTTGCATCTAACCCAGAACTTGTAACAGTGCTTGGCACATAATAATAATAACAATAAGGCTGGTATTTGTTAAGTGCCTACTATGCCAGGCACTGTATTAAGCGCTGGAGTGGATACAAGAAAAGCAAGTCGGACACGATCCCTGTCCCACGTGGGACTCACAGTTTCAATCCCCATTTTACAGATGAGGTAACTGAGCACAGAGAAGTGAAGTGACTTTCCCAGAGTCACATAGACCGTGAGCCCGTTGTTGGGTAGGGACCGTCTCTATATGTTGCCAACTTGTACTTCTCAAGCACTTAGTACCGTACTATGTACTGTGTAAGCGCTCAATAAATATGATTGAATGAATGAAAGTGACAGAGCTGGAATTAGAACCCAAGACCTTTTGACGCACAGGCCCATTCTCTATCCACTATGCCATGCTTCTTCCCCACTTAACAAGCACTTAACAAATACCATAATTGTTATTATTCCTACATCAGTGGCAGGACCATCTAGCCCAGGACAAATCAACCAGTGTGAGACAAAATCAATCCTCAGAGCCAAGGACCGGCAAGCTCTACCTCCTGCGTTGGCAATATGAGCAGAACACTGGCCCTTGCAGTGTTATATAGTTAGTATAATTGTAGTTATTATCATTTATTAGTTATTGTAGTTGTAGTAATAATGATTATAGCTATTAAGCCTCTGTACCAAACACTGGGCTAAGCACTGGAATAGATAAAGTCATCCCGGACACCACATGGGAACCAGGGTCTCAGAAAAAGGGAGATGACCATTGTACAGATGAGGGAACTGAGGCACCAGAGAAGTTAAACCCAAGATCACACAGCAGGCAGAGTTCAATGTAGAACCCAGGTCATCTGATTCCCAGTCCCATGCTCTTTCCACCAGACCATACAACAGTGGTGGTAGTAGTAATTATTAAGTGCCTATTGTGTAATAATGATAATAATAATAATAATAATAATAATAATAATGATGGTATTTATTAAGTGCTTACTATGTGCAAAGCATTGTTCTAAGTGCTGGGGAGGTTACAAGGTGATCAGGTTGTCCCACAGGGGGCTCACAGTCTTAATCCCCATTTTACAGTTGAGGGAACTGAGGCACAGAGAAGTGAAGTGACTTGCCCAAAGTCACACAGCAGACAGTTGGCGGAGCTGGGATTTGAACCCATGACCTCTGACTCCAAAGCCCAGGCTCTTTTCCACTGAGCCACGCTGCTTCTCTACAAAGCACTATAGGAAGTCCTAGGAAAAAAGAACAGATTGGGTGTAGAGGGGCTTACTACAAGAATAAGGGTGGAGAGGGGCTTGGTAAGGGATTCATAGGGAAAGATGAAAAAAAAAAGTAAGAGACAGGTATGGTGACAAATACAAGCCCTGATAAATACAAGACAATTGACACTGTGGCTAGAGGATCTTGACTGTGGCTAGACTGTAAGTCTCTTGAGGGCCGGGATGGTGTCTATTCATTCATTCAATCGTATTTATTGAGCGCTTACTGTGTGCACTCTCCTCTGCATGCAGCAGGTGCTCGATAAATATCAGTTGATTAAGGAATGGAGCTTAGGCTCCTCACATCTTAGTCCAACAGATGCAAAAGTCCCAGCTGCATCTACACCATGGCCTACTCAGTGTTCTAAAAGTTGAGAAGGCCTCAGGCTGCTAGGGTTGGAATTGCTCCCTGCCTGGAGCAAAGGCCAATGGGTGTTCCGAGGATATAGAGTACAGTGATCTGCACACAGTAAGCGTTCAATAAATACTAATGATTAATTGATTCTTGATGCAATTGCGTTTCTCCCGTATGGTAAGGTGAAAGGAGAATTATCTGACCCGCTGCTGCCAACGGATCATGTCATCGGAACTCTCACTGGCCTCTGCTCCAGCCGGGGAAGGCAGTTTATGATTCTCCTTCTGAGCTCAAAAGGAACCACCTTGAGCTACCAATCAATCAATCAATCAATCAATCGTATTTATTGAGCACTTACTGTGTGCAGAGCACTGTACTAAGCGCTTGGGAAGTACAAGTTGGCAACATATAGAGACAGTCCCTACCCAACAGTGGGCTCACAGTCTAAAAGGGGGAGACAGAGAACAAAACCAAACATACTAACAAAATAAAATAAATTAAATAGAGTAATAAATATGTACAAACATATATACATATATACAGGTGCTGTGGGGAAGGGAAGGAGATAAGATGGGGGATGGAGAGGGGGGCGAGGGGGAGAGGAAGGAAGGGGCTCAGTCTGGGAAGGCCTCCTGGAGGAGGTGAGCTCCCAGTCTGGCTCTGGGCCTCAGGACATCCAACCCAGCTCTGCTAGGAAGGTTGAGGGCTACCCTTCCCCTTCTCCTATGACTGCACCATCATTTCTAGACTGTGAGCCCATTGTTGGGTAGTGACCATCCCTATATGTTGATGATTTGTACTTCCCAGGTTCTTAGTACAGTGCTCTGCCCACAGTAAACACTCAATAAATACAATTAAATGAATTAATTTGTTCTCACCCGGCTGGGGGTGACTTCATAAAGACAGCCCTGCCACGCTGCCTCTCTGGAGGCTGGCAAACCGAATCCCAGTTGGCTAAGTGGGCAGGGCTGCAGGGAGAGCCCTGGATGCTGGGAGGTATCTGATTTTCAAGACCCCTTCCAGAGGGGTGAGCATCGCATTGTCTTGTGCTAGAAAGGGATTGTGACCCAGCTCCAACTGGACACTCCTCCCTCTCAAAAAAGATCTCCGCTTTATCCAGTTTTCTTTCCATTAGATCACCCAACCTCCGTTTCCTCTTCAGTACCTGCTACATTCCCTTGGCTCTTCCCAGATTCGTCAAAGGGTACCTTGTTCTAGCCTTCTCACCTGGCACTGGAAAGCCAGATCAAGCTTCTTCATGCAGATGGCCTGCCCTCCTGCACTTGAGTGTGGCTCAATGGTTCCCTTGTTCTGAACCTCGGAAAAGCCCGTAGGTCGGCAGTTTTTTCCACAGGCTCCAACAGTAATCAGTTTGGTTCTGGAAATCCCAGGAAAGATCAGAGTGGTGCCTGGACCACATGGGGACAACTTGGGCTTCAGGCTCTACTCTGCTTTCTGACTGCTCAGAAGAGAAAGGTGGCTGCGTTGATCTAGTGGGAGGAGGCAGATACAGTAGAATTCACCCCCTACATAAACTCCAGCCTCCAGCACCGATCCAGTGGTAGCCACTACTCAGAGGTGCCTAATTAGAATAAAGCTGGAGGTAATGGAACACATAATTTGATTAAGAGGTTTCCCGGCTTGACACTAATGAAGTATTGACGATTTCACTGCTTTTTAAATGTCCTTTCCCGCCCCTGACCCAAAGGTGTTTTAAGGACCCACACTCTCTGCCGGGCACACAAAATGAGATGGGCAGGAGAATAATAATAATTGTTGCACTTGTTAAAGGGATCTCTATGTTCCAAACGCTGTTCTAAGCACTGGGGTAGATACAAGATAATCAGGTCCCACGTAGGGCTCACAGTTTAAGAAGGAGGGAAAACAAGCATTGAAACTCCATTTTGCAGATGAGAGAATTGAAGCCCAGAAGTTAAGTGACTGGTCATAGGGTCATTCAGCAGACAAGGAGAGGAGCCGGGATTAGAACTCAGGTCCTCTGATTCCCAGGCCCATTCTCTTTTCACTAGGCCATGCTGCTTCTCTCCCTTCGTTCCTCTGAAGTCCTCAACCAAGGAATCTTCTCTGAGAGTGGCTCGCTGCACCCTGAACAACAAAGTGGTCTCATGCAATAGAGGGGAATAAATACTAACAAGACAAACTAATGTTGTGAGACAGGTTTTACAGGGCACTCCCCGTCTAGACTGCTTCCTGTGGGGAGTGAAGCAGCATGGCTTAGTGGCAAGAGCACGGGTTTGGGAATCAGAAGACGTGGGTTCTAATCCTGCCTCTGCCACTCGTCTGCTGTATGACCTTGGGCAAGCCACCTAACCTCTCTGTGCCTCAGTTACCTCATCTGTAAAATGGGGATTAAGACATTGAGCCCCATGTGGAACAACCTGATTACCTTGTAACTACCCCAGAGCTTAGAACAGCGCTTGGCACATAGTAAGTGCTTAACAAATACCATAATAATCATAATAAAGAGCACTTGACAAAGTTAGGAGACTTGGGTTCTAATTCCAACTCAGTCACTTACCACTTGGACAAACCATTTAAATTCCCTGTGCCATCAAATGGGGATTAAATCCTCTTCCCTCGGATTTAGACTCTGAGCCCATGTGGGAAGGTGACTCTGTCCAACCTGATTATCTTGTAACTAAACCCAGAACTTATTATAGTTCCTGGCACATATGAAATACTTAACAAGTGCCATTAAAAAAAAGAAAGAAAAAAAGTGTACACCAACTCTACTATGTTGTCCTCTCCCAAGCACCTAGTGCAGTGCTCAGCACACAGTAATTGCTCTGTAAATACTTTTGATAGATTAATCATTTCTAACTCAGCTCCTGCCCCTGGCAAGCTAGACTACCCTTTGCCTAGCATAGTGCTAGGCATCCAGTGGGCCCTGGCAGACCTGCTGCTGATGGTTTGAAGCGGCATTTCATCTGGGCGTCCCTGACTCTTCCAAGGGCAAAGCCCACAAAGGCCAAGGACCCAGAGTGCTCTGTTCTCTGAGGACTCTGGTTTTATTTTCTGCCTCTGATGGGAATACGGCACAGAAGACAGAGTTCCAGAAAAACACCCTTGTCCTCCGTTGACTGTTAGTTAGCCAACCCCAGTGTTTCTTAAGGGGGAAAAGCAGCTCCCCCACCACCAACCCAGTTGAGATTGAACAGCTTGACTGAAGGACGGTGCTATTCCAGAAGCCCTTCCTATCGACTCGGCCAAGTAAACAAGCCATCCTCCCCAATCACTGGCCTCTCCCGGGCCCTGGGCTGAGAAGCAAACAGATAAAGTGTCTCCTGAAGGGCCTCACCTGTAGCAACCAAGCCCCATCCCCCAAACGTCCTCTGGGGCAGACATAAACTGTACCCCAGGGGAACTCATTGGGAAGACTCCGCCTCAGCCTCGATTCCATGCAGCCCCCAGCCCCCTCTGGCATGCCATAAGGGTGTGTTAATAACAGGAGTCGTTTAGAACATATGTGCTCAAAGAACAAAGCCGGATCCAAATTTAGAACGCCAAGTGTCGGTGACTTTTTATCGTCCCCTGCCCATCTCACTTACCCTTTTTGCAGGTCAGGGTGGGAGTCCACCAGGGCGGTGAGGTAGATTCAATGATGAAAAATATCTGGCCCCTCTGCCTCTTCAGCCCAAGAACCAGGGGGTTTGGGTGGAAAAATTGGCCCGTCAGGGAGCGTGCCTGAAATTCTAAGCACCAGTGATTCAGATCAAATATATGAAAGCCAGATTTTCATTCAAATGTGAACTTTTCATTTAGCCTGCTCCCTTCTGCTTAATACCATAAATGAGCTCAGCTCTCTGTTTAATTGTTAAGGACAGGGATCAAGTGTTTATAATGTGCAAAGCGCTGTTCTAAGTGCTGGGATAATTACACAAAAAAATCTATTCAGAGCTGGTCCGTGAACCACAGGCATCTGGGGCAAAGGCATTGGGAAGCAAAGCAAGTTAAAATTCAACAATGGAACAGCAACAGTAAATAGGTACGCTAAAGAATACTGGAAGTTGGCTTTTGAGAGCTCACCACTACAGGCAAACAGTCTGGGGAGGGGAACCACTGTAACCTACTCAATTCAGCCCTGTCCAAGGGCTGAATACTCCAATTTAGGGTAGCAGTCAGGCAGGGGAAAGTTAGAAGGGGCCGGTCCCCACAGTTCTTCCGAGTACACCCTTACCTCTGTCAGGCAGTGGATTCAATGTTTGCACAAGCCACGGGTCTGGCCCAGAAATGGTCTTGTTTGGGGTCTTCTGTGAATTTTCCCCTCCCTACACTTGGGCAAATCATCTCGGGGAAATACAAGCGGTTTGGAAGTGAATTTTCCTGGGCTGTTCCTCCACTACTGAAAACAGTTCTGGGCCGACTCTCCAAGCAGCAAGGCAAACTGCCCCAGTTATTAGATCAATCAATCACATTTATTGAGCGTTTACTGTAGGCAGAGCACTAAGCACTTGGGGAGAGTACAATATATCAGAGTCGACAATGCCCCCAAATGCAGTCTTCTCTCTGATCACAGAGATGGTGGGCTGTGATTCCTGAGCTAGGCCTGTTGGCCCTGGTAATGTCCTGCTCTGAGCCAGGACTGCATTGACTGTGGATTGTAAGCTCGCTGTGGGCAGGGAACGTGTCTGCTTATTGTTATACTGTACTCTCCCAAACACTTAGTACAGTGCTCTGCATGCAGTAAGCACTCAATAAATATGATTGAATGCATGACTGCAATGCCACCCAGTGGGTTTGGGACACCCTTCCCCTCCCTCTAGCCTTTGAAGTCCAAGTAGGTGGTTAGCACCTACAGTCCAATCCTGATATTTAATCTGGTGCTAAAAAAATCAAACCCAGCAGGACTCAATGGGAGAAGCTTAGGAATGAACGACCAGCCCACCCTGAATCCAGCAGCTCCATAAAGACTTACACTCATCCAGTTTCTTCAGATGATCTCAGGCTGGGCTTGCCCTCACTGGGGCTTCCTGAAGAACTCAAAACATCAAATGCCACCTCTGTGACTCCCTCACATGATTAGTGTTTCTGGTTGAAGAATTGTGGGGCTCTGCCTTGCTTTTCACATTCCCAGGTATTCGTTTGCTTCTAGCCCAACTGCAAAGGTGCAGAGGGCCTCTCCTGGCAGCCCCCCACCTCCTTCCCATAAGGTGCCCTGTCTCACCCCAACACCTGCCCCTGTAAGTAGCCCATCAATCACACCTTCAAGAAGTCCAATCAATCAGACCTCCTTTTGGCAAAATGTGAAAGGGTTCAATGATCCTGGCTTCCTGGGCCCCATTAAAGGCAATCTGCCTTCACTGTGGGGCTCCAAAGGGCTTTTCACTGAGGTGCATGTCAATGAGGAAGGAGCCCTTAGTTATGCAGTGGAACATTTCAGATCCCGGTGACATGGTGATCACTGCTGCTTGGCATGTCTAAAGCACTTTGTATCTGCAAAGTCACTTCTCAGAGCCTGGGAAATTGGCCAGAATTCCTGTTTTCATTCTGCAGAGTGAAACACACCCAGAAGCACAAGGACTTAACCTTCCTATTCTGCTCCCTCCCTCATTATCCTGCTGTGGTCTCCTGCTTGGACTGGTCTCCTGCCTAGCCTGATCTTAGTGTTGGAGAAAAAACACAAAGGCACAGAGGCCCACACCTCCGCAAAACTGAGGGCTGAAATTCACCAGATCCAGCTAACCCAATAACAGATGGGAGAAGCATCATGGCCTAGTGGATAGAGCAGGGGCCTGGAATTCAGAAGAACCTGGGCTCTAATCCCGGCTCCGCCACTTGTCTGCTGTGTGACCTTGGGTAAGTCACTTCACTTCTCTCTGCCTCAGTACCTCATCTGTAAAATGAGGATTAAGACTGTGAATCCCCATGAGGGACAGGGATTGTTTCTGACCTGATTACCTTGTATCTACTTGAGTGCTTAGAACAGTGCTTGGTGCATAGTAAGTGCTTAACAAACACCATAATCATTATTAACAGATGGGAAATTCCCTGATTAAGACCAAAAGAAAGACCCTCATTCCCACTATCCTCACTTAATAATAATAAGCTAAATGATCACTATGTACCAAGTACAGGGAGTAGATTTAAGAGGGTAATCAGGTCAGGTACAGCCCCTGTCCCACACGGAGCTCAGAGTCTAAAGAGATGGGAGAACAGGCATTGAATCCCCATGTAACATATGTGGAAACTGAGGAACAGAGAGGTTAAGTGACTTGTCCAAGGCCACACAGCAGATACATGGGGGAGCCAGGACTAGAATCCAGTTCCTTCGACTCCAAGGCCTGTGTTCTTCCCACTATGCCACACTGCTTTGCATTGAGCAAAATACAGCAATCATAGATTGCTAAACTTTCCAGAACACCCAAAGCTTTGTGGCTATTCAGAGCACTACTATATGCCAAAGAGGAAGCACATTAATATTTTACTCTTGGAGAAATCACATGAACACCAGAACAAGACTTCTGATGCTCAGTTTGCCTGTCAGGCACCTGGTGAATGCAAAAAGCACACAGTGCCATGAGGAAAACCACACAGTTGGCAGGAAGGAAGCCTGGGTTCAGAGGGCTCCAAATAACAGTCTAGGTCAATTTGGGGTTAGGAGTCTAGACTGTAAGCTCGTTGTGGGTGGGGAATGTGTCTGTTTATTGTTAGATTGTATTCTCCCAGGCATTTAGTTCAGTGGTCTGCAAACACTGAGCACCCCATAAATATGATTGATTGGCAACCTTGGCTTCTAAGTTTGGGGACATGAGGCCCTGCATGTAAGCAGGGCAGAAGCTGGGAGTGAAGGTGCTGCTGCCGCCCCATAAATCAGGCTGCAGTGCTTATTGTGGTAGTAATAATAATAATAAGTGGCATTATGAGTATGATGCCAAGGACTACACGAAGCACTATGGATGATACAGTGCTGGCAGGTTGGACACAGCCCTGGCCTCACAGGCTAAGGAGAGGGAGAACAAGTAATCTAATCCCCATTTTACCGAAGAGGTAACTGAGGCACAGAGAAGTTAAGTGATTTACCCAAGGTCACCCAACAGAGAAGTGGCTGAGCCAGGAATAGAACCCAAAGTCCTCTGAACTCTCAAGCCCATGCTCTTTCCAGTAGGCTCTGGAAACATGCATTTTCCACAAAGCAGGGCCAAACTAAACTGTGGGTGAGCCAGGTGACAGCCCAGGGTGCCATTTCCTTAAATGTGCTTAGCTTATCAACTACAATAGAATACATGAGAAACAGTGTGGCTTGGTGGACAGAGCCGGTTCTGGGAGTCAGAGGACCTGGGTTCTAAGCCTTCCTCCCCAACTTGTCTGCTGGGTGACCTTGGGTAAGTCACTTAACTTCTCAGTGCCTCAATTCTCTCATCTGCAAAATGGGGATTCAATATCTGTTCTCCCTCCTACGTCGACTTCGAGTCCCATGTGGGACCTGATGAACTTACATCAATCTTTAGTACAGTGCTTGACATATAGTAAGTGCTTAATAATAATAATAATAATAATAATTAGCACTGTTCTAAGCACTGGGGAGGTTACAAGGTGATCAGGTTGCCCCACTGGGGGCTCACAGTCTTAATCCCCATTTTACAGATGAGGTAACTGAGGCACAGAGAAGTTAAGTGACCTGCCCAAAGTCACACAGCTGACAATTGACAGAGCTGGGATTTGAACCCATGACCTCTGACTCCAAAACCTATGCTCTTTCCACTGACCCACGCTGTTATTATTATCATTGTTATTGTTATTGTTACAAACTGAGAAGCAGCATAGCCTGTTGGGTTGGTACTAAGAAGACCTGAGTTATAACCTCGACTCTGCCAGTTCCCTGCTGGGTGTCTTTAGGCAAGTTCCTTGAATTCTCTGTGACTCAGTTTTCTCATCTGTATTATGGGCATTCAATACCTCTTCTCCCTCCCCCTTAGACTGTGAGCTCCTTGTGGGACAGGGACTATGACCACCTTGATAATCTCATCTCTAACCTAGTGCTTAGTGCAGTGCTTGGCACAAATACCAAAAGTATAAATTTGAGTTCAAATTAGCCCATGCAATAAATTTATGGCTTTAAAGCCATACATTAGTACATTTTAAAAAAAATGAATACTTTTTTTGGCTTGTGACTTACTGGGTTTCATTTTGGGAGCATTTGTGCTTAAAATTTTCTTGGATGCCAAAAGACTTTAGGCTAGCCCTGCCCAGAGTCAAAAGAGCATCTGCTAATGCACCATTTCCTCCTGCAGGGACAGCTATGGTACCAATCTGTGGGGTTTTTTTTGAGCAGTCACCCTTTTCCTTCAGGCCCCTTGCCTGATGATTAAGTAGCTTCGCTGGAGATGCAAACCTTGTGGAAGGATTTGATATTCAAATCCTCTGTGATCCATACTTTTTCCCCTATCAATGAATCTAAAGCATTTATTGAGGGTCGACTGTATGCAGAGCACTATACTAAGATCCCGGGAAAGGGTCCAGTGGCATTAGTTGGCCTAATGCCTGTCCTCAAGAAGCTTATGGGTCTAGTGGGGGTCGACAGGCACTAAAACCAGTCCAATAGAACTCCAGTTTGGAGCTACTCGCCCAGACTCCCAGATTCTTCCTAGCGGCACAGGGACCTCAGCCTTCGAGTAAGATGACCAGAAACCTCAGGGGAGATAGGGTGGAGCCAGAGGAGAACAGGGACAGAAGGAGTCAGGGAGGTCACTCAAGTAACATACCTGCTCTGCTGATGCCACTTTGACCTGGTGGTCCAAGCTGGGTCCCAGCTCTGGAACGGCCAGAGCTGTGGAAGTAAGCATTGGAGCCATCAGCTCTGGGGCTTGTGCCTTGTGCTTGTGCAGGACAGTCAAAGAAACTCTCTGGAGAGTTTCTCACCAACTCCTTCCTCCCCTTCATAGGAAGGGAGATGCAGGCAGATGAGATGTCTGAACCTTGGGTTCCCTCTGGGGTCTCCTTTCCACCTGCTGCTTTCTGATCTGGGAAACCTGACAGCCAAATAAATTTGCATTTCCTCCTGGGGTTGGCTGGGAGTCAGGCGGGCTTTCCCCACCAACTTGGTTCCCCTAACTTCTCCTCAGAACCTGGGCAACAGTTTTGCTGTCAGCATGCTGGGCTGTGATCTGCCTCCAACTCCTGGATAGCCACACAGTCCGGTCCCAATAACTAGCCTGTCAACCTACGAATCAGGCAAAAACTCCTCACTCTTGGCTTCAAGACTCTCCATCACCTCGCCCCCTCCTACCTCACCTCCCTTCTCTCCTTCTACAGCCCAGCCCGCACCCTCCGCTCTTCTGCTGCCGCTAACCTCCTCACTGTACCTCTTTCTTGCCTGTCCCGCTGTCAACCTCCGACCCACAACCTCCCGCTGGCCTGGAATGCCCTCCCTCCACACATCCGCCAAGCTAGCTCTCTTCCTCCCTTCAAAGCCCTACTGAGAGCCCACCTCCTCCAAGAGGCCTTCCCAGACTGAGCCCCCTTTTTCCTCTCCTCCTCCCCATCCCCCCGCCCTACCTCCTTCCCCTCCCCACAGCACGTGTATATATATTTATACAGATTTATTACTCTATTACTTGTACATATTTACTATTTATTTTGTTAATGATGTGCGTATAGCTTTAATTATATTTGTTCTGACGATTTTGACACCTGTCTACATGTTTTATTTTGTTGTCTGTCTCCCCCTTCTTGACTGTGAGCCCATTGTTGGGTAGGGAACCATCTCTGTATGTTACTGACTTGTACTTCCCAAGTGCTTGGTACAGTGCTCTGCACACAGTAAGAGCTCAATAAATACGACTGAATGAATGAATGAATGAATGAATAGTACTGGAACTAGGACTGGGACTTTGGTGCTGCAGGAGTCCAAAGTCCTTCTCTCAAAGGGAGGGGGAACCAAGGTAAGAGTCTAACCATTTCCAGCTATCGAGTGATGTCTCTTGTGACTGTAGCACCGTTCAAGTTCTGGATACCTGGAGAAGAAGATGGAAGTTATATATCAGAATTTCTGGAAGTTCCTCCTTCAGGTTTTTAGCAAAAATATTGACCTTGGATGTCAACTTCAGGAGGGCAAACAAGGTAGTTTCCTCTCACCTCCCAAATGAGGCTGCCTCCTTTATTCACTCATTTATTAAATTGCATTTACTGTGTTTGAAGCACTGTACTAAGCATTTGGGAGAATACCATTTAGAGAGCAGCATGGTATAGTGGATAGAGTATGGGCTTGGGAGTCAGAAGGTCATGGGTCTAATCCTGACTCCCCCACTCTTCTGCTGTGTGACCTTGGGCAAGTCACGTCACTTCTCTGTGCCTCAGTTACCTCATCTGTGAAATGGGGATTGAGACGGTGAGCCCCACATGGGACAGGGACTGTGTCCAACCCGATTTGCTTGTAATCACCCCAGTGCTTAGTACAGTATCTGGCACATAGTAAGTGCTTAACAAATACCAGAACAAATACCAGCTACCATGACAATAGAATGGACATATTCCCTGCCCACAAGGACTTTACAGGCTTACAGTCCCTTCCCCCTTCTAGACTGTGAGCCCACTGTTGGGTAGGGACTGTCTCTATATGTTGCCAACTTGTACTTCCCAAGCGCTTAGTACAGTGCTCTGCACACAGTAAGTGCTCAATAAATACGATTGATTGATTGATTCTCTGAGCTGCACAGGAAATGGAATGGAAAAGGCCCCAGGCAAAAGCTTTCTGCAAATCTGCTTCTGCTCCAAAAGCCACAAAACTGTCCCTAGTGTAGGTTACCAGGGTCCGCTCTGGAATCAGGGCAGGAGAATTCTGTTGTCAGGGAAGGGCTCCTTTTGAAGAAGGAATACTGCTCCACCAATGTCTCCTAATCTGACGACTGGAAACTTCTGGGGTCAAAGCAAACCCCAGCTGTGTGACTTTGGGCAAGTCACTTAACAACTCTGTGCCTCAGTTACCTCACCTGTAAAATGGGGATTAAGACTGTGAGCCCCACATGGGACATCACCTGATCACCTTGTATCCTCCCCAGTGCTTAGAACAGTGCTTTGCACATAGTAAGTGCTTAACAAATGCCTTTATTGAAGAAGACAGCCTGAGAGGGCTGGAAGCTCATTGTGGGTAGGGAATGTGTTTACCAACTCTGCTGTACTGTACTCTCCCAAGCACTTAGTACGGTGCTCAGCACACAGTAAGACTGCCCCAACTCCCTTCATTGGATTGGAGAAGCAGCCTGTCCTAGTTGCAAGGGCATGGGCCCGAGAGTCAGAGGACTTGGGTTCTGATCCTGACTCTGCCATTTGCCTGCTGTGTGACTTTGTGTAAGTCCATAGTAAGTGCTTATAAATATCACTGATCAATTGATTATGAAATGAGCAATTATGTCAAATGGGCACGCCATGAATGATAAGGGGTTTATCTGCACTGTCAGCCCATGAATCTGATGTAATGACATTGAAGGCCTGTGCAAAATGGAGGCATTATGGTGTGGGAAACATTTGTCTGTGCACTGCTGAGACTGCCCCGTGGAGCTCAGAGTCCCTGGAAAACCCTTAAATAGCATTATCCTAATTGTCTCCGTCATCATCATGAGCGGCACAGGATGTCCCAGAGCTCATTAGGGAATAGCAAAGCCAGTCTGTGGGAACAACGGGAACACATCCTGATTTTATTATCATTATTATTATTAGTAATAATAATAATAATAATTCTGGTATTTGTCAAGTACTTACTACATGCCAAGCACCGTACTAAGAGCTGGGGTAGATATTAATTTGGTCCTACATGGGGCTCACAGTTTAAGTAGGAGGGTGAACAGGTACTGAATCCCCATTTTGCAGATGAAGGAACTGAGGCAAAGAGAAGTTAAGTGACATGCCCAAGGTCACACAGCAGGTTATGGGGTGGAGCCAGGATAACAACCCAGCTCCTCTGGCTCTCAGGCCCAGGCTCTTCCCGCCAGGCCACATGGCTTCTCTCCGATTTATGGCCCCTTGTAAAAGATGAAAGTTGGGGTCAACACACTTTCCCTGCAAATTGGTTACACATATGTTCTGGTCCAAATTTATTTTCTCCAAAATGGTTTTATTTGCAGCGTGTCCCTTTTAGCCCAGGAGAGAATCCTAAATAGATTTTAAGCTCCTATAAGATTGAAAGCTTCTTGAGAGCAAGGATCATGTCTCCCAACTCCACCGCATTGTACTCTCCTTAATACTTAGTACAGTGCTCTGCACACAGCAAGCACTCAATAAATACCGTTGCTTGATAAAGACAAACTTAGACTGTGAGCCCCATGAGGGAAAGGGATTTTGTCCAACCTGATTAACTTGTATCTATCCCAGAGCTTAGAAAATGTTTGACACATAGTAACTGCTTAGCAAATACCATTAAAAATATGTATGTATGCACACACACATATGCACACATATACATACATGTGCACATATGTGTATATGTATACATGCACATATATGTATGTGTATATCTGTGTACATATATGTATGTGTATATATGTATGCATGCATGTCTACACATGTGTGTGTATATTATATATTTTGTTTATTTTACTTGTACATATCTATTCTATTTATTTTATTTTGTTAGTATGTTTGGTTTTGTTCTCTGTCTCCCCCTTTTAGACTGTGAGCCCACTGTTGGGTGGGGACTGTCTCTATATGTTGCCGATTTGTACTTCCCAAGTGCTTAGTACAGTGCTCTGCACATAGTAAGCGCTCAATAAATACGACTGATGATGATACGTATGTGCATGTATATATATATAAAACCACACTTTGGGCTGACGATATTTTGGATTAGAAAACAAGTCTGCAAAGGCCACTGAAGGTGACTCACTCTAAACCATAGCAGACTTCACTGCCGCACCAGAAAGATGTTTTCTCAAAAACAACCCTTCATCGTGCTTCTAACCGATGGAAACAGACATCTAAATTTATGCAATTAGGCTCACGCCCAGTGGTTACTTATCTGAGAGACATTAACGGCTGCAAAGGAGGCATTTCCCTGAATCTGCTCTGGGACAAGGAACACGAGAAAAGGCTAAATCCCGGCCTGGTGTTC
Organism: Tachyglossus aculeatus; assembly: GCF_015852505.1. Taxonomy (NCBI): domain Eukaryota; kingdom Metazoa; phylum Chordata; class Mammalia; order Monotremata; family Tachyglossidae; genus Tachyglossus; species Tachyglossus aculeatus. The sequence continues at coordinate 69,264,419 of NC_052068.1, read as the reverse complement.
AGTCATTGTGCAGGCTGCTCACCTAGAAACAACCGCGTTTTCTCTGGCTTGCAGACAGGCACTTCTAAAATGAGGTCACAGGTGCCTGTCTGCTCTTGACGGCTCTCACACCTGGCCCAGCGATTCCACCGAAGTGGAGCAGAGGCTGCATTGACTCAGCCCACTTGAGACCAGTGGAGTTCCTCAACCCACTTCCTGAAGTAGGTTTAACGTCGCCTTCTCTTGGTGGCAGGGGTGGCCACTGAACTCACGTGACCCTGCGCCCTGTTCCAGTTTGGGAATCTGACACCCTGGGTCATCCAAAGGGTCAGATGTTCTCGGCCCACAGGACTACCCCCTCAACGGAAAGAGCACGGACCCGGGAGTTAGAAGGTCATAGGTTCTAATTCTGGCTCTGCCAAATTGCTGTGTGACCGTGGGCAAGTCACTTCCCTTCTCTGTGCCTCAATTACCTCATCTGTAAAATGCAGATTCAGACTGGCAGTCCCACCTGGGACAGGGACTGTTCCAACCGATTTGCTTGTATTTACCCCAGCGCTTAGTATAGTGCTTGGCACATAGTAAGCCCTTAAAATGACACGCAAATTCGTGAAGCGTTCCATAGTTTTCCAAGCTAGCTCTCTTCCTCCCTTCAAAGCCCTACTGAGAGCTCACCTCCTCCAGAAGGCCTTCCCAGACTGAGCCCCCTTTTTCCTCTCCTCCTCCCCATTCCCCCCCCGACCTCCTTCTCCTCCCCACAGCACTTGTATATATATTTGTACAGATTTACTACTGTATTTATTTTACTTGTACATATTTACTATTCTATTTATTTTGTTAATGATGTGCATGTAGCTTTAATTCAATTTGTTCTGACGATTTTGACAGCTGTCTCCATGTTTTGTTTTGTTGTCCGTCTCCCCCTTCTAGATTGTGAGCCCGTTGTTGGGTAGGAACCATCTCTATACTTTGCCAACTTGTACTTCCCAAGTGCTTAGTACAGTGCTCTGCACACAGAAAACGCTCAATACGATTGAATTAATGAATGAACAAATACCACAATTATTATTATTACTATTAGGCTGCTTGGTTTGGAGTAGGTAGAAGTCCAGCAGGCTACTGCAGCATGTAGCCGGTCTCTGAGCAAGGGCCAACACCTGGGAAGAGTGCCCTTTCATTCATTCAATCATATTTATAGAGCATTTACTGTGCACAGAGCACTGTACTAAGCTCTTGGGACAGTACAATACAACAATAAACCGTGACATTCCTTGCCCACAGCGAGCTCGCGGACTAGAGTCAGGGAGACAGATATTAATACAAGTAAATAAAATTACAGATATGTACATAAGTGCTTTGCCCCCCTCAGGGTTGCACCTGCAGAGTTACCAGTAATCTACCAGTCTCGACTACAGGAGGGAGAGTCAAGCAGAGGCATATCTATTCCGTTCATAGCTTGGGCAGTGGCTAGCGAGTGGAAGGCAATCTGCTACAAGTCAAAACTCCCCTGTGCCGGGCAGCAGAGGCATGGGAGAGAGTCAAGGGTGGAGACTCAGGTTTACTGCACAGAAGAAGGCAAGGGTAAACCACTTCCATATTTTTTACCAAGCAAACTCTATGGATACACTACCAGAAGGATTGCAGATGGAGGTGGGGAGTTCTAGGAGAGATATGTCCACAGCATCGCTATAGGTCAGAGATGACTCGATAGCATAAGACAAGACATAAGTGCTTTGGGGCTGGGAGGGGGAAAGAGCAAAGGGATAAGTAAAATTACAGCTATGTACATAAGTGCTTTGCAGCTGGGAGGTGGGGAAGAGCAAAGGGAGCAAGTCAGGGCAACACAGAAGGGTGGGGGAGATGAGGAAAATTGGGGCTGTGTCTGAGAAGGCCTCTTGGAGGAGATGTGCCTTCAATAAGGCTTTAAAGTGGGGGAGAGTGGCTGTCTGTCAGAATAGAGGAGGAAGGGCAGTCCAGGCCAGAGGCAGGACTTGGGCTAGGGCCCACCCGCGAGACATGTATCACAGTTAAGTTTAAGATGGCAGCCCGTAAGATGGCCCAAGTAAACTGGGAAGTTTGGTGGGAAAATAATAATAATAATGGTCTTTGCTAAGTGCTTACTACGTGTCAGGCACTGTTCTAAGTGCTGGGGTAGATACAAGGTAATGAGATTGTCCCACCTGGGGCTCACAGTCTTAATATCCATTTTATAGATGAGGTAATTGAGGCACAGAGAAGTTAAGTGGCTTGCCCAAGGACAAATAGAAGACAAGTGGTGGAGTTGGGATTAGAACCCACGTCCTCCGACTCCTGAACCCGTGCTGTTTCTACTAAGCCACGCTGGAAAACTACTGGGAAACTTGGCTAAGCAATCAATCAATGGTGATAATAATAATAATTGTGCTACCTGCTATATTTTATGTGTCAAACATTCATTCATTCAATCATATTTATTGAGCGCTTACTGTGTGCAGAGCACTGTACTAAGCACTTGGGAAGTACAAGTTGGCAACATATAGAGACGGTCCCTACCCAACAACGGGTTCACACCCGGGAGATATGATGTAAGCAGATTGGACCCAATTTCTGTCCCACCTGGGGCTCACAAAGAGTGCCTAATGTGTGCAGAGCACTGTACTATGCACTTAGGAAAATTCAAAGCAAGACATGTGTGGCTCCTGCCCTCATGAAATTTGCAATCTAATAGCAGAGATTGGCAGATTGAAATGACTTGCAAATAGTAGGCCCAGTAAAGGGAGCAGGGGTTCAACAGGTAGTAGCAGGGAAATAAAATGATAAATAAGAAAAAAGTGGTGTAAAAAGATACATAAGCTTGAAGCATGGCTCTACATATATGAGCAGGAAGGGTGGCTGTTGGGTTGACATGAACGGGATGAGTGGAGAAAATGAATCAGGGAGTGCATCCTGGAGGAGATGAGTTTTCCGGAGGGATTTGAAGCTGGGGAGAGTCTGGGGGATTTGAAGTGTGGGCTGGTCATCCAATCAGCTCTCCCTCTCCTTCATAACCTCATTCTCCTCCCACTACAAAACAGCCTGCATACCTCACTCCTAACACTAACCTATTCACTGTACCTCAGTCTCCTCTCTCTAGTTATCCCACCTTTTGCTCACATCCTCCCTCCCGCCTGAAAGTCCCTCTCATTTCATAATGGACAGATGGCCACTTTTCCATCTTCAAAGCCCTACTAAAATAATAATAATAATAATAATGGCATTTGTTAAGTGCTAACTATGTTCGAAGCACTGTTCTAAGCGCTGGGGGGGATACAAGGTGATCAGGTTGTCCCACATGGGGCTCACAGTCTTCATTCCCATTTTGCAGATGAGGTAACTGAGGCTCAGAGAAATTAAGTGACTTGCCCAAAGTCACACAGCTGACAAGTGGCAGAGCCGGGATTAGAACCCATGACCTCGGACTCCCAAGCCTGGGCTCTTTCCACGGAGCCACGATGCTTCACAGTGCTTGGCACACATTCTTGCTTTGAATTTTCCTAAGCGCATAGTACAGTGCTCTGCACACATTAGGCACTCTTTGTGAGCCCCAGGTGGGACAGAAACTGGGTCCACCTCCTCCGAGAATCCTTCCCTGACCAACCTCTTATCTCCCCATCCTATTCTCCCTCCCTTTAGCATTGCCTAAGCCCTTGGGTTTGTACCTCTAAGTACTTTAATACTCATTCATTCATTCATTCAATCGTATTTATTGAGAGCTAACTGTGTGTAGAGCACCATACTAAGTGCTTGAGAGAATACAACAATAAACAGACCATTCCCTGCCCACAGTGAGCTTAGAGTGAAGAGGGGGGAGACAGACTTTGATACAAATAAATAAATTACAGGTATGCACATAAGTGCTGTGGGACTGGGAGGGGCGGGGAAAGAACAAGGGGAGCAAGTCAGGGCAACACAGAAGGGAGTGGGAGAAGTGGAAAGGAGGGGCTTAGTCTGGGAAGGCCTCTGGGAGGAGGTGCACCCTCAATAAAGCTTCGGGGGGGGGGGAAGAGTGATTATCTGTGGGATATACTACTACTATTATTACTACTAATAATAATAATGGTATTTGTTAAGCGCTTACTATGTGCCAAGCACTGTTCTAAGCACTGGGGTGGATACAGGGTAATCAGGTTGTCCCATGTGGGGCTCACAGTCTTAATCCCCATTGTACAGATGAGGTAACTGAGGCACAGAGAAGTTAAGTGACTTGCCCAAAGTCACACAGCAAACAAGTGGCGGAGCTGGGATTAGAAGCCACATCCTCTGACTCCCAAGCCTGTGCTCTTTCCACTAAGCCACGTGGCTTGTGAGGGCGTTCCGGGCCTGAGGCAAGATGTGGGCAAGGAGTCTGGCAAGATAGGGGAAACTGAGGCACAGTGACAGGGTTAGCATTAGAAGAGTTATACTCAGCCCACCCCTACACCTCCAGCCCATACTCTACTTCTTCCCCTACCCATATTATTTTAATATCTGTCTCCTCCACTAGATTGTCAACACCTTGAGGGCAGGAATTATGTCTACCAACTCTATTGTAGTGCACTCCCCCAAGCATTGGAGAAGCAGCATGGCTTAGCGGAAAGAGCACGGGCTTGGAAGTCAGAGGTCGTGGGTTCTAATCCCAGCCCTGCCACTTGTCAGCTGTGTGATTTTGGGCAAGTCACTTATCTGTGCCTCAGTTACCTCATCTGTAAAATGGGGATTAAGAGCCCCACGTGGGACAACCTGATTGCCTTGTATCTACCCCAGCGCTTAGAACGGTGCTTGGCACATAGTAAGCGCTTAACAAATGCCATAATAATAATAATAATTATTTAGTACAGTAATCTGCATACAATAAGTACTTAATAAATATCACTCCTTGATTGATTGATTGAAAGGATTTCCAGGCAAGGAGAAGAGCAGGAGGAAGGAGTAAGTTATAAGCGGGACAGTGGCGAATGAGTCACAGAACCTTAAATTAGGAGAAGCAAAGCAAACTACTCTCCTAAACACTTAGTTTAGTGCTCTGCACTCAAAGTGCTCAATAAATACCTCTTATTGCTTGATTAGCAGATGAAGAGATCAGATATGTAAGAAGAGAGCTTTGAAGGCTTCCTAGCATAAGGGACATGGGAAAGAGTTATAATCAGAACTTCAAGTAGCACAATAAAGGCTTTGGATTTACTGCCCCTCAATGACTTTAACTTGGATTTTAGTAATAGTAGTACAATGATGGTATAAACTGAATACTTATTGGATGCAAGGAGCTTACAGTAATAGGGGAAGGCCAAAATAAACATATTTACAAATAGAGTACTCACAATAATTGAATCCACGACTGATTATAGATTTACCCCCAAGTGCTGAGAATGGGTCTGGATAAATACATAAGAACTTGAGGCAATTATTAAGTTGACTTTGGGAATTGTGATGGTTGGAGGATGTGGGATTTTAAGAGGGTTTTGAACAAGGGGAGAGCTATGTCTGATGGATTTGGAGAAGGAAGCAGTTTAGCCTAATGGATAGGGTATGGGCCTGGGAGTTAGAAGGACCTCAGTCCTAATCCCAGTTCCACCACTTAGCTGTATGATCCAAGTCACGTAACTTCGAGCTTCAGTTTCTTCAACTATTAAATAGGGTTTCAATATTTAGACTGTGAGCCCCACGTGGGACAGTGATTTGCTTGTATCCATCCCAGAGCTTAGAACAGTGCCTGGCACAGAGTAAACACTTAATAAATACTTAAAAAAAAAAAAAAGAAAGGAGGGAGTTCCAGGCTGTGGATTCAGTATGAGCAAGGGGATGGATGTGGGAGAATTGAGAACAATTCTAATCCTAGGCCTATCACCTTCAGTTTCCCCTAAAATAGGGGGAGAGCAGAATCAGCATACGTGCCTTTACGAACACTTGCTCATTTCTGGTTTCGTATTCATTCATTCAATCGTATTTATTGAGCGCTTACTGTGTGCAGAGCACTGTACTAAGCGCTTGGGAAGTACAAGTTGGCAACATATAGAGACGGTCCCTACCCAACAATGGGCTCACAATCTAGAAGGGGCTTAGGTTCTTCCCACCAAAGTACTTTCTTCACTTGGGCAGAAGTCTCAGTAAACAGGTCGATCCCACAAGCTTCATGTATACTTGCTTTGCAGTGATGATGGTGATGGTATTTGTTAAGTGCTTCCTATATGTCGTACTGTTTCAAGTGCTGGGGTACATACATGATAACCGGGTTGGACCCAGTCCCTGTCCCACATGGGCTCATAATCTTAATCCTCATTTTACAGATGAGGTAACTGAGGCACAGAGAAGTGAAATGACTTGCCCTAGATCACACAGCGGATGATTGGCGGAGCCAGGATTAGAACCCAGGTCCTTCTGACTCCCTTGAGAGCAGAGTTCACATCTTTTACATGTTCCAAAAGCCTAGTACATCCAACAGCAGTTATTCATTCAATCGTACTTATTGAACGCTTGCTGTGTCCAGAGCACTGTACTAAGCGCTTGGGAGAGTATAATACAACAATAAACAGACACATACCCTGCCCATAATGAGCTTATGCTATTGGTGATGATGATGATGATAGTTTTTGTTACGCACCTACTGTGTGACGAGCACTGTTCTAAGCGCTGGGATAGAAACAAGTCAATCAGATTGGACACAGTCAATCAATCAATCAATCAATCAATTGTATTTATTGAGCGCTTACTATGTGCAGAGCACTGTACTAAGCGCTTGGGAAGTACAAATTGGCAACACATAGAGACAGTCCCTACCCAACAGTGGGCTCACAGTCTAAAAGGGGGAGACAGAGAACAGAACCAAACATACCAACAAAATAAAATAAATAGGATAGAAATGTACAAGTAAAATAAATAAATAAATAAATAAATAAATAAATAGAGTAATAAATATGTACAACCATATATACATATATACAGGTGCTGTGGGGAAGGGAAGGAGGTAAGATGGGGGGATGGAGAGGGGGACGAGGGGGAGAGGAAGGAAGGGGCTCAGTCTGGGAAGGCCTCCTGGAGGAGGAGTCCATTTGCCATTTGCCAAACAGTCCATTTGCCGCATAAGATTCAAAGTCTAAGAGACTGAATCCTCCATTTTACAAATGAGGACACTGATGCACAGAAAAGTTAAGTGACTGCCCCAAGGTCACAGAGCAGGCAAATGGCAGACTCAGGATTAGAACTCAAGTCTTCTGACCCCCAGGCCAACGCTCTTTCCACTAGGCCAAACTGATAGCGACGTGCTCTGTGAATGCAGAATTCCTGGGACACGTGTTTTCTCAGGACGTGGAACCCTTTACCCAGGCGTGGCTTTACAGTCTATAATTTCATAATAATAATGATGGTATTTGGTAAGTGCTTACTATGTGCCAAGCACTGTTCTAAGCACTGGGGTAGATACAAGGTAATGAGGTTGTCCCACATGGGGCTCGCAGTCTTAATCCCCATTTTACAGTTGAGGTACCTGAGGCACAGAGAAGTTAAATGACTTGCCCAAAGTCACACAGCTGATAAGTGGCAGAGCTGGGATTAGAACCCACAACCTCTGATTCCCAAGCCCAGGCTCTTACCACTAAGCCACACTGCTTCATACATATTAAATACGTGACATTATAGTAGCTGAGGTCTTGCAGATTAAAAAGTCAATATTCTAGCAAAGCTTTCGATAAGCTTGAAGGTAACTTTAGTCCCTGCTATTTATGATCAGGAAGATTTAAAAATCTCACATGAAGCGTCGGGGATACCAGGCTAGGGGGGAAGGGGGAAGCAAGTATTTCGCCACAGAAGTTTTAGTGCAGTGGTAACGTTCTGCCAGTCTACCAGGAAAATAAAGTTTCTTGAAAAAAGAATCCGCAAACACGTCTGGTTTTTCCATTTAGGGGGTGACTCCTTCGTGGCTCAGTGGAAAGAGCCCGGGATTGGGAGTCAGGGTTCGTGGGTTCTAATCCCAGCTCCGCCACTTAGCTGTGTGACTTTGGGCAAGTCACATAACTTCTCTGTGCCTCAGTTACCTCATCTGTAACATGGGGATTAAGACTGTGTGCCCCACGTGGGACTTCCTGATCACCTTGTATCCCCCCAGCGCTTAGAACAGTGCTTTGCGCATAGTAAGCGTTTAACAAATGACGTCATTATTATTATTATTATCGAAGCAGTATTAATTGTACTTCCCAACCACTTAGTACAGTGCTCTGCACACAGTAAATGCTCAATAAATATGACTGAATGAATGAATTAATTAATTCAGGCTGGGAAAACCCAATGGGAGAAAATGATTTTTCAGCCTGGTTAGAAAAATGACCAGAGAAAAGAATGAGATTCACCCTGGGAACAGGAAAAGAGCTGAAAGACCAATATGGTATAGAAAAGCAGATGGAGGCATGCCCTGGGGAGCCCGTGGGGAACTCTCAGGAGGGGGTGTGAAAGGTTTGAATTTCTGCTTTGAACGTCCTTGGCTCCCCACACACAGAGACCCCATATGTTTTTTATAAGCATTTCTAGGAGATCTTAGGCCAATTCCCTTCTCTCTACCCCGAAGGCCAACTTCTGCCTTGCCCTAAACTGATGGGAATGGAGAAGGAGGACAACGGATCATCTCTGTCAGTGCAGGCGTGTGATGACTTCTAGTGCGTGCGGGAAGTTTGCTTTTGGTTTCACAAGTATTTAAAAATAAAAAGCAAACCAAAAAAAATCCCGAAACACAATGAAAAAATCCCAGATAGCCATCTGGACCTCCAGTGGATGGATAGTCCTGGGGGAGCCCTGACAGACTCCAGTGCAGTCTGTATTGTTTAAGCGCTTACTATGTGCCAGGCGCTGTACAAGCTAATCGGGTTTTCCGGACACGGTGCTGCTTGCCTCCAGTTCCAGTCGCTTGAGCTCGGGAATTCTGGGCTGCAGTTTGCTATGCCCATCCGGCGTCTGCACTAAATTCCCCCCTCAAGACTGTGATCTCATTATGCGCTGGGACTGTGTCTGTTTGTAATTGTACTGTACTCTCCCAAGCTCTGGGAGGAAGCAGCGTGGCTCAGTGGAAAGAGCACGGGCTTTGGAGTCAGAGGTCATGGGTTCAAATCTCTGTTCCGCCCCTTGTCAGCTGTGTGACTTTGGTCAAGTCACTTAACTTCTCTGTGCCTCATTTACCTCATCTGTAAAATGGGGATTAATCAATCAATCAATCAATCAGTCGTATTTATTGAGCCCTTACCGTGTGCAGAGCACTGTACTAAGCGCTTGGGAAGTCCAAGTTGGCAACGTATAGAGACAGTCCCTACCCACCAGCGGGCTTACAGTCTAAAAGGGGGAGACAGAGAACAAAACCAAACTTACTAACAAAATAAAATAAATAGAATAGATATGTACAAGCAAAATAAATAAATGGAGTAATAAATATGTACAAACATATATACATATATACAGGTGCTGTGGGGAAGGGAAGGAGGTAAGATGGGGGATGGAGAGGGGGACGAGGGGGAGAGGAAGGAAGGGGCTCAGTCTGGGAAGGCCTCCTGGAGGAGGTGAGCTCTCAGTAGGGCCTTGAAGGGAGGAAGAGAGGTAGACTGTGAGCCTGTGAGACTGTAAGACCGTGAGCCCCCCGTGGGACAACCTGATCACCTTGTAACCTCCCCGGTGCTTAGAACAGTGCTTTGCACATAGTTAGCACTTAATAAATGCCATTATTATTATTCTTACAGAGCTTTGCACACAATGAGCACTCAATAAATACGATTGAATGAATGAATGACACAGTCTTAATCCCCATTTTACAAATGAGGTAACTGAGGCACAGAGACGTTAAGTGACTTGCCCAAGGTACCCCAGCAGACAAGTGGCAGAGTAGGGATTAGGACCCTGGTCCTTCTGACTCTCGGGCCCCTGCTCTATCCACTAGGTCACACTGCTTCATCACCCAGACAGAAATCGGGTTTAGAGTCTTAGCGCCCATGGCACCCAAATAGGCTCCCCGTGAGGCCTTTAGGGTTCAGGGGCCGAGGAGAGGGGACTATCTCCGGTAGCAGGATATTTGTTAAGGGCTTACTATGTGCCAGGCACTGTACTACACTGAGATAGAATCTAATCAGAATGAACAGTCCATATCCCGCGTGGGGTTCATAGTCTTAATCCCCGTTTTACAGATGAGGCAACTGTGGCCTGGAGAAATTAAGTGACACGCCCAAGGTTGTACAGCAGACAAGCAGACAAGAATAGAACATATCTATTCTATTTATTTTATTTTGTTAGTATGTTTGGTTTTGTCTCCCCCTTTTAGACTGTGAGCCCGCTGTTGGGTAGGGACTGTCTCTATATGTTGCCAATTTGTACTTCCCAAGCGCTTAGTACAGTTCTCTGCACACAGTAAGCGCTCAATAAATACGATTGATGATGATGATGATGGCGGAGCTGGGATTAGAGCCGATTTCTGGGAACACGGTATCTGCACTTGGTTAGATGATGGTGCAGGGGCTTCTGTTCTCACTAGTTTATTTTATTTTGTTAATATGTTTGGTTTTGTTCTCTGTCTCCCCCTTCTAGACTGTGAGCCCACTGTTGGGTAGGGACCGTCTCTATATGTTGCCAACTTGGACTTCCCAAGCGCTTAATACAGTGCTCTGCACACAGTAAGCGCTCAATAAATATGATTGATTGATTGATTGATAGTTTGCAGGAGGGCTTCTTTGCTCAATCTGCTGGAGTTCCAGAACTCCCAAGTTTCTCCAGAGCATGTTAGGACTTCAACAGGAGTTCTCCACATTCCTGAACAACCTTCAGGAACTCCTCTCCCTGCCTTCTCAAGATCCTTCCTCCCCAAAAGGTTCACATAGATGATGAATCTTTACCTACTTCCCAAGTGCTTAGTACAGTGCTCTGTACACAGTAAGTGCTCAATAAATACGATTGAATGAATGAATGATTTGGCTGAGTCCACTTGGTATTCCTTTGTTTTAAATATAAAGTCTCTACCTTAAGGTCCTACTACCTACAAAAGTACTTTAACCCGGAGGACCTGTTTTCCCGCCTCTGTCACTTGCCTGCTGTGTGACCTTGGGCAAGTCACTTAACTTCTCTGTGTCAGTTTCTTCAGCTGTAAAATGGATTTCCAATATTTAGACTATGAACCCCATGTGGGACAGGGATGTGTCCAACCTGATTATAATAATGATGGCATTTATTAAGCGCTTACTATGTGCAAAGCACTGTTCTAAGCACTGGGGAGGTTACAAGGTGATCAGGTTGTCCCACGGGGGGCTCACAGTCTTAATGGAGAAGCGGCGTGGCTCAGTGGAAAGAGCCCGGGCTTTGGAGTCAGAGGTCATAGGTTCGTATCCCGGCTCGGCCAATTGTCAGCCGTGTGACCTTGGGCAAGTCACTTCACTTCTCTGGGCCTCAGTTCCCTCATCTGTAAAATGGGGATGAAGACTGTGAGCCCGCCGTGGGACAACCTGATCACCTTGTTACCTCCCCAGCGCTTAGAACAGTGCTTTGCACATAGTAAGCGCTTAATAAATGCCATTATTATTATTATTATTAATCCCCATTTTACAGATGAGGTAACTGAGGCCCAGAGAAGTTAAGTGACTTGCCCAGAGTCACACAGCTGACAATTGGTGGGGCCGGGATTTGAAGCCATGACCTCTGACTCCAAAGCCCGGGCTCTTTACCACTGAGTACCCCAGCACTTAGAACTGTGACACAGAGTAAGCAATTAACAAAAATCATTTGATAAAAAGAGAGGCAAAGCATTGGGAAAAGAATTGTTTCGGTATAGATGATCTGGTGGTGGGATCGATTTAAGAGATAACCTTCCCTTACAAAATGCAGTCTCCTCCCTCCCTCAACCTGAGAGTACAGTGGCATCAATCAATCAATCAAACAATCAATCAATCGTATTTATTGAGCGCTTACTGTGTGCAGAGCACTGTACTAAGCGCTTGGGAAGTACAAATTGGCATCAGCCTACGTTGCCCTATGCACAACCCCAGTTTTGATCTCTTGTTTTTCTCTTTACTACCCCCAGAGTCTCTGGTAGATGGCTGTTATTAAGGCTTCAGGGACTGTGTGAATGGGAGACCAAGGCCTGAAACCCACTAGCAATTACTGACCTATTAACACATCTTAAAACTCAGAAGTATAAGTTCCTCTTTGGCAAAGTCCCATGACAAGATTTTCTCATTCATCCACATTGGAAACGATCAGCTATTACGTTGACATAAGGCCGTAGATGCCCCAAAGGAGATATTCCTGATTTCACGATTAATGGGGTGAATAATAAGACCGCTCTCCAATTTTTTCTGACATTATAGAAACCGGGCGAACACTCACAAAAGCTGACCACAGCAGGAAAAACGGCAACTTCACAACATCCTGGAAATTTTTTTTTATGGTATTTGTTAATCCTTTTACTGCGTTGTCAGGCGCTGTTCTACACACTCGGGTAGATACAAGTTAATCAGGCGAGCTACAGGCTTGTCCCACATGGGGCTCATAGTCTAAGTAGGAGGGAGAATAGGTATTAAATCCCCATTTTGCACCGGAGGAAACCTAGGCACAGAGAAGTTAAGTGACTTGCCTGAGATCACACAGCAGGCAACTGGCAGAGCAAGGATTCGAACCCAGGTAGACTGTGAGCCCGCTGTTGGGTAGGGACTGTCTCTATATGTTGCCGACTTGTACTTCCCAAGCGCTTAGTACAGTGCTCTGCACACAGTAAGTGCTCAATAAATACGATTGATTGATTGACTGATTGATTGATTCCCAGGCCCATGCTGTAACTACTAGAACACGTTGCTTCTCAATGTCTCAATTTTCCAAAATTGAACAGAAAGGCATACTTTCGGGCGACTTTCCAAGCAGGATCTTTGATAAATTAAAAAAGAAAACCAATTTATGTTCCTCTAAGGGCAGGATGGATATACAACTCTGCTTTTCAAATTTTGCAGTGGCTTCTTAGGGGAACATCTCAACAATTTGGTGATCACGACTTTGAAAAATGACCCCGCTAAAGAGAAGCAAGTAGAAATTCATGAAACAGTTGGGGTGTCTTAAAATGCATTCGCTGCCTCCCACCCTGACTATTTGTGTCAGTTTCTCTCAAGTCTCTATCTCTGCCTGTCCGGGTCTTTCGGCAGGGGTCCGGAAATGCCCCAGTGGCCACATTTCAAAGATTAAGATTAAGACAGTACAGGCAACTGTCCTAAATTTTCTCCGTGCTAATTACTTTAAAGCCATTATTGAAGGTAAGCTGGAAGTTTGCCCTTCAGTAAAGCACCAAATACCTAAGTGGTAAAGGGCACTCCCTAAATTCTAGCTTCTCTCTCCCCTGCCTTGGTTAACTGGTGCTCTCAAGCTCTCAATTGGTGTCTGACTAATTTGCTACTGCAGCAGGGTTTAAAATTAATCAATTAATTAAAGTATTCTCTGAGAGAAAACTTCTTTTAAATACTTTGTTTTAATATTCTATTGCACTACAGTCTCCCAGGCAGTTACTACAGGGCTCTGCACACAGAAAGCACTCAACTCCTTACGGACAGGGATCAAGTCTACCAACTCTACTGTACGGTACTTTCCCAAGTGGCCTGGGTGAGTGCTCTGCACAAGGTAAATGCTCAATAAATGCCATTAATTGATTAATTTTAAACCCTGCTGCGGTAGCAAATTAGTCAGACACCTATTGAGAGCACCAGTTAACCAAGGCAGGGGAAAGAGAAGCTAGTCTGTCCAAATTTCAGCTTAGAAAAGTCATTTGGGTTCTTCCCTTTATTTTCAATTCCATATTTTTGATCCTTTAACAGCCAAGGTCCTCCTATATGGAGCAGGCTGCCCTGCCATTCGGGCAGGGCTTTGAAGAACTCTGGACACTTTGATTTTAGAAAGTTAGCAGCAACCTACATTGCTCCTTCTGCATAATTGCCCCTCTCCTGCTTCTGGGCCTTTTGATCTTGGCTTTTGCCTCTGATGATAATTACCCTTTAATTAGCACCTACCATTGTATCATTTAAGTAATTATAATAAGGTGGGGGGCAGAATCTCAACAGACACCCTTCAAACAAAGTTATAAAACGAGAACCTACATTGATTTTCCTACCAATCCAAACATTCAGGCAGTTATAATACAGTTCATCCCATAAGGGAGCCTTATCGGAGCCAAGGCTTCCATTCATATCTATTCTATTTATTTTATTTTGCTAGTATGTTTGGTTTTGTTCTCTGTCTCCCCCTTTTAGACTGTGAGCCCACTGTTGGGTAGGGACTGTCTCTATATGTTGCCAATTTGTACTTCCCAAGCACTTAGTACAGTGCTCTGCACATAGTAAGCACTCAATAAATACGATTGATGATGATGATGATTTAAAATCCTGAAGGTTTCGTAACACTAGTGGGCAAGGGAACGTGCCTATCAACTCTGTTGTTGCATCGCACTCTGCCGAGCGCTTAGTACGGTGCTCTGCACTCGACGTGTGTTCAATAAATAACCGTTGATTGATTGACTTCAAAGCACCGAAAAAATGGAAAATGCTGGAGTAATAGAACAAGTTTTTATTTGTGGCAGGCTTCATACCAGCAGTTTGCACAGGAAATAAATGAATTCCCATTAAGAGCCCACTGTTGGGTAGGGACTGTCTCTATATGTTGCCAACTTGTACTTCCCAAGCGCTTAGTACAGTGCTCTGCACACAGTAAGCGCTCAATAAATACGATTAATTGATTGATAGAGCGAATATATTACACTGACAATCTCCCTTCTAGTCAACTGAATAAAAACACAGTTTCCTATATTGTCATGAACAATTGTCCTGCTCACCTTTCTAAAATATAATCTGAATCTTCTTTTAAAGTGGGTCTTTCTAAACAACCTGGAAAAAGTGTGGTCTAAATCGTTGGAGGAGTGCAGACTCCCTGAACCCTGGGCCCTGAAACGGAGGGAACGGTTCATTACCTCTTCTAGGTGCATTTCCCAAGTAGCACTGCCGATATAAGCAACCTCAAAATCCCGCAACAAAGTCGATCCCCACACAAGAGCATGCACAGAAGAGGCCAACGATCAGTTAGACCGTTTTTATTTACGTTTCTGCAGTTCATACAATCCGTGCTTTCATAAACAGGAAAAATAACTCAGCCCTAGGGTCTCCTATTTCTCTTAGTGATGTGGAGGCAAGAAATAAAAATGAAAAACCGACAACCCGAAAATGCTCAAAATCATGTGATCCTGGATGAAGAAGAAGCTGTCAGTAACCTGAGCCCCAAGGCTCCAGTTCAAGGATTGCTGCTTGGTAACTGTGAATTTTTATAATGACTAAGTTGGAGGCATCTCGGTGTTCGGTAATGTTGGCTGGCAAGGTCTCTGATCCTCAAATCAATCAATCAATCGTATTTATTGAGCGCTTACTTTGTGCAGAGCACTGTACTAAGCGCTTGGGAAGTACAAGTTGGCAACATCTATTACTGAGTAATACTTTTTGGGTCTTATTGCTCCAGAGGTAACAAGATGTCACGATTGATGTCTTCCTAGGAGGCAGGAAACAAACGTTCAAACTCATGCATTTCCCAAATAATAATAATACTATAATAATAATAATAATGGCATTTATTAAGCGCTTACTATATGCAAAGCACTGTTCTAAGCACTGGGGGGGTACAAAGTCATGAGGCTGTCCCACGTGGGGCTCACAGTCTTCATCCCCATTTTACAGATGAGGGAACTGAGGCGCAGAGAAGTTAAGTGACTTGCCCAAAGTCACACAGCTGACAAGTGGCGGAGCCGGGATTTGAACCCATGACCTCTGACTCCAAAGCCCGGGCTCTTGTCCACTGAGCCACTATTTGTTAAGTGCTTACTATGTGCCAGACACTGTACTAAGCGCTGGGGTGGATACAAGCAAATCGGGTTGGACACAGTCCCTGTCCCACATAGGGCTCACAGTCTCTATCTCAACCCCCGAGAAGCAGAGTGGCTCAGTGGCAAGAGCCCAGGCTTGGGAGCCCCTTCAAAGCCCTACTGAGAGCTCACCTCCTCCAGGAGGCCTTCCCAGACTGAGCCCCCTCCTTCCTCTCCCCCTCCCCATCCCCCCACCCTACCTCCTTCCCCTCCCCACAGCACCCGTATACATGTTTGTACAGATTTATTACTCTATTTTACTTGTACATATTTACTATTCTATTTATTTTATTTTGTTAATATGTTTTGTCTTGTCGTCTGTTTCCCCCTTCTAGACTGTGAGCCCGCTGTTGGGTAGGGACCGTTGCCAACTTGTACTTCCCAGGCGCTTATTACAGTGCTCTGCACACAGTAAGTGCTCAATAAATACGATTGAATGATGAGTCAGAGGTCATGGGTTTGGAACCTGGCTCTGCCACTTGTCAGCTGTGTGACTTTGGTGAAGTCACTTAACTTCTCTGTGCCTCAGTTACCTCACCCGTAAAATGGGGATTAAAGACTGTGAGCCCTACGTGGGACAACCTGATCGCCCTGTATCCAACCCAGCGCTTAGAACAGTGCTTCGCATATAGTAAGCGCTTAATAAATGCCATTACTGTTATTATTATTTTACAGATGAGATAACTGAGGCCCAGAGGAGTGAAATGACTTGCCCAAGGTCACACAGCAGACAAGTGGCTAAAATGGGATTAGAACCCATGACCTCCTGACTCCCAGGCTTTTGCTCTATCCACTACGCAAATCAATCAATCAATCGTATTTATTGAGCGCTTACTGTGTGCAGAGCACTGTACTAAGCGCTTGGGAAGTACAAGTTGGCAACATATAGAGACGGTCCCTACCCAACAGTGGGCTCACAGTCTACTGAGCCCCCTCCTTCCTCTCCCCCTCATCCCCTCTCCATCCCCACGTCTTACCTCCTTCCCTTCCCCACAGCACCTGTATATATATGTATATATGTTTGTACATATTTATTACTCTATTTATTTATTTATTTTACTTGTACATATTTATTCTATTTATTTTATTTTGTTAATATGTTTTGTTGTGTCGTCTGTCTCCCCCTTCTAGACTGTGAGCCCGCTGGTGGGTAGGGACCGTCTCTATATGTTGCCAACTTGTACTTCCCAAGCGCTTAGTCCAGTGCTCTGCACACAGTAAGTGCTCAATAAATATGATTGATTGATTGATTGATTGATTGATAGAAGACAGTGGGCTCACAATCTAGAATTGTCCTTTCCAAGCGCTTAGTGCAGTGCTCTGCACATAGTTACAATCTAGAATTGTACTTTCCAAGCGCTTAGTCCAGTGCTGTGCACATCGTAAGTGCTCAATAAATACGATTGAATGAATGAATGAATGAATGAATCTGCTATAGCGAAGGTCCAACAAAATACAATGCATGCCTTTCTTCAAACTCCCAGAGGTTAGGTACCCGCAAGAGACATATTTTGTTAGTATGTTTGGTTTTGTTCTCTGTCTCCCCCTTCTAGACTGTGAGCCCACTGTTGGGTAGGGACTGTCTCTATATGTTGCCAGCTTGTACTTCCCAAGCGCTTAGTCCAGTGCTCTGCACACAGTAAGCGCTCAATAAATACGATTGATTGATTGATTGATTGAGCACCCCTTTTCGGATTAGCCTCTTAAACACAGACCCACAGAGAATCTTGGGTGGGATCCAGGCGCGGCTCTAATGAGCAACTCATTAGAAACCACAAGAAAAGGACCTTGTACTTCCCAAGCGCTTAGTACAGTGCTCTGCACACAGTAAGCGCTCAATAAATACGATTGATTGATTGATTGATTGACCTTTATGGTGGCGGGGGTGGGGGCTGGAGTGTGAGTGGGCAACGGTTACTCAATCAAGACCAAACCAGGGAGGGAGTCTCCTTGCAGAAGGCCCACGACCGGCCCCTGCTCGAAGCAGATAAACTTGGCGATGGCGGGGCTGCAGATAAAGAAGAAAGGAAAGAGCCCACTGTTGGGTAGGGACCATCTTTATATAATAATAATAATAATAACAATAATAATAATGATGGCATTTGTTAAGCGCTTACTATGTGCAAACACTGTTCTAAGCACGGGGGGGATACAAGGTGATCAGTTTGTCCCACGCGGGGCTCACAGTCTTAATCCCCATTTTACAGATGAGGTCACTGAGGCTCAGAGAAGTGACTTGCCGAAGGTGACACAGCAGGCATGCGGCGGAGCCGGCATTCGAACCCGCGACCTCTGACTCCAAAGCCCGTGCTCTTTTCACTGAGCCACGCTGTGCTTCCCAAGCGCCTAGTTCAGTGCTCTGCACACAGTAAGCGCTCAATAAATACGACTGAATGAAAGAAAGAAATGAGACATTGAGAGAGGGACCTGTGGATTAGTACAGCGCTCTGTACACAGTAAGCGCTCAATAAATAATAATAATAATAATAATGGCATTTGCCAACAAATAATAATAACAATGTTGGTATTTGTTAAGCGCTTACTATGTGCAAAGCACTGTTCTAAGTGCTGGGGTAGATACAAGGTAGTCAGTTTGTCCCACAAGGGGCTCACAGTCTTAATCCCCATTTTACAGATGAGGGAGCTGAGGCCCAGAGAAGTGAAGTGACTTGCCCCAAGTCACACAGCTGACAAGTGGGGGAGCCGGGATTTGAACCCATGACCTCTGACTCCCAAGCCCGTGCTCTTTCCACTGAGCCACACTGCCATCATTGTTATTTAATATTATTTGTTAAGCGCTTACTATGTGCCAAGCACCGTTCTAAGCGCTGGGTGGGGGGAGATACAAGGTAATCAGTTTGTCCCACAAGGGGCTCACAGTCTTAATCCCCGTTTTACAGATGAGGGAATTGAGGCCCAAAGAAGCGACTTGCCCAAGGTCACACAGTTGACAAGTGGCGGAGCCGGAATTCGAACCCGCGACCTCCGACTCCCAAGCCCGGGCTCTTTCCACTGAGCCACGCTGCTTCTCATTCAATAAATACGATTGTGAGCCCGCTGTTGGGTAGGGACCGTCTCTATATGTTGCCAACTTGTCCTTCCCAGGCGCTTAGTCCAGTGCTCTGCACACAGTAAGCGCTCAGTAAATACGATTGAATGAATGAATGAATGAATGAATAAATAAAGGGGAAAGAAATATGACACCAAGAGAGGGATGTGCAGGACCCCTCTCCCGGCGCCTAGGTTCAGCCACCCCACCCTGCAAACCGTCCTTTGTAGCTGCATAGTCTCCTACCCACCGCCCCCAACCAAACACGGGCAGATTCCCCGGAATTCATTCATTCATGCATGCAGTCATTCATTCATTCGTTCATTTTTAGACTGTGAGCCCACTGTTGGGTAGGGACGGTCTCTATATACGTTGCCACCTTGGACTTCCCAAGCGCTTAGTACAGTGCTCTGCACACAGTAAACGCTCAATAAATATGATTGAAGGAATGAATGAAGTGACTTGCCCAAAGTCACCCAGCTGACAAGGGGCGGAGGTGGGATTAGAACCCACAACCTCTGACTCCCAAACCCGGGCTGTTTCCACTGAGCCACGCTGCAAATTGGGCAATAAATATGTACCCGAATGGTGAGACTGTGAGCCCGCCGTTGGGTAGGGACCGTCTCTAGATGTTGCCAACTTGGACTTCCCAAGCGCTGAGTCCAGTGCTCTGCACACAGTAAGCGCTCAATAAATACGATTGAATGAATGAATGAATGAATATGTTGCCTACTTGTACTTCCCAAGCGCTTAGTACAGTGCTCTGCACACAGTAAGCGCTCAATAAATACGATTGAATGAATGAATGAATATGTTGCCAACTTGGACTTCCCAAGCGCTTAGTCCAGTGCTCTGCACACAGTAAGCGCTCAATCAATATGATTGAATGAATGAATATGTTGCCAACTTGTCCTTCCCAAGTGCTTAGTCCAGTGCTCTGCACACAGTAAGCTCTCAATAAATACGATTGAATGAATGAATGAATACCCGGGTGGTGAGACTGTGAGCCCACTGTTGGGTAGGGGCCGTTCCTACATGTTGCCAACTTGTCTTTCCCAAGCGCTTAGTCCAGTGCTCTGCACACAGTAAGCGCTCAATAAATGTGACTGAATGAATGAATGAATGCAATGAATGAATGAATGAATGAATACCCGGGTGGTGAGACTGTGAGCCCACTGTTGGGTAGGGACCGTCTCTATTTGTTGCCAACTTGTACTTCCCAAGCGCTTAGTACAGTGCTCTGCACACAGTGAGCGCTCAATAAATGTGACTGAATGAATGAATGGATGAATACCCAGGTGGTGAGACTGTGAGCCCGTTGTTGGGTAGGGACCGTGTCTATTTGTTGCCAACTTGTACTTCCCAAGCGCTTAGTACGGTGCTCTGCACACAGTAAGCGCTCAATAAATATGATTGAATGAATGAATGAATGAAATGAATGAAATGAATGAATGAATAGCCGGGCGGGGAGACTGTGAGCCCACTGTTGGGGAGGGACCGTCTCTCTATGTTGCCAACTTGTACTTCCCAAGCGTTTAGTGCAGTGCTCTGCACACAGTGAGTGCTCAATAAATACGATTGAATGAATGAATGAATGAATGAATGAATGAATGAATGAATGAATACCCGGGTGGTGAGACTGTGAGCCCACTGTTGGGGAGGGACCGTCTCTCTATGTTGCCAACTTGTACTTCCCAAGCGTTTAGTCCAGTGCTCTGCACACAGTGAGTGCTCAATAAATACGATTGAATGAATGAATGAATGAAATGAATGAATGAATAGCCGGGTGGGGAGACTGTGAGCCCACTGTTGGGGAGGGACCGTCTCTCTATGTTGCCAACTTGTACTTCCCAAGCGTTTAGTGCAGTGCTCTGCACACAGTGAGTGCTCAATAAATACGATTGAATGAATGAATGAATGAATGAATGAATGAATGAATGAATGAATGA
Source organism: Tachyglossus aculeatus (assembly GCF_015852505.1). Lineage (NCBI taxonomy): Eukaryota > Metazoa > Chordata > Mammalia > Monotremata > Tachyglossidae > Tachyglossus > Tachyglossus aculeatus. The sequence continues at coordinate 69,243,556 of NC_052068.1, read as the reverse complement.
ATACCCGGGTGGTGAGACTGTGAGCCCACTGTTGGGCAGGGACCGTCTCTCCAGGTTGCCAGCTTGTACTTCCCAATCGCTTAGTCCAGTGCTCCGCACACAGTGAGCGCTCAATAAACACGATTGAATGAATGAATGAATGAATGAATGAATGAATGAATGAATGAATTAATTAATACCCAGGTGGTGAGACTGTGAGCCCACCGTTGGGGAGGGACCGTCTCTCTATGTTGCCAACTTGGACTTCCCAAGCGCTTAGTACGGTGCTCTGCACACGGTGAGCGCTCAATAAATGCGAATGAATGAATGAATGAATGAATGAATGAATGAATGAATGAATGAATGAACGAACGAACGAGGGGAGGGGCAGGCGCCGGGCCCCGAACTACAATTCCCATCGTCCCGCGCGGCCGGCGTGGCGCGCGAGGCCGGGGCCCCGAACTACGATTCCCACCATCCCGCGCGGCCGGCGCGGCGCGCGAGGCGGACGCCAGGACACGGGGCGGAGGGGCGAGCCAATGGGGGCCCGCGGGGCATGCGCCGTGCGCGGCTGAGTAAGCGGCGTCCCGATTGGCGTGTCGGTGACGGAGCGGGCGTCCGTTGGAGGGAGGCCGGGCCGCGGGGCGGGGAGGGCAAATGGCGTTGCGATGGTGCGGGGCCCCGGCCGAGCCGCGGCCCTGAGCGGGCGGCGGGCCTAGGGGCCCGGGGGGGGGCCCGCGGAAGGGCCGGCGCTGCGCTCCCCTTCTGAGGAGGAGAAGGAGGAGGAGGACGACGAGGAGGACGAGGAGCCATAGCCGCCGCCGCCGTCGCCCCCGCGCGCGAAGGCCGCACCGCCCGCTCAGGGGCCGTTTGGGCCGGTTGGGCCCAACAGCGGACCCCACGACGCCTCAGGCCGCTCCATCTTGGCCGCCCCGCCGCGCCGCACGGTGCCCGCTTGGACCTCCCGGCCGCTCAGCACAGTGCCCCGTACACAGTAAGCGCTCCATACAGACTGAGACCGCACCTCCTCCAGGAGGCCTTCCCACACTCAGCCCCTTCCCTCCATCCCCCCCATCTTACTGAGAGCTCACCTCCTCCGTGAGGCCTTCCCACACTCAGCCCCTTCCCTCCTCTCCCCCCTCCATCCCCCCCATCTTACTGCGAGCTCACCTCCTCCAGGAGGCCTTCCCACACTCAGCCCCTTCCCTCCTCTCCCCCATCTTACTGAGAGCTCACCTCCTCCAGGAGGCCTTCCCACACTCAGCCCCTTCCCTCCTCTCCCCCATCTTACTGAGAGCTCACCTCCTCCGTGAGGCCTTCCCACACTCAGCCCCTTCCCTCCTCTCCCCCCTCCATCCCCCCCATCTTACTGAGAGCTCACCTCCTCCAGGAGGCCTTCCCAAACTCAGCCCCTTCCCTCCTCTCCCCCATCTTACTGAGAGCTCACCTCCTCCAGGAGGCCTTCCCAAACTCAGCCCCTTCCCTCCTCTCCCCCATCTTACTGAGAGCTCACCTCCTCCAGGAGGCCTTCCCACACTCAGCCCCTTCCCTCCTCTCCCCCCTCCAACCCCCCATCTTACTGAGAGCTCACCTCCTCCAGGAGGCCTTCCCGCACTCAGCCCCTTCCCTCCTCTCCCCCATCTTACTGAGAGCTCACCTCCTCCAGGAGGCCTTCCCACACTCAGCCCCTTCCCTCCTCTCCCCTCTCCATCCCCCCCATCTTACTGAGAGCTCACCTCCTCCAGGAGGCCTTCCCACACTCAGCCCCCTCCTTCCTCCCCCTCGCCTTACCTCCTTCCCTTCCCCACAGCACCTGGATAGATGTTTGTACAGATTTATTACTCTATTTATTTACTTATTTTACTGGTACATATTATTACTCCATTTTTTTTATTTATATATTTTACTTGTACCTATCCTATTTATTTTATTTTGTTAGTATGTTTGGTCTTGTTCTCCGTCCCCCCCTTCTAGACTGTGAGCCCACTGTTGGGTAGGGACCGTCTCTGTATGTTGCCAACTTGTCCTTCCTAAGCGCTTAGTACAGTCTCTGCACACAGTAAGCGCTCAATAAATACGATTGATTGACTGAAGGGATCCCCTCGCCCCCTCCTTTCCCCCCGGCCTTACCTCCTTTCCTTCCCCACAGCCCCTGTATAGATGTTTGTTCCTATTTATTACTCTATTTGGACATATTTAGTCTATTTTTTGTCAATATGCGTTATTTTGTCGTCCGTCCCCGCCTTCTAGACTGAGCCCGCTGTTGGGTAGGGACCGTGTCTATATGTTGCCGACTTGTCCTTCCCAAGCGCTTAGTACGGTGCTCTGCACACAGTGAGTGCTCAATAAATACGATTGATTGATTGACTGAAGGGATCCCCTCGCCCCCTCCTTCCTCCCCCCCTCCTTACCTCCTTCCCTTCCCCACCGCCCCTGTATAGATGTTTGTACCTGTTTATTACTCTATTTGGACATATTTAGTCTATTTTATTTTGTCAATATGCGTTATTTTGTCGTCCGTCTCCCTCTTCTAGACTGTGAGCCCGCTGTTGGGTAGGGACCGTCTCTAGATGTTGCCAACTTGTCCTTCCCAAGCGCTTAGTACGGTGCTTTGCGCACAGTAAGCGCTCAATAAATACGATTGATTGATTGATCGACTGAAGGGATCCCCTCGCCCCCTTCTCCCCCCCCCCCCCCCCCCGGCCTTACCTCCTTCCCTTCCCCACAGCCCCTGTATATATGTTTGTACCTGTTTATTACTCTATTAGGACATATTTATTCTATTTTATTTTGTCAATATGCGTTATTTTGTCGTCCGTCTTCCCCTTCTAGACTGTGAGCCCGCTGTTGGGCCGGGACGGTCTCTAGACGTTGCCCACTTGGACTTCCCAAGCGCTCAGTACAGTGCTCTGCACACAGTAAGCGCTCAGTAAATACGACTGAAGGGATCCCCTCCTTCCACCCCCTCCCCCCCGCCTTACCTCCTTCCCTTCCCCACAGCCCCTGTATATATGTACACATGTTTGCACCTATTTATTACTCTATTTGGACATATTTAGTCTATTTTATTCTGTCAATATGCGTTATTTTGTCGTTCGTCTCCCCCTTCTAGACTGTGAGCCCGCTGTTGGGTAGGGACTGTCTCTATATGTTGCCAACTTGGACTTCCCAAGCGCTTAGTCCAGTGCTCTGCACACAGTAAGTGCTCAGTAAATACGACTGTGAGCCCACTGTTGGGTAGGGACCGTCTCTATACGTTGCCCACTTGGACTTCCCAAGCGCTTAGTACAGTCCTCTGCACACAGTAAGCGCTCAATAAATACGACTGTGAGCCCACCGTTGGGTAGGGACCGTCTCTATATGTTGCCAACTTGTACTTCCCAAGCGCTTAGTCCAGTGCTCTGCACACAGTAAGCGCTCAATAAATACGATTGATTGATTGATTGATTGGCTGAAGGAATCCCCTCGCCCCCTCCTACCTCACCTCCCTTCTCTCCCCCGCCCCGTCTTACCTCCTTCCCCTCCCCACAGCCCCTGTATATATGTACATATGTTTGTACGTATTTATTTACTTGTACATCTTCTATTTATTTTATTTTGTGAGCCCACTGTTGGGTAGGGACCGTCTCTAGATGTTGCCAACTTGGACTTCCCAAGCGCTTAGTCCAGTGCTCTGCACACAGTAAGCGCCCAATCAATACGATTGAATGAGTGAATGAATGAGTAAATACGATTGAATGAATCCCCTCGCCCCTCCTACCTCACCTCCCTTCTCTCCCCCTCCTCCCCCCCGCCTTACCTCCTTCCCCTCCCCACAGCACCTGTATATATGTATATATGTGTGTGCAGATTTATTACTCTATTAGTGCATATTTATTCTATTTATTTTATTTTGTTAATATGTTTTGTTGTGTCGTCTGTCTCCCCCTTCTAGACTGTGAGCCCGCCGTTGGGTAGGGACCGTCTCTAGATGTTGCCAACTTGGACTTCCCAAGCGCTTAGTCCAGTGTTCTGCACACAGTAAGCGCTCAATAAATACGATTGAATGAATGAATTTTCTCCTTTTCCAGCCCAGCCCGCACCCTCCGCTCCTCTGCCACTAACCTCCTCACTGGGCCTCGTTCTCGCCTGTCCTGCTGTCCTTCCCTGGCCTGTAATGCCCTCCCTCTGCCCATCTGCCAAACTAGCTCTCTTCCTCCCTTCAAAGCCCTACTGAGAGCTCACCTCCTCCAGGAGGCCTTCCCACACTGAGCCCCCTCCTTCCTCTCCCCCTCCTTCCTCTCCCCCTCCCCACTCATTCATTCCTTCAATCGTATTTATTGAGCGCTTACTGTGCGCAGAGCGCTGGACTAAGCGCTTGGGATGTACAAGTTGGCAACATTCATTCATTCAATCGTATTGAGCGCTTATTGTGTGCAGAGCACTGGACTAAGCGCTGGGGAAGGACAAGTCGGCAACATTCATTCATTCAATCGTATTTATTGAGCGCTTACTGTGTGCAGAGCACTGGACTAAGCGCTTGGGATGTACAGGTTGGCAACATCTAGAGACGGTCCCTGCCCGACGGCGGGCTCACAGTCTAGAAGGGGGAGACAGACGACACAACAAAACATATTAACAAAATAAAATAGAATAAATATGTACAAATGAAATAGAGTAGTAAATATGTACAAATATATATTCATATATACTCTCTTCCTCCCTTCAAAGCCCTACTGAGAACTCACCTCCTCCAGGAGGCCTTCCCACACTGAGCCCCCGCCTCCCTTTTAGACTGTGAGCCCACTGTTGGGTAGGGACTGTCTCTATATGTTGCCAACTTGTACTTCCCAAGGGCTTAGTACAGTGCTCTGCACACCGTAAGCGCTCAATAAATACGATTGATTGATTGATTGATCCCTCCCCCTCCCCCCCCGCCTTATCTCCTTCCCCTCCCCACTCATTCATTCCTTCAATGGTATTTATTGAGCGCTTACTGTGTGCAGAGCACTGGACTAAGCGCTTGGGAAGTCCATGTTGGCAGCATGTAGAGACGGTCCCTACCCAACGGCGGGCTCACAGTCTAGAAGGGGGAGACAGACGACAAAAAAAAACTATATTAATAAAATAAGTAGCATAAATATGTACGAATAAAATAGAGTAATAAATATGGACAGACATCCAGGTGCTGTGGTGGGGGGGATGAGGAGGGGGAGAGGAAGGAGGGGGCTCAGTCTGGGGAGGCCTCCACAGCACCTGTATATATGTAGCTACGTTTGTACGTATTTATTACTCTCTTCATGTATTTATTTTACTTGTACATATTTATTCCCTTTATTTTATTTTTGTTAATATGTGCTGTTTTGTCGTCGGTCTCCCCCTTCTAGCCCGTGAGCCCGCTGTTGGGTAGGGACCGTCTCTATGTATGTTGCCAACTTGTACTTCCCAAGCGCTTAGTACAGTGCTCCGCACACAGCAAGCACACGATTGATTGAATGAATGACGGCCACGACGGCGTCGCAGGCCCAAGTTGCGGCGGCCCGGCCTTCTTCCTGGCCTTCCTCCTCCTCCTCCTCGGCCCGCCCTCCCTCCCTCCCTCTTCCTGGCCTTCCCCCCTCGCTCCCTCTCCCTCATCCAGTTCACTCAGTCGTACTTAGGGAGCGCTTCCTGTGTGCGGACCACTGTACTAAGCGCCCGGTAATAGTAGCAACGGCCTGTATTAAGCGCTTGCTATGTGGAGGTTCATTCATTCATTCATTCAACCATATTGAGCGCTTCCTGTGTGCAGAGCACCGTACTAAGCGCCTGATTCTATTTATTTTATTTTGTTAGTATGTTTGGTTTTGTTCTCTCTCTCTCCCCCTTTTAGACTGTGAGCCCACTGTTGGGTAGGGACTGTCTCTGTATGTTGCCAATTTGTACCTCCCAAGCGCTTAGTACAGTGCTCTGAACATAGTAGGCGCTCAATAAATACGATTGATGATGATGATGATGATAATGGCGACGGCCTTTTTAAGCGCCCCTCTCACTCATCCAGTTCACTCAGTCGTACTTAGGGAGCGCTTCCTGTGTGCAGACCACTGTACTAAGCGCCCGGTAATAATAGCAACGGCCTCTATTAAGCGCTTGCTATGTGGAGGTTCATTCATTCATTCAACCGTATTGAGCGCTTCCTGTGTGCAGAGCACCGTACTAAGCGCCTGATTCTATTTTATTTTGTTAGTATGTTTGGTTTTGTTCCCTCTCTCCCCCTTTTAGACTGTGAGCCCACTGTTGGGTAGGGACTGTCTCTATATGTTGCCAATTTGTACCTCCCAAGCGCTTAGTACAGTGCTCTGAACATAGTAAGCGCTCAATAAATACGATTGATGATGATGGTAATAATGGCAACGGCCTTTTTAAGCGCCCCGCTCGCTCATCCAGTTCACTCAGTCGTACTTAGGGAGCGCTTCCTGTGTGCAGACCACTGTACTAAGCGCCCGGTAATAATAGCAACGGCCTGTATTAAGCGCTTGCTATGTGGAGGTTCATTCATTCATTCAACCGTATTGAGCGCTTCCTGTGTGCAGAGCACTGTACTAAGCGCCTGATAATAGTGGCCACGGCCTTTTTAAGCGCCCCTCTCGCTCATCCAGTTCACTCAGTCATACTTAGGGAGCGCTTCATGTGTGCAGACCACCGTACTAAGCGCCTGGTAATAATAGCAACGGCCTGTATTAAGTGCTTGCTACATGGAGGTTCATTCATTCATTCGACCGTATTGAGCGCGTCCTGTGTGCGGAGCACTGTACTAAGCGCCTGATAATAGCGGCCTTTATTAAGCGCCCCTCTCATCCAGTTCACCCAGTTGTACTTAGGAAGCATTTCCTGTGTGCAAAGCACTGTACTAAGCACCTGATAGTAATAGCAATGGCCTTTATTAAGCGCCACTCTCATCCAGTTCACTCAGTTGTACTTAGGAAGCATTTCCTGTGTGCAAAGCACTGTACTAAGCGCCTGGTAATAATAGCAACGGCCTGTATTAAGTGCTTGCTATGTGGAGGTTCATTCATTCATTCAACCGTATTGAGCGCTTCCTGTGTGCAGAGCACTGTACTAAGCGCCTGATAATAGCAACGGCCTTTATTAAGCGCCCCCCCTCATCCAGTTCACTCAGTTGTACTTAGGAAGCATTTCCTGTGGAAAGCACTGTACTAAGCACCTGATAATAATAGCAACGGCCTGTATTAAGTGCTTGCTATGTGCCAAGCGCTGGGGAGGTTCATTCATTCAACCGTATTGAGCGCTTCCTGTGTGCAAAGCACTACTAAGCGCCTGATAATAATAGCAGTGGCCTGTATTAAGTGCTTACTATGTGCCAAGCACTGGGGAGGTGAAAGCTTCCTGTGTGCAGAGCACTGTACTAAGTGCCTGATAATAATAGCAACGGCCATTTATTAAGCGCTTGCTATGTGCCAAGCACTGTTTTAAGCGCTGGGGAGGTTCATTCATTCAACCGTATTGAGCGCTTCCTGTGTGCAGAGCACTGTACTAAGCGCCTGATAATAATAGCAATGGCCTTTATTAAGCGCTTGCTATGTGCCAAGTGCTGGGGAGGTTCATTCATTCAACCGTATTGAGCGCTTCCTGTGTGCAGAGCACTGTACTAAGCGCTTGATAATAATAGCAGCGGCCTTTATTAAGCACTTGCTATGTGCCAAACGCTGTTCCAAGCGCTGGGGAGGTTCATTCATTCATTCAACCGTATTTATTGAGCGCTTACTGTGTGCAGAGCACTGTACCAAGTGCCTGGGAAGTACAGGTTGCCAACATACAGAGACGGTCCCTACCCAACAACGGGCTCACAGTTCCAATAATAATAATCGAATTTATTAAGTGCTTACTATGTGCAAAGCACTGTTCTAAGCGCTGGGGAGGTTTCAAGGTGATCAGGTTGTCCCACGGGGGGCTCACAGTCTTAATCCTCATTTTCCGGGTGAGGTAACTGAGGCACAGAGAAGTTAAGTGGTTTGCCCAAAGTCACACAGCTGACAGTTGGCGGAGCTGGGATTTGAACCCGTGACCTCTGACTCCAAAGCCCGGGCTTTTTCCATGGAGCCACATCAGGCGGCCCCACGGGGGGGCACCCAGACTTCACCTTGTAACCTCCCCAGCGCTTAGAACAGTGCTTTACACATAGTCAGCGCTTAATAAACACCATCATCATTGGCATTTTCCAGAGGAGGGAACCGAGGCCCAGAGAAGTGCGGCGACTGGCCCAAAGTCCCACAGCTGACATGAGAAGCAGCGTGGCTCAGTGGGAAGAGCCCGGGCTTGGGAGTCAGAGGTCGTGGGTTCTAATGCCCGCCCTGCCACTTGTCAGCTGGGTGACTTGGGGCAAGTCACTTCACTTCTCTGGGCCTCAGTGACCTCATCTGGAAAATGGGGGTGAAGACTGTGAGCCCCACGTGGGACAACCTGATCACCTTGTATCCATCCCAGCGCTTGGCAGAGCAGTGCTTGGCACATAATAAGCGCTTAATAAATGCCATTATTATTATTATTATTGCAAGGTGGTCAGGTGGTCCCACAGGGGGGCTCCCCAGTCTTCATCCCCATTTTCCAGATGAGGGAGCTGAGGCCCAGAGAAGTGAAGTGACTGGTCCAAAGTCCCACAGCTGACAGGTGGGGGAGGCGGGATTCGAACCCACTACCTGTGACTCCCGAGCCCGCCCTTCCTCGCCCTGCCCCCCCCCGGGTGGCCCAGCCTTTCCCCTTTCCCTTTCCCCAACCGGAGAGCTCATTCCCGGTGACTTTCCCGGCCGCCCCCGTGGCTGGGGGCCGTCGGTTGCCCGGTTGGTACCTTCCCGAGCGCTTCGCCCAGTGCTCCGCACACCGGAAGCGCTCAATCAGTACGACCGAATGGCTGAATGAGGCAGGGCTGGGGGCGAGGACGGGCCCCCTGCACAACCCCGTCTGGCCGGGCCCGGCCTGGTAATAATAATAATGATGATGATGATGGCGGCGTTTGTTAGGTGCTTACTATGTGCGAAGCACTGTTCTAAGCGCTGTCCCAGCCCGCCCCCTGTATAGATGTTTGTACGTGTTTATTACTCTATTTTATTTGTTCATATTTATTCTATTCATTTTATTTTGTTAATATGTTTTGTTTTCTTGTCCGTCTCCCCCTCCTAGACTGTGAGCCCGCCGTTGGGTAGGGACCGTCTCCAGATGTTGCCAACTTTTGTACTTCCCAAGCGTTTAGTCCAGTGCTCCGCACACAGTAAGCGCTCAATAAATACGATTGAATGAATTTGTTTTATTTTGTTAATACCTTTTGCTTTGTTGTCCGTCCCCCTTCGAGACTGTGAGCCCGCTGTCGGGTAGGGACCGTCTCTAGATGTTGCCAACTTTTGTACTTCCCAAGCGCTTAGTACAGTGCTCTGCACACAGTAAGCGCTCATTAAAAATGAATGAATGGGGAGGAAACAAGGTGATGAGGTTGTCCCACGTGGGGCTCCCAGTCTTCATCCCCGTTTTACAGATGAGGGAACAGAGGCCCTGAGAAGGGAAGTGACACGCTCAAGGGCACACTGCTGACAAGAGGCGGAGCGGGATTAGAACCCATGACCTCCAAGCCCGGGCTCTTTTCACTAAGCCACGCTGCTGCTCTGATCCCACAAGGACGCGCCCGTGGGCCCCCCGAGTCTATTTTACAGCCTTTTCGGGTCGGGCCAGGGAAGAGCGACCCGCTCTGCCTCTCCCCTCTTTCCCAACTTGTTAACCAGGTTAGGATCCACGGAGGAAGGCCCCCGGACGAGATTCCCGGACTCCATCGGGGCAGCACGATTTTCCGAGGGACAGTTAATTTTATTATCCGGGTGCCCTCGTTGGCAGGTTTCGAAGGGGGAGATTGGGTGGAGGCTGGGTTCCTCTCGGTTCCCAGCGAGGGAGGCTAAGGGGCGAACACGAGACAAAACCAGCCTCCCGAAAGAAGCGAATACGTACATGCTACTGAGCTTTCTATTTTTATTTTATTTTTTTTTTTCCCCTTTCGATACAACTCGCTTAATTCTGGTCCTAAACAATCACCATCATCAATCGTATTTATTGAGCGCTCGGTCCTCGTGGCCAAACTTGTTATTAGTATATCGGTTTATGGAAATTACACTCATCGGAATGAAAGGGAAAAGCGCAGTTTGTAATTTAAAGGACGTTCCGAAGTGTATTTTAAATGAAATCAATTGTAGGGTTAAAGTAGCCAGCGGCCGAAGGGTTTTTTTTTTCTGAAAAAAGTGAAATCGGTTACTATTAATGAAGGTAATAAATGCATCGTGAGAGTTTTGAATATCCTCCACAAAGTAGATTTAGCCCATGTGGAAAGTCATTGAAACATTTTAGTTTTTTTTTTTTTAAAAGTGTCTGCTGAAGACTGCAGAATTCTCCCCCCACCCCCATATTGGTGGTCCAGAGTTTTCCTCTTTTTTTAAGGTGTTAAAGTGCTTACTATGGGCCGGGCACTGTACTAAGCGCAGGGGTAGGTACAAGCTAATCAGGTTGGACAGGGTCCTTGTCCCGCATGGGGCTCACAGTCTTAATCCCCATTTTACAGATGAGGTAACTGAGGCCCAGAGAAGCTGTGAGTCGCTTAAGGTCACACAGCAGACAAGTGGTGGATCTGGGATTAGAAACCAGGCCCTTCGGACTCCTGGGCCCATGCTCTACCCACTAGGCCGCATTGCTTCTCTTCTGTCTTTAGTGCCTGTCAAAATAGAGCCAAGAAAGGTGGTCGTTGGACGCTTTTTTAGTGTTTTTGTGTTGGCCGTCCATGAAATAGTGCGAAAAGTTGCATTTGCCCTAGTTCTTCAACTAGGAAAGCGGTATTTTTCAAATCAGACTAAATCAGTCCGGAAACCAGACCTCAAGGTTTATTAAAAGTTTTAGAGTAGATGTAGAGTGAAAAATGTGAAGATCTGTGTAAAGCAGACTTTGCTCTAGTTCCGCAAGGAATAAAATAGTTATTCAGATGTGTAGGAAACAAAATGAATATAATTTGCAAATGCCAGTCCTAGAATTTATTTGTATAATAGCCTTTAAAGTGATTTTAATTATGGGGAGGAATTGGATAGGAATATGAGCTGAAATCATTGCCTGGGGTTTCAAACTTCGGCACATTTTCAAATTAAGTGATTATATTCCATCTACACAGTGACATTCTGAAGACAAATTCCCTCGTTCATTTGGGCTTCCTGAAGAGCATGATGTTTTTTCCCCAGAATTCATCCATTAGACTTTTAACTCCTTAACAGATTTCAGTTTTATCTGTTGACTCAATCTCTGTCTCTAGTTTAACGGAGTTGGATAGCAAGTAGGCTCTCTGGGATTTGATAGAAGTTAATTGTTTTAATAATGCATGTTTAACCACTAAAAGAAGGATTTCCTTTTGTCCTGTGGCTCTAATGAGCAGTAGTGTAAAAAATCATTTAACCAGATATTTTATGTGCAGTATTTTCAGCCGTACTAGAGAATTGGTGGTTATGTATTTTCTTAAACTTTCCACAGAGAATATGAAACAGGGGTCAAAATGACGTCCCGATTCGGAAAAACCTATAGCAGGAAAGGGGGAAATGGCAGCTCCAAATTCGATGAAGTCTTTTCCAACAAACGGACCACCCTTAGCACAAAGTGGGGAGAAACCACCTTCATGGCCAAATTAGGACAGAAAAGGCCCAACTTCAAGCCAGATATCCCAGAAATTCCCAAGAAGCTCAAAGTGGAAGACGAGAATACAGAAGATCCGTTTGGATTTGACAGCGATGAAGAGTCTCTGCCAGTTTCTTCAAGGAGTTTGGCCCCAGCTAAGAGTTCCTCGCTGTCGGAGTCTGGTGAAGCTGCTCAGCCTGAAAACCTCACTGCTGTACTTGAAGCTAATAGCAGAATTAGTCAGCCAGTCGGTGGAGACAATACTGTGTCCAGCAAGTGCTTAGCTTTTGACAGTACTTTTCTGAATTTAAAAGAAAAGAGCACAAACAGAGTCTTAGAAGATGGTGAAAGCAAAAGCAGCACCACTAAACTCATAACTGCAGGTAAGTTTTGATGTGCTTCCTTCACTCTGTTTTTATTAAACTGTCAGCCTAGGCCGGTGTCTTATTCAGACGCATACTGCTTACTGGATAAAATTGTAAATGCCTCAAATTTGAGTGTGCCGTTTTTGAACAAGACTCCGTTTGATAGCGAAACGTCTTTTAACGTGTCCGTTTTAAGGATGTATTAAAACAATACAATAAGTAAATAAATAAATACAGTAAAGGATGTATTGAAAACAATTTCTTGTTTTCAAAAATTGTTTTTATAACCTGGGAATCCCTCTGTAGAGAACAGTGGGATCAGTGATTAGCCATGTTCAATTCTGTCATCCAAGAAGTGTGGTAATACATGGAAAGTCAGCAATAGGTGTCTGTACTTTTTTATTTCTTAGGCAAAGGGAATTGAAATTTAAAGGGGCCTCTGGGCGTTGCAGAGTCAGGCCCCCCCCCACCCCCAATGGTCTTATTATCTTTCCCTTTCTTGGAAAGAATGGAAGAACCCTGCTTCTGTAAAAGTTTAAAAATAATCTCAGAATAATGACTTTTTTAAAAAAATTCTTTAAAAATTCTTTTTTTAAAAATTCTTGCTGTAAATGAACCAAACTCTGAAAGTGAGCCACAGTGATGGGCAAGTTGTCAGTAAAGAAGGTTTGATACGGATTTTAATGTTCAGATTCGCTTGGTAATTTCCTACCCTAGACCGTTTGAACGTGGACTTTGTTGAAGGCCACTAGGGAAATAGCCTGGCCTAAGTAGAAAGAGCACAGATCTAAGAGTCGGAGGATCTGGGTTCTAGTGCCAGTGCTGCCCCGTGTCTGCTTGTGTGCCCTTGGGCAAATCATGTAATGTGCTTGTTACCTAATCTGTAAAATGGGGGGTTAAGTGGAACAGGGAACTGTGTCCAGTATGATTACCTCGTATCTACCCCGGAGCTTAGTACAGTGTCTAACACATTGAATGTGCTTAGCAAGTACCCTTAAAAAATTGCAGTGAATTGGCTATTTCAAGTGGGCCAGGTTTCAAATTGTAGTTGCTCTAGCTGTTTCTCTTGTGCCTGTGAAATGAAATGTTTTTTTCTGCCTCTCCCCTGCCCCTGGACCTCATCCAGCTTCCAGGGTCTTTTCCCCTTCTCTGATCTGCCTCCCTCCTGCAGGAAGTTACCCTGATTTGATGAGTGCAGGGGGCAGAAAATGTACCCATACCTCTTGGATGGGAGATCTGTGTTAGGAAAGAGCTAGTTTCCCCATTCAGATTCAAATCTGAAACGACTGACTGCCAGTGGAATTTAGGAAAAACCATATTAAAAAAAAGTACCATCTAGAGGTTCGGATATACAATATGCCTTTCTTTCCTCTACAATGGTATTTTTAAAACTAGGGACAGGTCCCCCAGGGGTTGTTGTCACACAAAAACTCCAAATTACTTTTTGGACTTGGCAGCAGTGAATTGAAAACCGCTTCCAAGACCGTGTCTACCTCTGCTCTTCTCTTGGATCTTAATCTAAATGAGAGCAGATGAAAAGTGGAAAATAGTTCATTTATTTTTATTTCTCAAGGCCTTTGCTAGAAATTCATTTGCAAGTGTGAAAAATATTCCGTTTTCTTCTCTGGCATGTTGGATTCGTAACCAGTCTATTGCTGTCCCAGCTTTCATTAGCAAGTCAGTAAGCTGCAGAGGACTTTGAAGGATTTGAGACAAGAAGAAGCTTGTTAATAACTTTTTTGAAGTGGAAAGATAAGTGTTACAGTCTCTTCCCCCCCTGCTCTGCTTTAAACCAATTTGAACTGGATGCAATTAGGTATCAAGATAGTAGAAAGGGCATCTCCAATATACCAGCCAGCGAGTTCCCCCTCTCAGGAAGGAAATATTCCAAATTAATGAGTCTCTCATCTACATAGAGAAGCGATAAGTGTTTGGGGATTTTGGGGATGGGAAATCTTTGAAATCCCAAGTCTCTTGTAAAGGGATCATTAATAAAGCCTAGATGAATATCTGGTGGGAGAGGTGCATAGAATTGGTGAAGGGGACTAAACAAGAAGGTTGAGTGAACTGCTTAAAGCTAAGGTGGAGTTATAATGGTTTGTTGTTTTGCTTTGGATGCCTGTCTAATGGTAATTAACTGGATTGTCATTGTGACTTTTAAGCTGTACTTTGGAAAAAAAGATTGAGGGGTTTTTGCTCATCATTAAATGAAATGCAAGATTTGATGTTGAATAATTTATTAAACTAATATGTAAACGATTGAGAGGTTTTTCACTTTCAAAAAAAATTAACTGTAAGATTTGATTTGGATACTTTAAACTGCACGCTGAAAAAGGGTGGGGAGATTTTTTTTCCCTTTTCATCCAACAAAATACCGGTCAGTCCGAATATTTTAAACTACTCTCTGAAAAGCGATTGAGATGTCACTTTTCAACCAAAATGAAATTTAAGATTTGATCATAGTAAAATGCCAATTAAAAAGAACCTAAACAAGTATCATAGTTATTATATGTATTAGTGTTATTAGCCTCCTAAAACACCTCAAAGGAGTGACCCCTTAAATTGGGGTGTCAGGAGGATAAAGTTAGTGAATTTGGGGCATTGCCATGTTTATATTTTCCTTCTGCTATGAAGTGGAAAGCTGATAGAAGAGGGGCTAGATTTAGATTTATGTAATGTTCTTCCCTGAGAAGTGCCCAAGGCATTGAACAATAAACTTTTAAAGCATAAACTAGCTGATGGGAGCGAAATTGTGAAAGAGGAACTGATCTGGAAAGGAAGCCAGGGGAAAGAACCCAAGAACTAGCAAGAACACCTAAATAATCAGAGTTCCCGCCAAAGTTTTAACAATTCAAGTCACTGATGCTAATAGAATGATGGTGGGTGGAGGGAGATCAGGAGTAGATTTTGTGATTTTTTTTTTCTTTTTTTATCCAGTGCTTTCCCTGCCTCTTTCCATTTTATATTTGTCTTCACATGATCTTGCCATAGGCAAGGGTTTTTTGCTTTCTAAATTTCTGTGTGTTCAGAGTTCTGGTGTATGTCGATTTGGGTTACACAGAGCAGTCACCTTATGTTTTACATTGGGTCCTCCACTTTTAATTCTTTTTCTGCCTATTTATGTAGTATTGCTGGTGTGGTGGTCTATACTAATCTCCTGAGAAGTGAAAAGCAGAAGTGGCATGTTCCCTTCTCACATAGGGCTTACCCCCCAGTGGGGGAGACAGTAAAAATGTTTACAAAAAGAGTAATCAAGAGCAATAATCGAATGTACAGTTGGAAGGTGTATGTGTGAAAGTGCCAAGGATGTGTATAAACAGATTCATAAGTGCTAAAGAACCGCGTGGCTCGGTGGAAAGAGCACGGGCTTTGGAGTCAGAGGTCATGGGTTCAAATTCTGACTCTGCCACATGTTCATTCATTCATTCAATCGTATTTATTGAGCGCTTACTACATGTCTTCTGTGTGACCTTGGGCAAGTCAGTTAACTTCTCTGAGCCTCAGTTACCTCATCTGTAAAATGGGGATTAAGACGGTGAGCCCCACGTGGAACAACTTGATCACCTTGTATCCCCCCCAGCGCTTAGAACAGTGCTCTGCACATAGTAAGCGCTTAACAAATGCCATCATTATTATTAAAGATAGATGGCTGATGGATCTGTATTCCTTTGAGTGCTAAGAATTATTTGGGAAAGGCTTGTTGACTTAGTGGTGGAACTGGTCCTCTGGTGCTCGAAGATTGTTCTTGGTTTTAAGCAGGATCTCACGACAGGTTTGCAGAGGTTCTCCTACATGCAGAATTTTAGTGCCAGTTAGTTTTGGCTCTTGGGACCTGGAAAATCCTTGGGAGGCCATAAATACCCCCAACATTTTGAGACAGCCCAAGGACAAGAGTCAGTTCACTTGCGAAATATATCTGTAGCTATAATATATACACACATACATTTATATGGCTATAGATTATATATAATCTGTATCGTCCCTCAGATTTGCATCAAGTACATTTTAGGAAGGAGACATAAGGTCACTCGGACTTGCCCAACTAAAAATAGTGGACATATGATCACTGATTTTGACATTCTATTAAGGATATTAGTGATTGCTTTTTTAAAAGCTTGGTGGTGAAAAATTGCTGCCCAAAAGAAAGGCTGCATTTCAATTTTATTGATTTCCTCTTGCTTCTGCACACAGAAGATGTAAGAACCTAATTCATGCTCAGGAAAATGGTCAGATTTTAGATACTTATTTTTTGCTTGCTAGGGTTGTACTTGAAACAAGGACATTTAAATATTTTGTCATTTTTATTAAACCGGTGTTCATCCTTGTCTCTTGTATTGATGCTTTCTTGAACTGCTGGAATGGTAACAATTTAAAAGATATAAACCACAGTCAGCTAAGTGATGAACTGATTCATTGTTTTAATTCTGTGTGGATAAAATAAAGTTATAGGTGTAACAAGTCATCGGGTAAGATTACTAATAGATTTTTTTCTAATTAAAATTTTATAATTACAAACTCGGCATAATGTTCTAGGGATAATTTAGTTAATTTGGTCAGTTGATCTTGGAAAAAACTGTTTGCCCATCACTAGCCCTATATTATCTATAAGCCAGTAGGAGGTAAGCATTAATTAAGGAAGCTCCCCTGAAGACCCACCCTTACGTGCTCCTTTTCCACTACGACCCAGCCGGCATAATCCCTCTTCTACCACTCTTGTCTCTGTCTCCGTTAACTTCTTGCTCCTTCCTTCTTCCACCCTATTTTGAGAGAAAAACTCTCTTGTCATCTTCAAAGCCCTACCAAAATCACATCTCCAAGAAGCCTTCCCTGACTAATCTCCCAGCTCCCCTTAATAACAAATAATAACATTAATGACAAATAATAGAATACCATTATTATTATCATATTTAAGTTCTTATTTTGTGTCAAGCACTGGAGTAGATACAAGTTACTCAAGTTAATCCCACATGAGGCTCACGATGTAAGTAGGAGGGAGAACAGATATCGAAAACCCATTTTACAGTTGAGGGAACTGAGGCGCAGAGAAGCTGTCTTGCCCGTGGTCACACAGCAGGCAGGTGAAGGAGCCAGGATTAGATACCAGGTCTTTAGATTCTCAGGCCTGTGCTCTTTGCATTTAGACCATGTTGCTTCTCCACCCTATTTTGTTCCTCCTTCTGTCTCACCTATGCACTTAGTCCTTCCCTCTAGGCACCTAGGACTCACTCCATCACTACCACACTTAATAATAATAATAATAATGGCATTTATTAAATGCTTACTATGTGCAAAGCACTGTTCTAAGCGCTGGAAAAGGCCACTTGCATTGGCTCACCGATACTCCTATGTGCACTTATGCACATCCTTATCCTCTGTTGCTTTCTCTGTCGGTATTTCAAAACACTTGCCCCTTTTCTCCTTCCCTTTCTGATCTCCAGCTTCAACAACTGGCACTCCAGTGTGTTCTTTCCCACTGCTTTCAAACATGTTCATGTCTCCCCATCTAAATAATAATAATAAAAAAGCCCCTCCCTTGATCCCAGGGCTCCCTCCAGTTAACACCACATCTCCTGTCTACCCTTTGTTTCCAAACTACTTGAGCGAGCTGTCTATACCTGCTGTCTCAGGCTCCTCTCCAGTACTTTCCTTGATCCCCTCCAATCTGGATTCTGTCTTCATTCCACAGAAGCCTCCCTCTCCAAGGTCACAGTTGATTTCCTTCTTGCCAAATCCAGTGGCCTCTACTTCATCCTGTTGACCTCTCAGCTGCTTTTGACACTCTTCACCAACCCCTTCTCATGGCAACATTGTCCAACCTCAGCTTTACTGACACTGTCCTCTCCTAGTTCTCCTTTCTGGACACTCAGTCTCTTTCATGGGCTCTTCCTCTGCCTCCCATCGCCTAACTGGATATCCCTCAAGGTTCAGTTTAGGGTCTTCTATTCTCCATCTACAGCCACTCCTTTGGAGAACTCATTTGCTCCCATGGCTTAAACTACCGCCTCTGTGCCGATGATTCCCAAATCTACATCTCCAGCCCTGATCCATCTTTCCGTCTCTGCAGTCTCACATTCACTCCTGACTTCAAGACATCGCTACTTGGATGCCCTGCCATCACCTTGAACTCAACTTGTCTAAAACAGAACTTCCCACCCAAACCCTGTCCTCCCACTGACTTTCCCATCACCGTACATGGCACTACCATCCTTCCTGCCTCACAAGCCTGCAACCTTGGTGTTATCCTTGACTCCTCTCTCTTTCAACCCACATACTCAATCTATCAGTCGTATTGAGCACAAACTATGTGCAGAGCACTGTACTAAGTACTTAGGAGAGGACAATACAACAGAATTAGCAGACATGTTCCCTGCCATAACGAGCTTACAGTTTATCACTAAATCACTTCAGTCTATACTTCAGTCTGTACGTCCCTTTGCTGCCTGGATTATCTTTGTACATGTTACTCCCCTCCTCAAAAATCTCCAGTGGCTGCCTGTCAACCTACGAATCAAGCAAAAACTCCTCACTCTCAGCTTCAAGGCTGTCCATCACCTTGCCCCTTCCTACCTCACCCACCTTCTCTCCTTCTACAGCCCAGCCCGCACCCTCCACTCCTCTGCCACTAATCTCCTCACCGTGCCTCGTTCTCACCTGTCCCGCCATCGACCCCCGGCCCACGTCCTTCCCCTGGCCTGGAATGCCCTCCCTCGGCACATCCGCCAAGCTAGCTCTCTTCCTCCCTTTGAAGCCCTACTGAGAGCTCACCTCCTCCAGGAGGCCTTCCCGGACTGAGTCCCCTTTTTCCTCTCCTCCTCCCCATCCCCCCAGCCCTACCTACATCCCCTCCCCACAGCACTTGTATATATATGTACAGATTTAT
The DNA here is from genome assembly GCF_015852505.1 of Tachyglossus aculeatus. Classification (NCBI taxonomy): domain Eukaryota; kingdom Metazoa; phylum Chordata; class Mammalia; order Monotremata; family Tachyglossidae; genus Tachyglossus; species Tachyglossus aculeatus. The sequence continues at coordinate 69,224,671 of NC_052068.1, read as the reverse complement.
TACTGTATTTATTTTACTTGTACATAGTTACTATTCTATTTATTTTGTTAATGATGTGCATATAGCTATAATTCTATTTGTTCTGACGATCTCGACACCTGTCTGCGTGTTTTGTTGTCTGTCTCCCCCTCCTAGACTGTGAGCCCGTTGTTGGGTAGGGACCATCTCTGTATGTTGCCAACTTGTACTTCCCAAGTGCTTAGTACAGTGCTCTGCACACAGTAAGTGCTCAATAAATACGATTGAATGAATGAATAAATCCTTTCAGTTTAGCCATCGCTAAAATCTGCCCTTTCCTCTCCATCCAGTGTGCTACCCTGTTAATCCAAGCATTTAACCTATCCTGCCTTGACTGCTTTATCAGCCTCCTTGCTGACCTCCCTGCCTCCTGTCTCTCCCCACTCCAGTCCATACTTCTCTGCTACCTGGATTATTTTTCTACAAAAAACTTCAGTCCTTGTTTCCCCACTCCTCAAGAACCTCCAGTGGTTTCCCATCCACCTCTGTATCAATTAGAAATTCTTTATCACCTTTAAAGCAGTCGCCTTGCCCCCTCCTTCCCCATGTCACTACTCTTACTACAACCCAGCCCGCTCACTTAGCTCCTCGAATGCCAACCTACTCACTGTATCTCATTCATCTGTCTCACTGCCGAACCTCTCACTGATGTTGGGCCTCTGGTTTAGAACATCCTCCCTTTTGATATCTGACACACAATTACTCTCTGCACCACCAAAGCCTTACTAAAGGCACATCCCCTTCAAGAAACCTTCCCTGACTAAGCTCTTATGTCCTCTAAGCCCTCATGTCCCCTCTACCTATTCCCTTCTGTGTCACTCTGACTTGCTCTCTTTTGTTCCCCTGCCCTCCTCACCCCCAGCCGTAACTATCCATAATGTGTATATGTATTAGTGTCTGTTTCCCCCTCTAGACTCTAAGCTCATTTGGGCAGGAAATGTGTTTGTGACATCATTGTGTTGTACTCTTTCAAGCTCTTAGTACAGTCCTCTGCATACAGTAAGCACTCAATAAACACAATTGATAGTATGACATATGTAAAGTATTAAATTATTGATACACCGTGACACTAAGATTCTCTTTTGTTAAAGAGGGATGGGATTTGTTTTAGGGCCTTGTTTAATTTCCACCTCAAGGTGGCTTCCACTGTTTGCCTACCTCCCTAGTGTGTTGTTTGGAAAGGCATTCACTTGATTCCTTAAATTCTCAGTGCATGTTTGCTTTGGTTTTTTGGGTTTCACTTGGGAGCCAGTACAATTATTCCCCATCATTTTATAAAATTAAATGGTATCCTGTCACCATAAGGATTTACATTAATTGTTAAATTTTATAAAAACATAGCAGGGCCAATTTTCGTAAGCTCAATACAGTAGCTTGGTTATATCTTTATTCAGGCATATTTTTTGAGTGCCAGTTGTACACAGAGGACTGGACTAGGTGTTTAGGAGAGTACAGTAGAATTAGTGAACATCCCTGCCCTCGAGGAATTTCCAGTCTAGTGGGGGAGACAGGCACTAAAGTATATTTCAAATAGGGTGGAGGTAAAAGAGTATAGGTGATACGTACATAAGTATCTCAGGGGTTGTGATTATGTAGATGCTTACTTAGGTGGCATGAAAGTGGGAGTTGGAAAATAGATAATAATAATTATATTTAAGCCAAGCACTGTTCTAAGCCCTGGGGTAGATATAAGGTAATCAGGTTGTCCCACGTGGCGCTCACAGTCTTAATCCCCATTTTACAGATGAGGTAACGGAGGCATGGAGGGGTTAAGCGGCTTGCTCAAGGTCACAGAGCAGGCAAGTGGAGGAGCAGGGATTAGAAGTCTTCTGACTCCTAAGCCTGTGCTCTTTCCACTAAACCATGATACTTCTCTAAAGAGGGGAGATTAGAAATTAATAGGGAAGGCCTCCTTGAAGAGTTGTGATTTCAGAAGGGCTTTGTGATGGGCAAGAGTTGAGGTCTGTTGGATGATGATGATGGCATTTATTAAGCGCTTACTATGTGCAAAGCACCGTTCTAAGCACTGGGCACTGTTCTAAGCCCTGGATGTGAAAGGGGAGGGAGCTCCGTATGAAGGCAGGGGACGAGCAAGAGTTTGTGGGCAGGAGACACGAGAATGTGGCATGGTGAGTAGATCCATTTGAGAAGAAAGAAGAGTTTGAGTTGAAATGTGATAGAAAAGTGGATAACTAGGTGGGAGAGTGCCTCAAAACCAACTGTCAGGTGTTTTTTGCATGGTGCAACCATTGGAAGTTTTTGAAAAGTGAGGGAACATGGAGAATGTTTTAGAAAGCTGATTCTCATAGTAGAGTAAAGTATGGACTGAAGATTGGGGAGACTGGAAGCAAGCAGATTAGGGAAGAGGCTGATTCAGTAGTCAAACTGGTAGAGGACAAGTGCCTGGACCAATGTGGTGATCATTTTGATGGAGAGGAAGGTGGGGGAACTCTGGGAATATTGTAGAGGAAGAACCATTGGGATTTAGTGACAGATTGAATATGAAGTTGAAAAGTAGAGGATAATGTCATAGTTTCAAGCTTGTCAGTTGGGGAAAATGGTAGCATTGTCAACTGTGATAGGAAAATGAGGAGGAGGAGAGGATTTTGGCAAAAGATGAGTTCAAATCTGGACATATTGAGCTTGAAGTGCTGGAGAAGATCCATGTAGAAATGTTCTGAAGACTGAAGGAAATGTAAGATTGCAGAGAAGGATAGTGGAAAGGGCTAGTGAGGTAGCTATGGGAATCGTAGAAGTGCAAATTCCCCCAGTATCCTTCTCGCCTCCCTGGTTCCTTCTCACTCACCCATACTGACTGTCTCAAGAGGAGATCTCCTGCCTTCTTTGGTCTCCACTTAAGCCACTGACCCTATCCCTATGCATCTTATAAATTTGCTTGCCCCCATTCTGTTTTCCTCCTTGACTGCCATCTTTAACCTGCTCATTCTCTCAGAACTCCTGATCTTATGCTTTCAAACATGTCCACATATCCTCTCCGCCCCTCTTCCCCCCTGGCTCCCCCCGAAAAAAACCTCTCGACCCCACTGCATTATTCAGTTATTGCCCCATCTCCCATTTACAATTTTGGTCCAGACTTCTCGAGCTGATTGTTGAGACTCACCACATTCACTTCCTTTCCTCCAACTCCTCTTGACCTGCTAGAGTCCGTCTCCTGCCCCCTTGGTTCCTTTGAAATTGCTGTCTCCAAGATCATGTGATCCCTCTGTCAAATATAGTGTACTCCACTCTATCCCAATCCTACATGACCTACCAGTTGCCTTTGCCACTGTGCAACACGCCCTTCTCTTGGAAGCCCTGCGAACCAAGAGAAACTTCGGTTTCTCTGACACAGTAGCGATAATAGTATTTATTAAGCACTTACTGTATTCAGAGCACAGTACCGAGTGCTGGGAGAGAATACACAGTCCTCTCCTGATTCTGCTTTTTTCTCTGTGACCACTTCTCGGTCTTTTTCTTCTGCTTTTCCTTTGCCTCCCACCCCCAACTGAGGAGTATGGGAAGCTCTCAAGACTCCATTCTTGGTCCCCTTCCTATTTTTATTCACTTGATGATCATCGCACCCTCAGCCTCGCAGTACTTAAGTACATATTCTTATTCTCTTCTATTTCCCCTGTCTGTAATTCATTTCAATGTCTGTCTCCCCATCTAGACATTAAGATCTTGTGGGTAAGGATCATGTCGAACATCTCGAATGTATGTGTTTAGTATGGTGCTCTGAACACAGATAAATAACACTGATTGATTAATCTACACCCACTCCCTTGGGAAGCTCATCCTGTCTCATGACTTCAACTGCTGCCTCTACTCAGATGATTCCCAAATCTACCATATAGGCCCCACCTGTCTCGTTCATTGCAGTCTTGCATCTCCTGTCTCCAGGATATCACTACTTGAATATTTCTCTGGCACTCCAATTTCAGTGTGTCCAGAACTGAACCCCTTATCTTCCCTTCCAAATCCTCTCCTCTTTCCTCATCACTATTTGCACCAGCATTTTCCCCCATCTCCCTCAAGCCTGCAACCCTGCCATTATCTCCATTATCTCCTCTCTCTTCCAACGTCCTTATTCAGTGATTCACCAAATCTTGTTGGTTCTTCATGACATCTCCAAAATCCACCCCCTTCTCTTTACCCAAACTGCTACAGGGATGGTCCAAGCCCTTGTTACAGTCCAGCGTGATTACTGCATTAGCCTCCTTGTAGACCTTCATGCCTCCATTCTCTTCCCCCTCCAGTCTATACTTTATTCTGTGGCTATATATATATTTGTGTATGTGTATACACATACGTATATACATACACAGTCACATATATATGTGTATGTAGTATATATACAGGGGTCCCCTGCAAAATTCCTTGTCAGATGTTTTACATATTAAGGATCTTGAATCTAAGTGAATTAACGTTAAAGTTAGTTTAGATATGGTCAGGGTAATAGAAGGATCAAGGAACTCAAATTTAAAGAAAATATTGCAGAATTTATTAACTCGGTTAAATTTAGAGTTAGGAATTGAAGGGTTTTAAGTTGTATTTTTTGGACTGCTCCTTGTCAAATATATTAGAAAAACTTTCGAGAGAGTTGATGTTTTAGTCTTATAAGTTGATCTGTTTTAAAGATATCTGTTAGGGAATGTTCACTAGAGGCTTTATGTACTACTTATTCCAGCAAAAACAGTTTTGTGTACTCCACGGAAATGTAATGTTCTGCATTAACCACCTGTGTTGCCTAAAGTGACGCTCATGGGGCTGCTAATGTCTAGGGAAATGTCTTAGCATTAAAGAGGAGTGTGAAGTCAGTACATTTCATTTTCTTCACTCTAATTCCAAAACTGACTACCGATGCCAGTTATCGACAGGTATAGAAAAGCCTATGTTTAACCAAAATATTTGCTATTCAACCATAGGCAATTTGTTGAACCTTGTTGTCAGGTGTCTACAGCTTGGTCTATATGTGCCTTTGATTCATTCATTAATTCAGTCGTATTTATTGAGCGCTTACTGTGTGCAGAGTACTGTACTAAGCACTTGGGAAGTGCAAGTCGGCAACATATAGAGACGGTCCCTACCGAACAACGGGCTCACAGTCTAGAGGATTCCAAAACTAGGAGGCGTCTTTGCTCATTTGCCTGTTCTTAGAGGCCATACTTTTATTCGCTGAAGAACACAGAGAAAGATGTCCATTTTAAAATGCGTTATCTAGTTGGAAAATTATTAGGGCAGTATGGATGCTTTCAGGTATTTTAAGAAGGGTGGAACAGGGTTTGCTTAAACCCTGTTGTGCACAAAGCAGGTTACCTTGAAATTTCAATTTTAATCTGTGAGCCTGTGACCTATCCTAGCCATATAACATACATCTTTGTAAATGATGAATATGTTGGGCCTGAGCTTCCTTCACTACTGAAATACATTTTTAACGAAATCCCATCTTAAGATCTTAAGTGTGTTCAGTGGGATTAAATTGGGGCAGAGTAAAAATTTTCATCCCCCAGTGGTGTGATAAAATTGGATGTAAGCCAAGAAATAAGATAAATAATTGCTTGTAATGCTACCGGGATACATTGATGTATATAAGGAAAGTGTCTCCATTCATTTTTGTGTGGCCTCCCCAACGTCAGTTAGAATGTGACTTTGAAAAGTTTTCCTCAGCAATTGTCAGACTAAAGAAGACTTTTAAAATTTCATTTACAGCTTTTAAAAAAGAACTTTAGGCTGAAATGTTAGATCCAGCTTAAAATGGAACGGAAGCAAACAATTACTATAGGTACTAGTTCTACAGTGAGGTTCCACACTTGGAATTTCCCTTTTGTGGCCTAGCCTTTTTGAGCTTTGAACGCTCAGCCAAAAGTGGGCAGGAAGGAGAAGGTGATCCAACAAGGAAGGCACAAGAACTGCTTGAAGTTATAGTTATTACAGAAAGTTCATGTGTCTGAAAAGGCTTGATGAATTTCATTATTTCAGGATATTTGGAAGTTCAGATTATTCCTGAGCTGTACGTTTTCCTTTTCAGGAAAATTGTTACTTAGTAAGTGAAAGACCTTTCCTAGTGATTGATATGTTTTTCTTAATGCATGACATCCTTCATTATCTTTTGCTTTCTCTGGACAGTCATTCCTTAGGCATATCTGAAGCACCATTGTAGCTGGGGACTCCTGGAAGTAGGTGTCACTTAGGTGTTTGAGGGGTGAGGGAAGTGCATGCTAGCCGAGAGTCTTGAAACCAGTGGTTAAGATCTTTAATATGGATATTTGTCATAATTGGGAGCTACTGAAGACTTTTGAGGAATGGCGTGAGGTAATTCATATGGAGTTTTAGGAAGATGATTTGGCTGCTGTGTCTCAGGTAGACTGGAGTGAGGAGAGTCTGCAAACAGTAGTAGTAGTAGTAGTAGTTAGTCAAGGCAATGAACATTTGTATGAGGATGGTGGCTGTGGAGTACTTTGGTTTTGATTTGGGTAGACCTATGAAGTATTACATGACAGAGTTGGTAGGCAAGCTCCCTGCCCACCAGGAGCTTACAGTTTAGAGGGGGAGACAGCAGTCTAAAGAAATTACAGATAAATATATATATACATATATGTATATATGTATATATATATTATATATACACATATACTCATATATACACACATATATACTTATATATACATATATACTTATATATATGCACATATACTTGTATATATACATATATACTTATATATATAAGTGCTGTGGGGCTGAGGGTGCTTTTTAGGTGCTTATCCGTCATGTTGACCATTGTCGTGGAAGTATCTTGGAGGTTGGAATTGGCATGCTGAGATCTACCAGAGCTGGAAGTTCGTGTTCTGTTCCACCCCAGTCCTCTTCATGCTTGCATTGTCTGAGTGGGGCTGAAGAATTATAACATTTAATTTTGCTTTCATTTGTGGTGACCCAGAATGGGATTGGAAGACCTCACTTGTCTCACTTCTAGGTATTACCACTAGGTATGTATAGGGGTTCTGCACAAGGTTTTGTCCCAGTGGGCTTCCCAGTTGTTCCAGCCAACTGGAACAACTACTCTCAGTGGAAAAGCCACTCGTAAGTAGTAACAATCACTCTGCTGCCATGGCCTACCGTCCTGATACAGAATCCCTGAAATGAGGGGTTGGGGCATTTTCAGCCAATACCCAAGTCAGCTAGGTTGTTTTGTGCCAGCCTAATCTCGCCTTGGAATTGGTAACCAAGTGGTACCCTTCCCTATGCAGGATGCCGCTGATACAGTCAGGAGTGAAGGTGTATGATTTCCTTCTTCCCCTCATCTTTTCCCTTCACTTGACCCTGCTGAAGTGTTCCAAGGATTGAAGAAGCTTGAGAACCATTGCTTAACACCAAGTTTGAACACTGAAATGTATGCCTCTATTGAGTGATACCTCATTTGAGGAGTAACCAATTTTCCCCTTGGCTTTTTTGGTTATCTACCTATCATTAAGGGCTAAAGTTAAAATTACATATTTGGGGAAATTATAACAGCATTCTTACACCAGGTGGTGATTTTTACCTCTGATGGTTTGTCCAGCTTTACATTAGGGTGTGGTGATTAAAAAAATAGAAATAAATGTTAAGCAAATGTTACTGAAGATTGGCATTACCTTTTATTAAATGTTCCAAAATATAGATTGCGAGAAACTGAAAGCTTTTGAGGTTGTCCGAGGCATAGTTATTTTGTTACACATTATAAAATTTGGGTTTTCCATAGTAGTGGTAGTAGAATTTATTTAGCACCTTCTGTGTGCAAGCACTGCTAGGTGCTAGAGGAGAAAAGTAACATGGAAGAGAATTGCATTCCTGCCCCTCAGGGGTGTCAGAGTCTTAAAATGAGGTGTGTTTGTGTGGGGGTAGGGTTAAGAATTAACAAGATCTACATAAGGGAGAAGAAACAAACATGAAAGTGGAGAAGGGAGACCAACAAGCCAGGTGGTTAAGGGGGACTGACTGGGGCCTCACCATGTGTCCTCTCAGGGTCATCTTGAGGCCAGTCCCAACCAATGCCTTCCCCAGTGATCTGCATTTTTTTTGAAGTGAAGGCCTCATCATCATCAATCGTATTTATTGAGTGCTTACTATGTGCAGAGCACTGTACTAAGCGCTTGGGAAGTACAAATTGGCAACATATAGAGACAGTCCCTACCCAACAGTGGGCTCACAGTCTAAAAGATGCCATGGTGGGAGAGTGAGCGGGAAGGCAGGGGTTACCAGTGGTGTGGGTGCCTGTCTGGTGAATTGGGAGGCTGAGGGTATCTCCTCCTGCACCTTGAGTCCCTCGCTTGTCATGGAGAGGAAAAAAAATGAAACTTGGAAGCTGAAAGCCAGATTCATTCGCTTTGTTCATTCAATAATTTTAACTCGGATAATAATAATAATGATGACATGTGTTAAGCGCTTGCTATGTGCCAAGCACTGTTCTAAGCACTGAGGGGGAAACAACGTAGTTCAGGTTGTCCTACATGGGGCTCACAGTCTTAATCCCCATTTTACAGATGAGGTGACTAAGGCACAGAGAAGTGAAGTGACTTGCCCAAAGTCACACAGCTGACAAGTGGCGGAGCCAGGATTAGAACCCATGACCTCAGACTCCCAAGCCTGTGCTCTTTCCACTGAGCCATGCTGCTTCTGTAGTGAGAGTATTGTGAAGCGGTGATACCAACTTGAAAGATACTGTATCACCCTTTTTCATAGCTGACCAAAGAAACTAAAACCTAGGGGATCATCAGGCCAATGCAGTACATTGATATTTTTGAGATCCTAGGGCATGCCTTTCAAGCCATTATAGACCTGTTTATTTTCTGAGGTTTTTTTTCCCCATTTCTGTGTTTCTGCTCTATTTCTACATGCACATATGTGCGTTGATTTATATTGCTCTGCTTCTAATGTTTTTTTCATTTCCCTCACCCCAAATTTTTTTTGTAACTTGTCAGGGAAATTGGGTTAGATTATGATCACGAGATACTTATTTCAGTTCAAGTTAATAAACTAGAGATCAGCAAATCATTGGAACAGAGTGATACCTGAAAGTTCTTAAGAAACTCAGGGAGGTTGGAGAACAAATAGGAAGAGTGGATAACCCGTTATTATGAACTGCTGTTGTACCAGCGGGTTGCCAGATGACCATTTGGGAAAGCTGGGAATTGTAGACCAGTAGTTGTGGTAAAGTGGTAGAATCAATAATCAATTTTCTGATGAATACTTTAAACACAACCTTCCGGATTATCATACAATCATACATCTCACTCCACTCATCTGAAGCTGTTCTAAGGGGTCAATAAGCCTGTGGATGGAGGAGAGGCAGTTGGACATAATACACTTAGATTTTTCAAGAGGCCTTCAATGGGGTTTATACCAGAACCATAGGAAAAACTGTAATCAAGGGGTTAATGAAGTTATTGTCAGTTGTCAGATCTGTCCAGTGCCATGAGTTTGCACATGACGATATGCATCAGAAAGGCTGAGTTTGGCCACCTTCATTCCTGCTGCTAAGTGTAGTTTGCTGTGGTACTTAAGGTACTTAATATGTGCTAAGTGCTGTTCATAGCTGAGGAAACTGAGGCAGAGATAGGTTAAGTGATTTCCCCATGATCACATGATGGCAAAGCTGGATTTAAAATGGCCTCCTAATTGCCAAGACGTCACGCTCTCTTCAGGAGGCCAAACAGTCTTCCTTCTGAGCAGCGCATTTTAGGAAGAACATAATAGTTAACATAATTGAAGTTTACAAAATCGGGAACTTGGGAATTATTTCTCAACTTCCATACCTTCTGGATGAGTGGGTACCCAATCACCATCCACCAATATAATGACATCTGCTTTGTGAAGAGGACTGGCTAGGTATTTAGAAACAGAAACCAAAAGTAATCCCCGCCCTTAGGGAGCATATAGTCAGCTGTCAAAAAGCGGACCCAAGTTGCCAAGTATGTTAGAATAAGTGCTTGTTTTGTTTTTTTGTCCGTCTCCCCTCTTCTAGACTGTGAGCCCGTTGTTGGGTAGGGACCGTCTTTATATGTTACCGATTTGTACTTCCCAAGTTCTTAGTACAGTGCTCTGCACACAGTAAGCGCTCAATAAATACGATTGAATGATTGAATGAAGTGCAGAAATACAGATGATAAAAGCAGAAGAAAATAAAATTGAAAAATAGACGTCCATGTCTAGGAAGGTGGAGATTAATCAGGGACTGCCTTTTGGTGAAAGATCTTTTAGGAAGCCTTTGGAGGGATATGGTTTGTTCATTTTGAGCGGGGTAAGGAGTTGGATGCAAGGGGAAAGTTGTGATCAGTGAGCTAAAATGAGAGAGAGTCATGATTGAAAAACAGTTGGATAAGCTGGGGAGACTGGCATTATCTGAGCTGCGGTATAGCAGGAAAAGAAAACAGATAAAGGAGAGAAAGACTTGTTTCCAAGAGGACTAAGCCCTTATTTCCCCCATTTGCTCTCCCTCCTGTCACCTATGCACTTGGGTCTGTACCCCTTAAACATTTGATTTTCACCCCACCCCCATAACATTTATACCCATATCCTTATGTACATGTACTTATGCATCCACCTGCAATTTATTTTAATACTTCCCTTCTAGACTGTAAGCTCCCTGTGGGCAATCAATCAATCAATCAATCAATCGTATTTATTGAGCGCTTACTATGTGCAGAGCACTGTACTAAGCGCTTGGGAAGTACAAATTGGCATCACATAGAGACAGTCCCTACCCGATAGTGGGCTCACAGTCTAAAAGGGGGAGACAGAGAACAGAACCAAACATACCAACAAAATAAAATAAGTAGGATAGAAATGTACAAGTAAAATAAATAAATAAATAAACAGAGTAATAAATATGTACAACCATATATACATATATACAGGTGCTGTGGGGAAGGGAAGGAGGTAAGACGGGGATGGAGAGGGGGACGAGGGGGAGAGGAAAGAAGGGGCTCAGTCTGGGAAGGCCTCCTGGAGGAGGTGAGCTCTCAGCAGGGCCTTGAAGGGAGGAAGAGAGCTAGCTTGGCGGATGGGCAGAGGGAGGGCATTCCAGGCCCGGGGGATGACGTGGGCCGGGGGTCGATGGCGGGACAGGCGAGAGCGAGGTACAGTGAGGAGATTAGTGGTGGAGGAGCGGAGGGTGCGGGCTGGGCAGTAGAAGGAGAGAAGGGAGGTGAGGTAGGAGGGGGCGAGGTGATGGAGAGCCTTGAAGCCCAGGGTGAGGAGTTTCTGCCTGATGCGCAGATTGATCGGTAGCCATTGGAGGTTTTTGAGGAGGGGAGTGATATGTCCAGAGCGTTTCTGGACAAAGATAATCCGGGCAGCAGCATGAAGTATGGATTGAAGTGGAGAGAGACACGAGGATGGGAGATCAGAGAGAAGGCTAGTGCAGTAGTCCAGACGGGATAGGATGAGAGCTTGAATTAGCAGGGTAGCGGTTTGGATGGAGAGGAAAGGGCGGATCTTGGCAATGTTGCGGAGCTGAGACCGGCAGGTTTTGGTGACGGCTTGGATGTGAGGGGTGAATGAGAGAGCGGAGTCGAGGATGACACCAAGGTTGCGGGCTTGTGAGACGGGAAGGATGGTAGTGCCGTCAACAGAGATGGGAAAGTCAGGGAGAGGACAAGGTTTGGGAGGGAAGACAAGGAGCTCAGTCTTTGACATGTTGAGCTTTAGGTGGCGGGCGGACATCCAGATGGAGATGTCCTGAAGGCAGGAGGAGATGCGAGCCTGGAGGGAGGGGGAGAGAGCAGGGGCAGAGATGTAGATCTGGGTGTCATCAGCGTAGAGATGATAGTTGAAGCCGTGGGAGCGAATGAGGTCACCAAGGGAGTGAGTGTAGATTGAGAACAGAAGGGGACCAAGCACTGAACCTTGGGGAACTCCCACAGTAAGAGGATGGGAGGGGGAGGAGGAGCCTGCAAAAGAGATTGAGAAAGAACGACCAGAGAGGTAAGAGGAGAACCAGGAGAGGACGGAGTCTGTGAAGCCAAGGTCAGATAACGTGTTGAGGAGAAGGGGGTGGTCCACAGTGTCAAAGGCAGCTGAGAGGTCGAGGAGGATTAGGACAGAGTATGAGCCGTTGGATTTGGCAAGCAGGAGGTCATTGGTGACCTTTGAGAGCGCAGTTTCCGTGGAATGAAGGGGACGGAAGCCAGACTGGAGGGGGTCGAGGAGAGAGTTGTTGTTGAGGAATTCTAGGCAGCGCGTGTAGACAACTCGTTCAAGGAGTTTGGAAAGGAATGGTAGGAGGGATATGGGACGATAACTAGAAGGTGAGGTGGGGTCAAGAGAGGGTTTTTTTAGGATGGGAGAGACATGGGCATGTTTGAAGGCAGAGGGGAAGGAACCAGTGGAGAGTGAGCGGTTGAAGATGGAAGTTAGGGAGGGGAGAAGGGATGGAGCGAGAGATTTCATAAGATGAGAGGGAATGGGGTCAGAAGCACAGGTGGCCGGAGTAGCACTTGAGAGGAGGGAGGAGAGTTCCTCTGAGGATACTGCTGGGAAGGATGGGAGAGTAGCAGAGAATGTTGAGAGCCGGGGGGTTGGAGAAAGGGGGGAAGAGACTTTGGGGAGGTCGGACCTGATGGATTTAATTTTGTTAATGAAGTAGGAGGCCAGATCGTTGGGGGTGAGGGAAGGAGGAGGGGGAGGAACCGGGGGCCTGAGAAGGGAGTTGAATGTACGGAAGAGCTGGCGGGGGTGATGGGCATGGGTGTCAATAAGGGAGGAGAAATAGTTTTGTCTGGCAGAAGAGAGGGCTGAGTTAAGGCAGGAAAGGATAAACTTGAAGTGAACGAGGTTGGCATGGTGTTTAGACTTTCGCCAGCAGCGTTCGGCAGCTCGAGCATAAGAGCGAAGGAGGCGGACAGTGGCAGTGATCCAGGGCTGTGGGTTAGTCGTGCGAGAGCGGCGAAGGGAAAGGGGAGCGAGCGAGTCTAGCTGAGTAGAAAGGGTAGAGTTGAGAGCAGTAATCTGATCATCAAGACTGGGTAGAGAGGAGAGGGCGGCGAGGTGGGGTGTGAGGCGTTCCGAAAGATGGGTGGGGTCCAGAGAGCGGAGATCTCTGTGAGGGAGTAATACGGATTTACAGGGGAAAGGAGTGTGAGTGAGGAGGCAGGTGAGAAGATTATGATCAGAGAGAGGGATCACAGAGTTGGTGAGGGTGGACACAGTGCAGCGGTAGGAGATGATGAGGTCGAGGGTATGACCAAGTTGGTGAGTGGGTGAGGTGGGGTGGAGGAAGAGGTTGGCAGCGTCAAGGAGAGATAGAAGGCGGGCGGCAGAGGAGTCGTTAGGGATATCCATGTGGATATTGAAGTCTCCGAGGATCAGAGTGGGCATGGAGAAGGAGAGAAGGAATGTGAGGAAGGGGTGGGCAGTGATCACATGTACAAACTCCATTGTATTCTAATCTCTCAAGTGCTTAATACAGTGCTCTACACAAAAGGAGCACCCAGTAAATCTACTGATTGATTTATTGGCCTAGAACCCTGAAACCAATAATTAGGTGTATTAATGAAAGGGATAGCTTTTTGCCAGAGGAGTGATGGTTCTGAATAGTGACTGCAAGAGTATAGTATAGTAGCCGTAGTAAAATATTTAGTGCCTAGGAAAGTACAGCAAAAAGAAATGACACGTTCCCTGCCCTTAAATAGCTTGCACAGTTTGACATGATAGAAAAGCATAAAAATTATGTGCAAATAGAGAATTCAGAATATGTAATTGAGTAAACATATGCACAGTTGCTGAAGAAGCAGCGTGGCTCAGTGGAAGAAGCCCGGGCATGGGAGTCAGAGGTCATGGGTTTTAATCCTGGCTCCGCTGCTTGTCAGCTGTGTGACTTTGGGAAAGTCACTTAACTTCTCTGTGCCTCAGTTATCTCATCTGTAAAATGGGGATTGACTATGAGCCCCACATAGGACAACCTGATTATCTTGTGTCTTCCCCAGTGCTCAGAACAGTGCTTGGCACATAGTCAGCGCTTAACAGATACCATTATTATCATTATTATTAATAGTAGTAGTATTAATATATAAATGCTTGAGAAGCCTGGTGGGTTTATAGGACTTGGAGCCTTGGGAATTCATTGGGGAAGGGTTGTTGGAAGAGAAGGACTTGGAAGAAGTTGAGAGGGGTGGTTTGTTGGCTCTTGGGAGTGAGGGTGTTCCAGACCGGGGGTTACTTTGTGAGCAAAGGGACAGGTAAGAAAGCAAGAGCAAGGTACAGTTAGAAGGTTAGGTGGGGAAGAATGACTTGAGCGATGTGATGAAGAGTAGATAAAAAGTGCGGATCCCCAAATTGGGAAGAGTTGGTGGAGAGCCTTGAAGGCAATTGTGAGGACTTGCCCCTTGACACAAAAGGATATGGAAGCTCATCTCATTGTGGACAGGGAACATACCTACCAATTCTGCTATATTGTATTCTCCCAAACATTTAGTACAGCGCACTGCCCGCAGTAAGCGGTCAATAAGTACCTTTGATGATGAAATGAAAAGGCAGCTGAGGGTTTTAAGGAGTGGAGAGATGTGCCAAGCATTGCCTCAGAAGGATGATCCATAAAGCAGCATGTACAGTGGCTCAGTGGAAAGAGCCCGGGGCTTTGAAGTCAGAGGTCATGGGTTCAAATCCCAGTTCTGCCAATTGTCCGTTGTGTGAATCTGGGCAAGTCACGTAACTTCTCTGTGCCTCAGTTAACCTCATCTGTAAAATGGGATTTAAGGCTGTGAGCCCCCCGTGGGACAACCTGATCACCTTGTAACCTCCCCAGCGCTTAGAACAGTGCTTTGCACATAGTAAGTGCTTAATAGATACCATTATTATTATTATTATAATTATGTAAAATAAATTGGGGGGGTAGAGGCTAAAGGCAGCGTGTCCATCAAGGAAATTGATTACAGTCTAGCCACAGTGCGATGAGCATTATTATTCAGACCAATATGATAGCTGTATGGGTGGAGAGAATGGAGTGAGTCTGGGGAATGTAGTGTAGGCGGAATGGGCAGGATTGGTCAGTAGACTGAAAATGAGACTTGAAAGATGTAGAGGAGTTGGATGGCACTGAGGTTGTGGACATGTAAAACAGAGAGGATTGTGGTGCTACTCTTTGAGTTGAGTAAGTTGGGATGATGAGAAGAGAGGAATAGTTTCATTTCAGACATTATTGAGTGTGAGGTGAGAATGGGGCATCTAGGTGGAGACATCCTGTAGGGAAGAGATGTGGGATCTTAGAGTAGAGGTTAGGTCAGGGCTAGTGAGGTGGATTCTTGAGGTATGGCATAGAGATGGCAGTTGAAGCTGTGTGAGTTGATGAACTCTCAGGGAGAATAGAGCAAGAAGCATAGAGGTCCGAGAACAGAACCTTGCAAAACACCCTCAGTAAGAGGGTGAGGAGACCAAGTGCTTAGTGCAGTGCTCTGCACTTAGTAAGCACTCACTAAATACCACTGGCTGATTGAGGAGCCAGATAACCAATCTGAGAAGAGATCAGAAAGGTAAAAGGAGAAGAGGCTACTACTGTGTCAGCAAAACCGAGGCCTGATCCTGTTTCAAGTGGGAGGGAATTCTTCCTATTTCATCTTCTCCTCCGGGTTTTCAACTCTTCAAAGTTTTCCAAATATAGAAATACAGGCATTACACATTTGTATAAGATAATTTTCCCTAATTTGTGGACAAAACCATTCTTCAAAAACCTTAGTCATGTAATTAGTAAAAATCTGATTAAGGCAAGTTAGGTTTTGTTTTAAGGTGGATGTTTTATTCGAGGGAAAAGTGTACCGAAGTGTGTATAACCCCCTGCTTTGTGCAGAGGACATTTGGGGTAAGATACATGAAAAGAATTATATAGAAGCTCTTTAAGGAATGTCCAGTATAAGGGAGAGGTAAGCATGGGGAGAATTGGAAATTGTAATTAAAATTTGACTGGCCATAATTTCAAAAATTAGAAAAAGTCATGATAGTCTGTGGCCGTACTGTTACACCTTAATTCCTCTGATAAGGTTTTTAAACTTTCTGTGACATTTTTCAGCAAGGTCTAAAGATCCCCGAAACAGTATCTCCTGCGGTGGGCACATGCAGTATTGGGCATGTGGAGTGGGTGGGGGCTCAGACTCTGTCTGGCCATTTGGGCTGGAGAGCTGGACTCTTCTGTTCCTGCTTTTACCCCTTCTCACCATTTTAAGCCTGCAGTGTTAGATTGGTGGGGTGTTGGTTTCAGTGCATGTCTAGAGGTACAGGTTCAAAATGACATCTGTTATTGGGGTTGTTTTCTCACAACTGGCAAATCCACTGGGCCACATTTTTAATTAGAAAAGCAGGATGGCCTAGTGGAAAAAACACAGGCCTGGGAGTTAAAAGTCCTGGGTTCTGATTCTAGCACTTCCGCTTACCTCCTGTGTGATGTTGGGCAAGTCACCTAACTTCCTTGTGCCTCAGTTCTCGTATTTGCAAAATGGGATTCAGTACCGGTTCGCCATTCAGTACCTGTTCGCCCTCCTATTTATACTGTGAGTCCCCATGGGATCTGATTATCTTGTATCTACCCCAGAGCTTAGTGCACTGCGTGGCATGGATTAAGCACTTAACAAAATACCATTATTATTAGTTTTATTATTATTATCAAAAATCCCGTTGAAATCACTCAAAGGTTGCTTTCTGCAGAGAGTGGTAGTGAAGAAAGTACCACTGGTAGGTCGTGGGTTTTTGTTTTTTTTAAATACTCTGTTACACTGAGTGTTTAATAATGCAATTACTAAATGCTACCTAGTTTTGACTGAACATTCCTAATCCTTTAGTTTTGTTAAAAATAAATGAAATATAAAACAGAGATGTCAGCTTGTGATTTAAAATTGTATCTTGAGTATCCAGTGGGTAACCTGTCATGGCTATATCTTCATGTTGACACCTGAAGTGTTAATTTATAGAAGTCATTTAATGTCTGACACCTGGTAATTGAATCGTTTTTGCCTCTTCACAGATAAAATGCAGAATTTTAATGAAGATGGTGAGAAGAACAGTCACTCTATTTACAAGAATGCTGAAGATAGTAATAAAAAACCCAGTGCTGAAACCACAGCTGTTTCTGGATACAAAGTTGAATTCAAGGACTCACATGATTCTTGGGATTCCCGTATTGGGAAAAGGTCAGACTCTCCAACAGAAATTTCCCAGACTAAGGGTCCACTCAGAACTGGTTTGTATGAATGGGATGATGATGTCGAGGACAACAGACCAGAAGATTATGTTTTAGGTTTGGAGAGTGATCATCTTCTAGAGGTTAAGAATAAAGATGAGGAGTTTACAGAGAAGGAGGAGATGGAAAATCAAAACGAAGCCATTAGCGAAGAGGTTGTGCAAAGTGTTCTTAGGCCAAGCAATTGTAGGACATACTGTCGTTCCAACAAAGCAAAATCATCACAAGGAGCCACAAATTTCGATAAGCTACTGGACGGCACCAGTCAGTCGTTAGCCAAAGGAAACAATGAATCAAATAAAGAAGGTCTGAACCCAGGGCGGAAAGTTGGTTTAAATAGTGGGACCAGTTTTAGGGGGACAGTTGGAAGGACTAGAGACTACACCGTTCTGCACCCGTCTTGTTTGTCAGTTTGTAATGTTACCATTCAGGATACCATGGAACGGAGCATGGACGAGTTTGCCACAGCAACTCCGACTGACCTGGGAGAAGCTGGTCGGCTAAGGAAGAAAGCCGATCTTGCTACCACCAAGACCACCACCAGATTCCGACCTAGCAATACGAAATCCAAAAAGGATGTCAAACTTGAGTTTTTTGGGTTTGAAGACCATGATGAGGGAGGGGGTGACGAAGGAGGCTCAGGAAGTTCTAATTATAAAATTAAATATTTTGGGTTTGATGATCTGAGTGAAAGTGAAGATGATGACGATGAATGGCAGATAGAAAGAAAGACAAACAAAAAAAGAACTAAAGCAGCACCAACATCTTCCTTTCAACCTGCTCCGGAAAATAATGATAATTTTTCCCAGGACAGTCAATCCAGCACTAATGCTGGTAAGTTGCTTTTTATTTATGTTATTTCTAAGTCGTAGCTCTGTTAAATTCAGACTTTTCAACTGATTTATGGACCCTTTTCCACTTGCGGACAAAATTCAACCTGTTAAGTTTTTGTTGTAGCGCGATACTTACACTTTGTTTTGATTATCTCCAGACCTGCCTGCTGTGGGCACAATAATTTTCTCCACTGAAAAGAAAATTGCTCATTAAATTATAGTAGTGATCACAGCTTTAAGTTTTTGCACTAGTTTGTAGTTTAGAAATATGTCTTTCCAGATTTGTGGTTGTTCTCAAATAGACCATTTAGTTGCCCAGAAATATCTCAAATTTCTACTTAGCATAGTAAGTCTATTCAGGTGACTGAGACACAAAAATGACTTTTTTTAAAACAATTTCTTCCCCTTTTCAGTCATGGAAAGCAGAAAACACATTTGCTTTACCCAGACTCTCAAATATCTTTAATGTAAATCTACTTTAAGAATCCATTTCTGTATTTTGGTTCTCATCATTTGTGAGTGCTTGTAAACAGGAAACAGAATTTAGAGATTGTAGAGATGTGGCCCACCTCCCTCTCAAGGAATTTGCTTTCAGCATAAAATTTCTCATAAGGAATGGGAAAAAATGAAAAATTGCAGTACTCATGGCCTTTTCCATACTGGCCTAGAATTTTGCGTTATAATGAGGCATTACCAGCCAAATTGGTCTCTAGAACTTGTGAACTTGTCGTTACTAGGTTTTAGAGTACTTAGCTCAGAGATATATTTGTGACTTAGACATTCCTATAAAACATCCTATAAATAGAAAATTAATATTCTCCAAAAGGGATGAAAGCCCCAGGAGTTGATCAGTTGCTTGCTTTTCTGATCGCCTTCAGGGAACTGGAACTTTAAGTTTCAGGACTGCCAGGTTAGAGGTCCTTGGAAAGAAAGTCTTGATAAATCGTTGGGTGGCCCTAACCTCCCTGATCCCTGGCCCAAGCAATCTTCACCTTGGATTTTCTTCATGACTTTAAGATGGGAAATTTGAAGACACTTTTCTACCTGTAAGTTTTCTTCAGGCAAGACAAGAATTTAGTCCACAAGGTGCAAGGTGAACTTCTCTCACTCCTCCCTCCCGACCCCCCTCCTCATTCTTAAGCTTCTTCCATAAAACTAAAATTTTGAGACACATCAGCTCCCCCCCTCCCACAAAACGCTACCTTCGTAAATAAAGTGGTAGCGCATCGAGGGAACTCTGGGCGTCTGCATGGCTTTTCCCAGGGTCCCCCCTTTTAGGACTCTTGTCATTGATGAGGGTGATGTGGACTGGGGCGAATGCTGTTGCCGGTTTCTAGGACTGTCACTTTTCAAGGACTTGGAAGACTGCACCACTACCCCAAAACTCACTCTGTGGTATTTGAGTGCTTACTGTGTGCGGAGAACTTGAAAGAGTGCAGTACAGCAGAGTTGGTAGGCACGATCCCTGCCCTTGAGGAGCTTATTTTAGCCTAGTGAGGAATTTACAATCTAGTGAGGAGTTTACAATCTATAGCGCCTCATACTCTTTCATGCCCATGTCACCTTTGAGACGTCTAGTCACAGAGAAGAGAGGTAAAACTCTTGAATACCTATGGTGTTCACTTCTGTTTGCATCTCATCTTGAGCAAAGAAGAGTTTGTGTATCCAGAGTTCCTGATTGCTTGCGATAGTCATGGTTTTTCTTCATTTACCTCTCCCTGAGGGATTCTTTCCTCTGATTCTTTCCTCAGTTGTGATTAGACAGTGTTTGGATAGGCCACTTATTATATGAGAGCCCAGCATGATCAGTTTTACTTACCTTCCATGGTGGGAATCTCTGAGTAAAGAGGAAGTGGGGAGTTTGTTTTGAGGGACAAATAATCTCCAAGCTTTGTTGGTGGATTTGTTTTAAATTTAGTTCTATATTATTAAAGAAAGTGGGGGAAAAAATCCATACTTTAAGTCTCTCAAGTATTCAGAGACCGTTGTTAAGAGGAAACTAGCTTACCTATGACCCAAAAAAGCACCAGATATTCCTGGCCTAGCAGTAGGAGTTTATGTTGCTGGAAGGTTGTCACCCCTCATCTGCGTGTAACGTTGACCTTCTGCACCTTTGGAATAGTGAATGAAGACAGGTAGTCATAGGAATGTTTGCCTCAGCGTGGCTCAGTGGAAAGAGCACGGGTTTGGGAGTCAGAGTTCATGGGTTCTAATCCCTGCTCCTCCGCTTGTCAGCTTTGTGACTCTGGGTAAGTCACTTCACTTCTCTGTGCCTGTTACCTCATCTGTAAAATAGGGATTTAGACCGAGCCCCACGTGGGATAACCGGATTACCCTGTATCCTCCCCAGCGCTTAGAACAATGCTTGGCACATAGTAGGCACTTAACAAATACCATCATCATCATCATCATCATTTAGACTGCAGGAGATACCTTTGGCTGTGCCTACTTATTAAACCAAAAAAAAAAAAAAAACCAAACCTCAGGACCATACTAGCAATTTCCTTTTTGGCAGTAACTTAGGTGATTAAAGGGCCACCTCTTTCAGAAGATAAAGTGATAAGAAAGTACACTTGCAGTGCTACAAGTCTCCTTAGTAGACAGGTCCCTTCTCAAATTTGTCAGAAGAGTCAATCTGATAAAGTTGTTTCTTTTAATCAATTCCTTAGCAGTGCTAAGAACCTATAGCCAAGGGGTGGCATCAGCAACTCTGAAAGCAAAATCAGTAAGGGCCCATGAAACCTTCCCATTTACTTGACAACTGCAGGTTGTCCTCAAATCTTTGCTCACCATTAGCTCTTATTCTTCTGCATAATTTATTTCATTAAGGTAGTTGTTTTTTTCTGATAAAACTAGTTTTCTGGCTCTGCATTGTGGACCTGAAAGATGCTTACATGCACTGGCCATTCATCTAGGTTGCAAGTATATAAGGCCAGAAAAATGGGTAGTCCATCTCTTTCATGCAGGTGAATAGGAGGAAATGGATATTGACAAGGTCAGTGCTTCACCTGTCAGACTAGGTGGCAGCCCCTGTGAATTACTTCTGCCCCACCTGTTTGTGACACCCATTCATACGACTGCCTCTGCAAGTTTTCTTTATAGGCTACAGACCCGTGCCTGTCACTGCTTGCTAAAAGATGTCCAGAGACATCTGAGAAGCCTTTTGTTGGTGGTTTGTCTAAGATTGGGAAGGGCCATGCAAGAGCCTTCCCTGCCGTAGAGTTGGAAATACTTGCTGCTCTCTATATAAATGGAAGCTTATGCAACGGACTGTATAGACCAAGCAATGTAGTTGATTTGAGAACACAAAGGAAACCCATATTTTCTGAATTAAGAACATTCAGGGACAGGATCAGGCAAATATTGCCTCGTAAAACTGGTAACTGCACTTTTTAAAATCAGGTCATTGTGCCTAAAGGGGTTGCAAATTTGCCAGAGGACTATTGACTGTGAAGTCTGGCTGATGGCAATTTATATTCTTGGACAGGATGAAAGACTCTTTCTTGGACTCAGAGTGGACACTTTGGAAATAATCAACTTTGTTTCAAAGGTGGTATTTCACTGAAGGTAGATTTCTTCATTTATTGAGATCAAGCACTTAATACAGTGCTCAGCACCCTGTAAGCCTTCAAATAACCACACAAACTTTCCTATAAATAGAACCATTAGAAAAAGCCTTACCTACAAATGCTCTCTCTTTCACTTTGGAGCAGACAGATATTATAACAACAGGGAATATGCGTAGGCTTTTAACATGTATCCCCTAGCATCCAGTACGGTGCTCTGCATCATGATTGCATAAGAACGGTGATGATTGCTCAGGATTTTGAGTAATCTATTACTTAAGATATTGGAAAAGGCTACAGAAGGAAATAGGTAAGATGGCCTTGATTACTCCATTTTGGCTAATCTCTGTGGCTTCCTGGAATCCCAGAACAATTTAGTCAGCATCCCAAAGTGCCACCTCCTACCCTCAGCTGAGTTTTTCACCTCAGCCTAGTGATGTTTCTTCTCAGTGACTCTTGAGAGCTTTGGGGTGAGTAAGTATGTGATCATGTCTCAACAGTTAGTGGACAGCTTAAAGGTCTTCTGTTAGAAGGATCTATAAATGTAAACCATCCTTCCACCTGGTATTGTCTGGCCTCCCTCCATCTAGCTATGTACACAAACTGTCCTGTGGTATTTCTTGGATTTGAACTACCCTGGCCTTCAAGTTGATAAACATTCATGGAGCCATGATTTCAATTTTTCATCTATCAGAAGAGCAAATTCAGAAGTTAGTTGTGAGAAGGACTTGGTAAGCTTCAGTCAGCCTGTAACAACTTTGAAGTACAAGGAGTATTGATATTAGTCATCAGCTAACATGGCCCTTTGAACCACCAGGTGAGTGTTGCATGTGATATTGTTTTTAATGGTTTTTTAGACCAGTTATCTAACATGGGAAGATGGCTATGCTAATGACTGATCCATCTTTTATTAGGGCTTTCAAAGAGAAATATAGTCTTCATTGTATTCTAAATTTCTTCTAGGGGTTGCAGTACAGTTCTCAGTTAATTAGGGTGGAATACTTCCTACGCTTTTCAGAAATTGTATGTCTTCCTGGAGGGTGAAAAATTCAAAGCTCTCAGTGTTGAAGGCTGTTTTGTTATTGTCGAAACTGTGCCGTCCACATATGATTCACACCACTGAATGCTGGTACTCTTACACTACACCTGTTCCCAGTAGGGTCTTCCCTCCCACCTCAGTAGAAGAATAATATGTAATTTACTCCAGGTGATAAACTGGCCTGACCATCTGGCGAGAGATGAAGTTGTTACTTATAGGTGTGCATCATCCTTCCACCTTTCTTTTATGAAGCATTTGAGCCAGGGTTTTTATTTAATGTCATTCTGAAGTGATCTCTGGTTTTTGTCATCTCAGAGTGTAAGGGATATCCCTCATTATCTGAGACTGAGAAGAGGGCTGCTTAGGCTAGAGAAACCTTATAGTGTTGGGACCCACCAGCACCCTGGAACAATCAGGTGGGCCCTGAAATTCTTAAGTTTCAGATCTCTGAAGGTGATCAGTAGATCGATCACACATATTGGCATGTAGCAGGGTATACAGAGCAACAGAGAACTAGGGTTACAGGTAAATAACTCTCCTTTCAGATGTGTTAAAACTTAGTTTACCATTTTGGTGCCTGAATGAGAATCAGTGCCCTCAGTACATGACATACAGCAAAGAAATATTTGCAGTAGAAGGCATATTAGATTTTTTTTTCACATTTTCAATCAACCTGGACAGGGGTATAAGGAGAACATCTTAATATCTTTCATTTGATGGTAATCATTTGGCCGCCCATCAGACCAAATACTTGGCTGGATGGCAACCGAAAATGGCCTCTTCTTAAGTGCTGAACATCAGTGTATAGACTTTTTGTCTGAAACTGTCCATCAGAGCCCAGGGATTATTTTGGCCAAAACTCTTTAGCTTTGCTCTCTCCATCTCTGACCTATACCCAACGCTTTGGCCCTGGATCATGTTCCTGAATCAAGGCTCAGGAAGCTTTCAGGCTTAGGAAGCACTTAGGCAGAACAGCCAAATGTAAATCTCCTTCGTTCTAAGTGGAAGTCAACTGTCCAAGGGGTGAGGCATATGGCATTTTCTTCCACCTGCAAAAAATCTGTTCTGCTGCTGTGCAGAAAGGTATCTCCCACCATGCGTACCGTCAGGTTAGAAAAATTGTATATCTTGTATTTATATTTAATTGTATATCATGTATTTCAAAACTAATGTTCAAAGCCACGGCAATGATCCCATTCAACTGGGAATAGTAGATCCTTGATTGTCTCCATGACTGTTTGTACAGCTGCCACCTCCTTCATTAGCCACAGTTACCCCACCTGTCAGATCTCAGGGCTGTTTTTGATTCTCCTTCCCCTTTATCTTCCTTCTCAATGCAGCCAAATATGGCTTCAAATTAGCCACTGCTGGAGTGCAAGTACGTGACAGAATTTTTTTAGGGTGAAGAATAAGGTAGGAAGCACCATGGTCTAGCAGATAAAGCATGGGCCTGGTGTCAAGACTTGGATTCTGATCCTGGCTCCACCACTTGTCTGCTTTGTGACCTTGAGCAAGTCACTTAACTTCTCTATGCCTCAGTTTCTTCAGTTGTAAAAATGGGGATTCGATTCCCTGTTCTCTCTCCCACTTAGGTTGTGATCCCCATGTGGGACAGGGATTGTGCCTGACCTGATTGATTTAAATCTACCCCAGCATTTAGAATAATGCTTGACACGTTGTAAGTGCTTAAAAAATACCATTTATAAAAAAATGGGGGACAGCTCCAACCCACTGGAACAAGAGACTACCTGGACATGATTTTAGCAAGAGGAGAAGTAATGATCCAGTTTTAAAATTGTCAGTTGTCACCTCCGTTAGCGTCGATGATCGATAATTTCCTGAAATGTTGCCTTTCCTTAAGATGCAGACAAAAAATGGATAATATATAGATTTCTTAGCCTTCCCCAGGGATTTGTGAAAGGAACAAATCTGTGCCAGAGATTTACTTTGATTCCATTTGTGATCAAATACCTAAAATTAACACAACTGTGAAGGATTAGATCCTAATAATGTGTAAACATTATGCAGCCTCCTGAAGACTTTGCTATTGCTGTGACTAGGCCAAAATTTATTCCCAGAGCTTTCCATTGTTTGATTACAACTCCTGCTTCCCTCATCGTCTCTCACTTCTCCTCTTGGTTTGCTAGTATCCCGCAACTCAGCTGTTTCTAGTAAGTTTAAACCTTTGGAAATCATCTGGGATGGGCAGGATAGAAATTTAGTGAAGATCAGTGTACTTGCTTCTCACTGTAGCTTTCCACTACAGTGGTAGGATATACTGGCACGGAAAACCAATACAAACTATGGTTATCACTAAATGCACAGCATGCCTTTACAACGTCCCCAAACACTATCTCATTTCTTGTGTAATGACAAAGCCGTGATTTAGAAATAGAGGTCAAGTTATACTGTATTAAAATGGGTTAGGGCACATTAAGAAATTAGGTAGGCGCACCAGGACTCAGCAGGTAAATGTCAATGTCGGGAACAAGATGTTTATGAGCTCATAGATCCACTGCTAGGTAGAGAATGATTCTAAAATGTGTCCACCTCTAAAATAGAAAAACTCTAAAGGAATTTGCAGATTTTGAAAAAAAGCATCCGTGGTCTGTTTATCCCCATGTTCTCCCCTTTCTTTGTTTCGCCCCCCTCTCTTAGCCATTCTTTTGGCATTTGTGCCATGAGGAATAAAACACTTCTTCTGTTGAAAAATCAGTCAATTATGATTACTTTTGCAGATCTGGATTTTTCAGAGGATTTGCCTGGTGTGCCTGAAAATGTAAAGAAGTCCACAAATAAACAAGGAGATAAATCAAAGGAAAATACCAGGAAGATATTTAGTGGGCCCAAACGGGTATGTATTGCTGACAATGAACTAGAACTTTTTGTTACTGGGAACCTAGCAATGAATATGTAAGCGTTTTAAAATGGTATAATGTATATATGTCACAAATGCAAATAGCTTTATATATATTTTATCTTCATACGAATTTATCAATATAAATTCACATTTTTTTCTTGATCAGTAACAATTTGGTTAGCACTTCTAGTTCTATAATGCTGGGTTTATGTTCTTGCAGAACCCCAACTCACAGTGTAGCACTTGATGCCTGGCACCTTGGCATTCTTGGCACCTTAGCACCCCGGCGAACAGGCACTTTCTGTTGGAAAATATTCCCTAATTCTGTAACAGTATTTCATTCAAAATGTGTGGGGAACACCTGTGCTCTGGCAGAACCGCCTTGGGAGGCAACGAGACCTAGTGGAAAGAGCGTGGTCCTGGGGGTCACAGGACCTTAGTCCTAATCCCAACTCTGCCGTTTGTCTGCTATGTGACCGTGATGGGAGTCCCTTAACTTCTCCGTGCCATAGTTTCCTCATCTGTAAATCACAGTTTCAGTAATAATAATAATGGCATTTGTTAAGTACCCATTCTCTCTTCCCCTTCTACTGTGTCCCCATGTTGGACATAGATTGTGCTCATTGCTTAGTTCAGTCCTTAACAGTATTTTTTTTTATTTTTAAGTGCTTAAAAATACAAAAATTACTATTACTACACATTTAGAATCTCTGATCCAGAGCTGCTGGTGATAGAGGGTCATTCATTCAGTTGTATTGAGCACTTTCTGTGTGCAGAGCACTGTACTGAGTGCTTGGGAAAGTACAAAACAACAACAGTGACATTGTTTGGTCCTGTGTATTAGTACTATGTGGCATTTAGGGTGTCAATCTGGACTCCACTTTGGGAATGTAAAGGATCCTCTCTCTGCTAACAGCGGGATGTCTGAGTTGTTTCTTGTTCTTAAGTGGGATTCAGGAAGATCAGAGAGGGCACACAGATCCCCTGCTGCCTTCCCGTTACTTGAGAGGCAATGTGGCCCTAGTGGGCACTGCCTAGTGGTTAGAACTCGGGCCTGGGAACCAGAAGGACTTGGGTTCTAATTCTGCTGAGTGACTTTGGTCAAGTCACTGAACTTCTCTCTGTCTCAGTTCCTTCATCAGTAAAATGAAGATTAAGACTGTAAGCCCCATGTTTGGACACGGACGTTGTCCAACCTGACTAGCTTGTCTCTATCTACCCCAGCTCTTAGTGCAGTGTCTGGTACATACTAAGTGCTTAACAAATGCCATAAAAAATATTTGAGAATTCGAGGTAGCTGATCCAAAATTTTGCAAACCTGATTTTGCCATTACACAACTATCATATTTTTGATGTAGGTTGCAAGAAATTTACTCCTTGTCAGGTTGCTTCATTAGGCTGAATTTCAGTCGCATTTCACCCACCATATTCGGAGTTTCTTTATAAAGTGCAAACATGAGATAAAAATGAGGGGAAAAGAGAACAGGTGGGGCAAGGGAGAAAATGATATAGATGCAAAGAAAAATAAAATTATGGTGGAAAGAAGAAATGTAAATATTTTTTAAAATGTTATCCTCAATAGTCAATAATTCCTGTATTTTTAACCAGAAGAGGGAATCTGGAAAAAGTACCCAATACATTTTGTTTCCCTCCAGGACTTTGATGCTGTTGATGCCTGTCTACTTGTTTTGTTGTCTGTCTCCCCCTCCTAGTCTGTGAGCCCGTTGTTGGGTAGGGGTTGTGTCTATCTGTTGCCGAATTGTACTTTCCAAGCTCTTAGTACAGTGCTTTGCACACATTAAGCACTCAATAAATACAACTGAATGAATGAAAGAGGCACCCACTGAATCTAGAACGTGGGAGGTTAAGTTCTGACAAAAGGAGGTACTCCATTTCATAAACACATATAATTTATTTGAGAAGTTAGTCACGTCTGGCTTCCTTTCACATAAGAAACTTCGGAATATCTAAATTTGACCCTCCATTGAGTTGTTTTCCTCAGAGGACAGTTATCTAGGCCAAGAGTGCCTTGCAAAACACAAGATGTCCTAGAAAAAGCTTTTGAGCTCTTGTTATGTAGTATGCATTAAAAGTTGCAATTATCACTGCAGTGAAGATTTCAGAGTGTTTGTGTTTTCACTCTGATAAACTACTACAAAGAGTCTCCATGAATGAAATCCCCCAAGCATATTACTCCTTTCTCCAAAAGATCCTGAGTAGTGAAAGTCATCTTGAACATAAGCATTTTCTAGAAACAGAATAAAGTTGCAGCTAAGTCGAAATGCACTTATAATTAGGCACATTTGAAACAAATTCTGTAACATTTAAAAACTTCTATGCATATATCCTGCCTTCATCTTCCCCTCTGTAAAATCAGAACCCTGACCCTCCCCTTTCACTTATTTCTTTCCTATTGTCATATACCACCTCTGGTCTATCCCTTGACGCTCTGGTTGTGTTGAACATTGAGGAAAATGCCAAAATTGTAGTAGAGGCACTTGGAAGCAGTGTGGTTCAGTGGAAAGAGCCCAGGCTTGGGAATCAGAGGTCAGGGGCTCAAATCCCGGCTCCACCAATTGTCAGCTGTGTGACTTTGGGCAAGTGACTTCACTTCTCTGGGCCTCAGTTACCTCATCTGTAAAATGGGGATTAAGACTGTGAGCCCCCCGTGGGACAACCTGATCACCTTGTAACCTCCCCAGCGCTTAGGACAGTGCTTTGCACATAGTAAGCACTTAATAAATGCCATTTTAAAAAGAAACCCTAAGGTCTTGTGTTCCTGTTTCTCTGTTGTCCCTGGTGCCATCTAAGCCTGGAGGTAGGATGGGATTGCTGTGCCTTCCATCCATGCAGTTTAAATCTAATGGATGTATAAATGATTAGTGATAACTGGGGGAAAAAGTGGGTGGAAGAGACACATAGTTCTAACCTAAGCCTAAATGTTTGTCTGAGAAGTTTCTATTGACTCGGAAACTGTTAACTTGAAACTTCAAGATGAGTTGAATGGAACTAATAATAATCATGATATTAAGTGTTTAGAAACAGATTGTGAGTTGTCTATATCTGCTATCTCAAGTTCCTCTCCTCCAATTCTGTCCTTGGCTTCCATCCCCTTCACACCACTGAAACTGCCCTCTCAAAGATCACAAATGATTTCCTTTTTGTCAAATCCAGTGGCCTCTTCCATCTTAATCCTCCTCGACCTCTCAGCTGCTTTTGACACTATTGACCACCCCCTTCTCCCGGAAACATGATCCAACCTCGGCTTCACTGACACTGTCCTCTCCTGGTTCTCTTCCTATCTCTTTGGCTGCTCATTCTCAATTTCTTTTGAGGGCTCCTCTTCTGCCTTCCATCCTTCAGCTGTGGGTGTCCCTCAAGGTTCATTTCTGGGTCACCTTCTATTCTCCATGTACATCCACTCCCTTGGAGAACTCATTCACTCCCATGGCTTCAACTACCGCGTCTGTGGATGATTCCCAAAACTACATCTCCAGTCCTGACCTTTCTCCCCTTTCTGCAGTTTTACATCTCCTTGTGCTTTCAAGACATCTCTACTTGGATGTCCTGCCACCACCTCAAACTTAATATGTCCAAAACAGAACTCGTTATCTTCCCACTCAAGCCCTGTCTTCCCACTGACTTTCCCATCACTTTAGATAACACTACCATCCTTCCTGTCTCACAAGCCCATAATCTTGGTGCTATCCTTGACCCTTCTCTCTCATTCAACCCACATGTTCAAGCTATCACTAAATCTTGTCGGTTCAACCGTCACAACATCACTAATATCCAGCCTTCCCTCTCCATCCAAACTGCTACCCTGTTAATGCAAGCACTTATCCTATCCTTCCTGGATTGCTGTATCAGCCTTCTTGCTGACCTCCTTTCCTCCTGTCTCTCCCTACTCCAATCCATAGTTCACTCTGCTGCCTGGATCATTTTTCTACAGCAACGTTCAGTCCATGTTCCCCACTCCTCAAGAACCTCCAGTGGTTGCCCATTCACCTCTTCCTCAAACAGAAACTCCTCACTATCGGCTTTAAAGCCTCAATCACCTTGCCCCCTTCTACCTCACCTCTCTACTCTCTTACTACAACCGAGCCCTCACACTTCACTCCTCTAATACCAACCTACTCACTGTATCTCGATCTCATCTATCTTGCTACCGACCTTTCGCCCACATACTGCCTCGGGCCTGGAACACCCTCCCTTATATCCGTCAATTACTCTGCCCACCTTTAAAGCCTTACTGAATGCACACCTCCTCCAAGAGGCTTTCCCTGACTAAGTCTCCATTTCTTCTTTTCCCACTCCCTTGTGTCGCCCAACTTGCTCCCTGCATTCACCACTCTGTCCCTCCAGCCCCACAGCACTTCTGTACATATCCATAATTTATTTATATTACTGTCTGTCTCCCCCTCTAGAATGTAAGCTCATTTTGGGCAGGGAATGTGTGTTACATTGTTGTGTTGTACTCTCCTCTAAGTGCTTAGTACAATCAATGCCCTGCATACAGTAAACGCTCAATATGTATGATTGTATTTGATACATCAAATGTCTCTGCCGTAAGCTACCTTTCAGTTTTCAGTAGATGCTAAATTGTCTAAGGCTTTGCTTTATTTATTGCATTCTTAAAATGTTTCCTCCATTCCCCGTGTTGTCAGTTTTAACCCAATTTCAGCTCATCATTCAGTAGTGATTTGGGTTTCCTACGGTCATCCGTCCTCCACACAAGTTTCACTTAATGAAGCTGTGCTGAGGTGAGCAAAGCTTCAAAGCTAGGAGACTTGACTTCATTACAGGACTTGGTTTGTAATCCTGTCTTGCCACCTGACACTGAGGATAATCTGTGATGCTCAAGAAATCATGTGGTGTTGGGGGTTAAAAATAATAGTATTTATGGTATTTGTTAAGCACTTATTACTTACCAAGCGCTGTTCCTAAGGATTGGTGATACAGCCCCTATATAATCTTCAAGATGGTTAGACAGCACAACCGCACTATATACTTTCAGTTTGGTGGGCTACCCTATCATCATCAATCGTATTTATTGAGTGCTTACTGTGTGCAGAGCACTGTACTAAGCGCTTGGGAAGTACAAGTTGGCAACATATACAGTCCCTACCCAACAATGGGCTCACAGTCTACCCTATCCCCACACCATGCCCTGACAGACTCTCAGATGTTGTCCTGGCCCTCACAGTTTAATTTTCTATTATCTTGCCAGCACTGATGGTAGGTCAATGTGCTGCTTCGGTAACAGATTTAATTCCATGTTGTCAAGGAGGATCTTTGGTTTAAGAGTGAGATTTCCTTTTTGCAGGTTTACTCAGTGATCTTCAGACTTAGTTTGTAGCACCTGGCCGGTTTTGCAGTGTGGTTTATTATCACTTACATTTTGTACTGGGTGTGTGCCTCTGGGGAATATTCATCCACACATAGCAAGCCTTGAATATCAGAGTTGGTGATTCCGGTAGTCTGATGAGTTGGGAGAGCTTCTTGGAAGTGTGGAAATGAATTCCAGCACCTGTGTCCAGGTTTCTTATTGCATCCTCCACCATGGTTGGATAGAACAAATTGAACAGAATTGGGTGTACTGTGCATTTCTGCCATTTCCTAGTGTTCTTGGGGACTAGAACAGAGAGGGCCTCCAAGGGCTTGTAAAATCACTCATGCTGTCATTCAGCGGTCCCAGAATCTTGTTGAAGGTTAGTGAAGGTTGTTAAATATCTCGGATTCATGGAGACTATCATATCATTTTTAAAGGGATTTCACAAGGACAGATAAGTTGACGGTCATGTATTAATTAACCACGGTGTGCTTAGTACAGTGCTCTGCACACAGTAAGCGCTCAATAAATATGATTGATGATGATGACCCTGCATCTCTGTTCTTGGAGACCATGTAGAAGTCAGTGTCCCACCCCATGAAGACCATTCAGCCTCAGGGGGGAATTAATCATGTTTCTTGAGCTCCTACTGTGTGCAGAGCATTCCCTGCCCTCAAGGAATGTAAAATACAGTGGAGAAGACGGACACAAAATAAATTACAGGTAGGAAGAAGAGATTGGGAAGAGGGATAGTGGGACAATTACAGCGGGAAGCAATTGGGAAGCAGCTTTGCATAGTGGATAGAGCAC
Source organism: Tachyglossus aculeatus (assembly GCF_015852505.1). NCBI lineage: Eukaryota > Metazoa > Chordata > Mammalia > Monotremata > Tachyglossidae > Tachyglossus > Tachyglossus aculeatus. Next base: position 69,193,013 of record NC_052068.1, on the reverse strand, counting down.
TGGTCTGGTAGTAAGAAGGACCTAGGTTCTAATCCCGGCTCTGTCACTTAACTTCTCTGGGCCTCTGTTACCTCATCTGTGAAATGGGGATTAAGACTCTGAGTCCCATGTAGGACAGGGACATTTGCTTGTATCCACCCTGAGCTTAGTACAGTGCCTGGCACTTAGTAAGCACTTAACAAATTCCTCAGTTATGATTATTAATTCCATGGGCCTGAGAGTCAGAGAACTTGGGTCCTAATCCCGTCTCTACCACTTGCCTGCTCTGTGACCCTGGGCAAGTCACTTAACTTCTGAGCTTCAGTTTTCTCATCCGTCAAATGGGGATTCAATACCTGCCCTCCATCCTTAGATTGTGAGCCCCTTGTGGGACAGGCACTGTGTCTGACTTGATTAGCCCCAGTGCTTAGTACACATAGTAAGGTCTTAACAAAAAGTTACAACTATTAATAATCATTTTATAATATATAATAACAAATAGTTGAATATGTAAGACGATAGGTACAGAAGTGCCACAGGTGGGTAGTGAGTGCCGAAGTGGAGATGGTGATTGGGAGGCTATGATCTGGAAAGAAGAAGAATTATTAGGGAAGACCTGGAAGAGATAGTATTTTAAATGATTTTGAAGAACGGGGGAGCTGTGGTATGGCAGTTTTGAAGCAGGAGGGAGTTCCAGGCAGAAGGATGGGTGTGAGCAAGGGGTTGATGGTGGGAGAGTTGGGAATGAGGTACAGCGAGTAAATTAGTGTGGGAGGATTAAAGAGTGCAGTCTGGGTAGGGTGTGGTGGTTTAAGGGGGGGTTAATTCATTCATTCAGTCGTATTTATTGAACGCTTACTGTGTGCACTGTACTAAGCACTTGGGAAGTACAAGTTGGCGACATACAGAGACGGTCCCTACCCAACAACGGGCTCATAGTCTAGAAGGGGGAGACAGACAACAAAACAAAACATATGCACAGGTGTCGTCAGAATAAATAGAATTAAAGCTAAATGCACATCATTAACAAAATAAATAGTAAATATGTACAAGTAAAATAGAGTTATAAATCTGTACAAACGTGGTTGTTTGTAAAGCAAGCTGCAAGATAGGAAGTTATAAAATATATGTGTCTCTCTCTCTCTCTCCCTTCTCTTCCCCCTCCCGCCCAAGAGCAAGAAACAGCATGGCTTAACGGAAAGATCATGGGCCTGATAGAGTACATAGGTTCTAATCCTTGCTTTGCTGTTTGCCTGCTGTGTGACCTTGGACAAGTCACTTTTCTGTGCCAGTTTCCGCAACTGTAAAATGGAGATACAATACCTGTTCTCCCTGCCCCTTAGACTGTGAGCCCCATGTGGGACAGGGGCTGTGTCCAACCCAATTATCTTGTATTTAGCACAGTGCTTAGCACAGAGTAAGTGGTTGTTTTTTCATTTAAAAAAAAAATGGTACTTAAATGCCAGGCACTGTGCTCTAAGCTGGGATAGGTAAAAGGAAATCGGGTTGGACACAATTCGTATCCCATATGGGGCTCACAGTCTTAATCCCTATTTTACAGATGAGGTAACTGAGGCACAGAGAAGTTAAATGACTTTCCCATGGTCACTAAGCAGTCAGTTGTATTTAGTGAGCACTTACTGAATGCAGAGCACTGTACTAAGCACTTGGGAAAGTACAATGTTACAGATGCATTCCATGAATGAATTTCATGCCCACAACAAAGTTCCAGTCTAGTAAGGACAGGTGCAGCCTGGCTCAGTGGAAAGAGCACGGGCTTTGGAGTCGGAAGTCATGGGTTCAAATCCGGCCACCGCCAACTGTCAGCTGTATGACTTTGGGCAAGTCACTTAATTTCTCTGTGCCTGCTACCTTATCTGTAAAATGGGGATTAAGACTGTGAGCCCCCCGTGGGACAGCTTGATCCCCTTGTAACCTCCCCAGCGCTTAGAACAGTGCTTTGCACATAGTAAGTGCTTAACAAATGCCATCATTATTATGATTATTGTTACTATTAGGTGGCAGAGCCGGGACTTAGAACCCAGGGCCTTCTGATTCCCAAGCTTGTGCTCTATCCTCTTGGCCATGTTGCTCCTCTGCTTCTCACGTAACAAGTACTGTGTGTTAAGGGCAGTTGTGAGTTCTTAAATGCTTAGGAGGCACGGAAGGGCTGAACTAGCAGATCAGGAAATGAGAGATCATCATCATCAGTCGTATTTATTGAGCGATGAGCCGGGAAAGGTCTTCTGGAGGGGTTGTGATCTTGGACTTCAAAGGTTTGTGGTTTGCTGAAAGAAAATGGGAGGAGGTGGGAGGAGTTCTAGGTAGTGAGGAGGATGTGACTGAGCAAGTAGTTGACAGATGAAGTGAGTCACTGTGAGTAGGTTTACTTGAGAGGAATAAAGAGTGCGAGCTGGAGTGTAGTGGGAGATGAGATAGCAGAAGTGCTGTAGAGCCATATGGGACAGACCACCATTTTCCCCACTTCAAAGCCCTTCTAAAATCACATCACCTCAGAGGCCTTTCCTGACGAACCCATTTTCCCCCAATCACCCTCTCTTCTGTGCTGCCATTGCCCTTGGAACCATACCCCTTAAACACTTCATATTCAACTTATGGCCCAGCACTTACGTACATATATTAATTTACATTCTGCTATTTCTCCTGTCTGTAAGTTATTTTAATGATTGACTCCTGCTTTAGAATGGTCCTTGTGGGCAGGCATCGTGCCTAACAACTCTATTGTATTGTACTTAGACTCCCAAGTGCTTAATTCAGTTCTCTGAACACAAAGTGCTCAATGCCATTGACTGATGGATTAGGAGGTTTGTATATGGAAAAAGGGGTAATCATTGGAGGTTTATAAGGAGTGGGGAGATGAGAGTAATGTTTTAGAAGTGTATATGGACTGGGTAGAGAGAAACTGGAGGAGGGAGGTCGCTGAGGAGGTTGGTGCAGCGGTCAGGCCGTAATGTTACATATACCAGGTGGTCGTTTAGTTTGAAAGGAAGCAGCATCGCTTAGTGGATAAAGCATGGACCTGGGTTCCAACCCTCTAGACTATAAATTCGTTCAATCAATCCATCAATCAATCAATCGTATTTATTGAGCACTTACTGTGTGCAGAGCACTGTACTAAGCGCTTGGGAAGTACAAGTTGGCAACATACAGAGACAGTCCCTACCCAGCAGTGGGCTCACAGTCTAGAAGGGGGAGACAGAGAACAAAACCAAACATACTAACAAAATAAAATAAATAGAATGGATATGTACAAGTAAAATAAATAAATAGAGTAATAAATATGTACAAACATATATACAGGTAATATTCGTTATGATCCAGGAGCGTGTCCACTAATTCTGGTGGATAGTACTCTCCCAAGAGCTTAGTACAGTGCTCTGCACATAATAAGCACTCAGTAAATGATACTGATAGATATTCCTGGCCCTGCCACTTGTCTGCTGCCTGACCTTGGGCAAGCCACTTCACTTCTCTGTGTCTGTTACCTCATCTGCAAAATGGGGACTGATTTTGAGCCCCGTGTGAGACATGGACTGCGTCCACCCTGATCATCTTGTATATTCCCTAGGGTATAGCTCAGTGCCTGGCAGCATAGGAAGCACTAAACAAATACACTTAAAAAACAAAGGGCAGATTCTAAAAATATGGCAAAAAACGATTTGATGACAGATCAGATATGGGGGTTGAAAGGGAGGGAGGTATCGGGTGATGCCTAAGACGGGGATACTTCAGACACAGGAAGGATGGTTGTCTTGTCAGCTGTAATAGGAAAGTTTGTGGGGGAATGTTAGGAGTTCAGTTTGGAGTATGTTGAGCTTGAGTTGCTGGCACCTGGAGGCTTGGGGAAATGTCAGATTACAGAGAAGCTGAGAAATCAGGGCTAGAGAGGCAAATTTGGGAGTAATAATGATAAACGGTGGTATTATAGGAGAGTCATTCGCGTATACGTAGTAGCTAATGTCATGGGAGTGGCATGAGCGCTGCGAGCTTTCCTTGCCCTGGAAGACTAAACATTCCTAACTGCCAACAGGACAGAACCAACACCCTTGAAATTTTAATTTCCGTTTTGATGCATTTAGTCTTATGTTTTTTACTCACCAATGACCACACTTTGCTGGTTACTTAACATCTCTCTTTTCACAATAAGATTATTCCCTTGTTTCCTCTTCCTTGTCTAAAAAGGCAAATGACGGGGCTGGGAGGGAGGGGATGTTGATCAACTTGCATTTGTTTGATTTTTATTTTCAAATCTCACATAGATGAATGTGAAATAGTAAATCAAGTTGGCAGATATTAAACCTTCTTGTGTGATCTCTTTTTAATTTTAGTCAGATGTGAAAGTTAAAAATCTAGGCCTGTGTGTTGAGATACCCGTCCTTCCCTAGCAGGCAATTTATTGCATAAAATGCTTCTTTCCCCAGCCTGGGTGGTTTTTAGCACACAGGAAAAGCTTACTATTGATCCTAAAATTGTTGCAAATTCTTCATGAGAACAAATATGTCAGACTAATAAAATAATTGAGAGGTTTTTCGGTAGATTTAATCTAGCCATGTAGGGATTTAGGATAATTTTTGAAATGGGAATTACAAAGGGATTTTTTTAATGGTAATGTTTTAAAGTATTTTCTTCGTTTGTCTTTAGCTCTCCTATCTTGATACAGTAATGTGGCTATTCTAAAACATTTTTGTTGAACTGAGCTAAGTATTTATGAATCCCAAAGCCATCGGAAGAGTCATACTTTTTAGTAGATATGAGAAGCTAGATTGTTCTCTATTCTGTGTAATTGATAAGTTCCCTTAACATTTTAATTAATGTTTGCTGAAGGGTAAGGAATTTTATTTCTGCCTTTGAAACCATAAAATTTCCCCTTAGAATTATCCATTTCGGTTATTTTTAGTGAGACTTGACTTGAGCCAAAGTAATGTCTCTTCAGTTTTTGTTAATGGTGGTTCCTAGATATGCAATGCCTTAAAATGAGCCCTAGAAGGGAGAGAATTCAAAATTAATTTCTCTGAAAAGGTGTTCAATTATGAAGTAGCAAAGGTGTTGCTCTTCTTAACGGTTTGCATTAAAACAGTGATTTCTGATTAAAATAATATAAATGTATTATGTGACATTGCTATGACTACCATTAGCATTGGGTTCACTTGTGTATGCATGTACAGCTTCGCACCTTTAATGAACAAGTCATACACTAAACATGTTACAAAAGTTGTTTTTGCCTACCTAATCATAGAAGTAAATGCAGCATTGATTACTGTAATCTCTAGGTTGCTATTGTTTATTTTCACACAGGAATCTTCATTCCAGGTAAATTGGGTCCTTCACAGACCCTACTCCTAAATAATTGGTAATTTATTTCTCATACCGGTGTCACTGAATCAGCATAGATTCCTCATTAGGACTCATTCACTCTCCATATCAAACAAAATGTAGCCATTTAATTCTTTAGCAACATGCTGCATACTGGGAAGAAAGCCACAAGAGTATCTTAAGCTTTGCAGCACTATTTTCAAAATTAAGAACTGTCACCTGTCAAATTAAATTTTACCAACTGAACAAAAAAAAAACCCCTAGCTGGTACTGAATAGACTTTTTTGTTGCCTTATGTAAAAAATAAATAAATAAAAGGCATCTGCTCCTTTTTGGAATTTGTGAGGATTGACTTAATCTTTAGAAGAAATATTATCTATCCTTTGTGGTTTAAAATAACGCCCTTGATGATGATACTATGCCCTTGATGATGTACTATCCATATGTTGAAATGGGGTGAAGGGCTGGCCAGAGAGACTAATATCCCTTTGTATTCCCTCAGAGAGGGTATACTTTGTTTTGCAGCTGTGACTGTTATTGCAGGGCCCAGTTCTGTTTTCTGTTTTTCTGTTTTACGTAATTGATTTTGCCCCTTATATAGGCCTTTCCAAGTCCGGGCCATACATGATCTCTGCTTAAAGTTTATCCAAAGTATTCTAAGTGATTGTCACTGTATTCTGTTTCTAGTGGTATCAGTAGATTGTGGCAAAATAAGTGACTGTTAGTACTTGGAATAAGTAGACTTCTTTCAGTAATACATGTTTCTTCATTCCTTTGTAGAAATTGGTAAAGTTTCTTGGGAGCGTTAAGAATGTTACACTGTAAATTTATCAGATGGGCAAGATGAGTTCAGGAGGTAGTGCCCAAAATATTGCAGAATGTCTCCCTTTTATCAGACAGCTTGAGGGAGTTTAGATGTAAGGAACTTGCCTCTTAGGATGATTAACTAAGGAGGCTATACAGTCATCATCTTTAAATAGCTTTAAAAATGGAATGGTCAGTCGGTGGTTTTACGCTTTCAAATGCCTTTAGGTAGGTGAGTGGATCACATAACCTCTGTAGGACCCCTTCCAATTCTGATGCCAGACTAATCTAATTGCTGATATCTCACATTGGCCAATGCACAACTCCCTTTCAGTTGAAGAAAGTGATAAGACAGATTGGTTCTATTTAACTTTTCGATGTTTTTCAACTGTCTCAGGAAATTTGCCATAATTCAGAAAAGTTCTAGATGCCTAAATATCTAAAATATAGCTCTCTAAGCTAAATATTTTCAGATGATACTTAAGTTTCTGGGGGTGGTTGTGCAGTTCGTAAATTCCTTGGTTCTTCCCGTAAAGCTGACACAAATTAGGAATGTGCTTTAAGAGAGGTTTAAGTACTAATCCAGTTTGTGAGAAGAATGGAGCTGTAGAGTTGTCCATCCGTGGCTTGTGTGTGTGACACACTAAGTATCTCTGCAGATAACATTTACCAACTCCACTAGAAATTACAAGCACTATCCTCCTTGTCCCCGAAGCCTGCAGCCTTCAGTGTTTTTTGTTATCCTGGACTCCTTCCTGCTTTTGAATTCTTCCTGTTTTCTTTTTTTTTAATGGTATTTAGCGCTTACTATGTGGCAGACACTGTACTATATGGTAGGTTGGGGTAGATACAAGCTAATTAGATTGGATATAGTCTGTGTCCCACATGGAGCACTCAATCTTGATTCCCATTTTGCATCTGAGGTAATGAGGTTAAGAACAGTGAAGTGACTTATTCAATGTTATACAGTAGACAAGTGTTGGAGCTTGGATTAGAACTCACATCCTTCTGAATCCCAGAACAGTGCTGTATCCTCTAGGCCACACCGTTTTGGGACATACTGATTTGAGTGGCTGTCTGGACAGCCATACAGAGATGAGCTGAGGGAAGGTGAGAGATGCAAGATTGCAGAAAGAGAGATCTAAGCTACGGAGGTTAGAGGTGGAGGCTGGAGCTATCCCTAAACATTTTTGCTAATTTGAATTTTGTTAAAAAGAATGGAAGAAATAAGGATCTTCAGTGGGATCTTAAGTGAATCCCTTCTGTAACTGCTATTTTTCTAATTTGCAGTTTATTCCCCAAACAAGAGGGGTAGTGGATTGTAGTTCATCTCACTGGAGACCCAGGAATGTTAAAACCAGCCCTTCTCCCTTTAGAAAATTATTATGCAGTTCATAATAGAACCCCCATAGGGTTGGTCCCAGGGCAGCTAGAAGTTTGACAAAGAAAAACTTCACTCCAAAGAATTCTTTGCAAACTAAGGTAACAGCTCTGTCACAGCGCAGGGTACATTGATACATATTATAAAGAGTAAATCATTAATGTTTTTATGTGAAAAACGATCTACATTTATTTTCTTGTAGTTTCCTGGGCCCTGTCCTCTCACCTCCCCCTTCCAGTCCAATACACTGAAGCAGGCAGACTTGACAATGTAGCAGCTGTCTGCCCCAGAAACGGTGATGGCCCCGGGCCAAACTGCCACAGGAGCTTGCTGGTCTCTGGAATGGGACAGGTGGAGTTCCCAACTGTCTTAGAAGCCCTTGTGGCTTGCTGCTTGTAGACATTTCAACTGACAGTGTAGTGCTTGGTTTGTGCGCGCTTAGTCCTTTCCAAACTGATGAGCCCCAAGTGACTTCCCCACGTACAATAGCCAGTCGTGATGTGGGGCTGCTTCAGCTAATCGTAGGGTAAGGTGTTAATCCATTTGTCAGTATCTTTTATTTAATACCAAGGTAGAAGTTGTACATGTGTAAACAAACCTTTTTCTCTCTCTTTCTTTTAATGGAAGGGGTATAGTCTTAAGGATCTGTCACTTTTTCATGTTTCTCTCTGACTCCCCTGGTCCTTGGAAAGTTACCCCCAAATTTGTCAAGTGATTAAAAACTAATAATAATAATAATGATGGTATTTGTTAGGTGCTTACTATGTGCAAAGCACTGTTCTAATTGCTGGGGAGGTTACAAGGTGATCAGGTTGTCCCACGGGGGGCTCCCAGTTTTAATCCCCATTTTACAGATGAGAGAACTGAGGCACAGAGAAGTGAAGTGACTTGCCCAAAGTCACACAGCTGACAGTTGGCGGAGCTGGGATTTGAACCCATGACCTCTGACTCCAAAGCCCGTGCTCTTTTCACTGAGCCACGCTGCTTCTAGCAGCCCTAGTAGCTTTGCCATTGTATGCCTCCAAAGTATTTTGTGTCTGCCACTTTAGATTTCCACCCAACTTCAATATAAGCTAGTTTATATAAATTCACTAAATCGTAGTGCATATTTTTGGAGATCACTAGATAGATGTTTCAGTAGTTTAATTCCAGATACCTTGAATTTGTGTAGTTCTTTAACTTTTATAACCGGCTATTAACCTATATAATTTGCCCTCGCAACAGCCCCCTTTTATAGTTGAAGGCACTAAGATATAGAAGGATTAAGAGAGTTGCCTCTGCAGTCCAGGAGCAGAGTTGGGACTAGATCCCAAACCCTCTAACTCCCAATTTCCACTAGACCATGCTACTGGGGGAAAGCACTGTGTGCAATGGCATGTTGCCTTTCAAAATAAAGAAATGCAAATAATCTGTAATGTTCTCCAAAGAAGGGTTTAAAAAGCCATATCAGATCATTACCTTGTGTTCCCTGGAAAGAGGTTTAATAAGTTGTCAGGCAGTCCTTGCTTTTCCTCTACAGTAAAGGGACCAACTCCCTTACTTTAGAATACCTCAAATGTATGATTCTTTTTGCAGAGGGAAGATAGTTTTGTGGTCTGCCCATTGGCCAGGGCATATCACCTAGATCATCACTAGATTATAAGCTCCTTGAGGGCAAGGATCTTGTTTAGTGACCCTATTGTGTTGTGCCCTTCCAAGTGCTAAGTGCAGTAAATGCTCGATAAATAGCATCGATTGATTAATAAAAATACTTTGTAGCTAGTGTAAACCAGGATACCAGTGCTTATTCCACTGGCCTTTGCTTTATTATTAATCTATCTTGTTTCTTGTAATTCATTTTAACTTGTTTTTTTTACTTGTAATAATTCTTATACCTGCTGTTATTCTGAGTTTAATTAATAGCTTTATACCCGACCTCAGATGTACCCCCTAAACAATTCCTTATCCCTGCTGCCCCATAAAATATCAATCCCTAGAGCGAGTTTTAATTGAAGTTCGTAGTTTTAAAGGCATCATCTAATGAAGTATACTTCTGGGATTGTCTGGTGGTAATAATTGCAGTCTTTAAGTGCTTACTGTATGCCAAGCACTGTAGTAAGCGATGGGCTGGGTACAGTGTAAGTGGATCAAGCACAGTCCCTGTCACACTTGAGAGTCACAGTGTTAAAAGGGAGAGAGAGTAGATATCTTAAGCGCTTAGTACAGTGCTCTGCACACAGTAAGCGCTCAATAAATACGATTGATGATGATCTTAGCCACATTTTCACAGTTGAGGAAAGGGAGCCACAGAGAAGGTAAGTGAACCCAGCAGGCAGGTGGTGGAACCGGGCTTTGATCCCAGGTCTCCTGACTCTCAGGCCTGTAGTCTTTCCACTAGGCCATTACTGTTTCGCATCTCTCAAATTATCAATCCATCCCAGCCAAAGATTGTTTCAAGGTATTGAGATATTTCTATTTTTATCCTCCAGAAATGTGCATTATCTTAGATGGCACACTCTTTGAGAACTGTTTTATTTTTAATGAATGTCCTAAGTGCCTGGTGCAGTGCTCTGCACACACTAGGCAGTCACCCTTTTTTGTCCTTGCTTTCTGGTGTCCTACTTTGCTTTTATTTTCTATTTTTCTCTCTGTTTAGCATAGCGACCAATCTTACTGCTGTTTTTGTTTTCTCCTTTGTGCCTGCTGTTCAAACAGTAGCATTTGCTGTGAGCATTTTCTAGACTGTGAGCCCACTGTTGGGTAGGGACTGTCTCTATATGTTGCCAGCTTGTACTTCCCAAGTGCTTAGTACAGTGCTCTGCACACAGTAAGTGCTTAATAAAGGCAATTGATTGATTGATTTGCAACCAGTGAGTCAGTGGTACAGAGTACTTTCCACATGCAGAACACTGTATTAAACGTTTGGGAAAGTACAGTACAGAAACCTTGATGGACGGGATTTCAGCTGCTGAGGAACTTATGGACTAATTAGGGAGGCAGACATTAAAATAAATTACACAGGGGAATTACATAGGGGAAACAGTAAATTATTATAGCTATTATTCTTTTCTGACGATTTTGACACCTGTCTGCATGTTTTGTTTTGTTGTCCATCTCCCCCTTCTAGACTGTGAGCCCGTTATTGGGTAGGGACCATCTCTATATGCTGCTGACTTGTACTTCCCAAGCGCTTAGTACAATGCTCTGCACCCGTGAGCGCTCAATAAATACGATTGAATGAATGAAACGGTAGAGTTTAAGGTTATGTACGTACGTGCGGTGAGGCTGGGGAGGAGTGAATATCAAATAATGAGTTGGAGAAGCAATCGGTCATATTTATTGAGCTCTTATTGTGTGCAGAGCACTGTACTAAGCACTTGGGAAAGTACAGTCTAACGTGGTAGATGTATTCGTGCTTAAGGGGTTCAGACCCAAGGGCTTAAGTGATGCAGAAGGGAGGGTGAACAGGTGGGGAAATGAGGGCAGGGAAAGGCCTCTCGGAGATGTGATTGTAGTATGGTTTAGAAGGGGTGGAAAGTGGTGGGCTTTTATATAAGAAGGGGGAGAGAGTTACAGGCTTGAGGGAGGACATGAGCAAGGAGTCACTGGAGAGGCGGGTAGTGGATATAATGAGTGGGTTGGTGTTGGAGGAATGAAGGATGAGGGCTTGGTTGTTGTGGGAGGTTAAGTAGGAAGGGGAGATCTGATTGAGAGCCTTGAAGCTGATTCTAAAGAGTTTCTGTTGGGTGCTGAGGTGGATGGGCAGCCATTGGAGAATTTTGAGGAGTGGGGAGACATGGGCTGAATTTTTTTTTGAGCTATCCAGGTAGAGT